>NC_051065.1:148115595-148415595 GCF_004664715.2 Peromyscus leucopus
CCAGGGGCTCTTTACACTACAAAGTTTTCTTGGGCTGGCGCTTAACACAAGAGAGAGGCAAGAAAATCCAGAGTTCCAGGTCCTCCTTGGCTACATAAAATTTAAATAGCCACTTAAGAAACGACTTCCAGGAACTGGAGAGGTGGCTCAGTAATTGCTGGTGCAGAGGACAGGGGTGTGGTTTGTAGCACTCACTTTGGTTTGGCTCACAACTGTCTGTCACTCCAGTTCCAGGGGATCCAATGCCCTATTCTGGCCGCCTTGGGCACCCACACACGTGTGGGCATATAGACACACAGACACATGAATGAAAAAAGAAAAAAAGCAACTACTTCTAGCTAGGCAGGGATTAAAGGCACATGCATTCTGGAGGCAGAGGCAGCTGGATCTCAGTGAGTTTGAGGCCAGCCAGGGTGCATAGTAAGATCTGTCTCAGGGAAAAAAAAAAAAAAAAAATATATATATATATATATATATATATATATATATATATATATCCGGCTGGCTCTCTCTCTCCCGAGCCAGCTGGGGGGGGGTGGCCCACACCTTTAATCCCAGCACTCAGAAGGCAGAGGTAGGTGGATCTCTGGAGGTCAGCCTGGTCTACAGAGCAAGTTCCAAGGACAGCCAAGGCTACACAGAGAAACCCTGCCTCAAACAAAACAAAACAAAAGCTGGTTGGTGGTTTGAGCAGATGTCTCTGCTGTTTAAGAGCATGGGCTGCTCTTGCAGAGGACTAAGGTTTGAGTCCCAGCACCTACATGGTAGCTCCCAACCTTCTGTAACTGCAGTTCCAGGGGTTAAAGTGCCCTCTTTCAGCATCCACGGGCACTGCACACATGTGGTACACAGATACACTTGCAGACAAAACACCCATACACATAAAATAATAATAAAATAATAAGATAAATGCCAGGCATGGTGGCACACACCTTTAATCCCAGCATCAGGAGGCAGAAGCAGGAGGATCTCTGGGTTTAAGGCCAGCCTAATCTACATAGTGAGTTCAAGGACGGCCAGGGCTACACAGAGCCAAACAACAACAAAAATCAACTAAATAAAACAAAATAAAAGAAAAGAAAAGAAAGGATGGGAGGGATGGGGAGAGATGGATGGAAGGAAGGAGAAGGAAGGAAGGAACAGAACAGGAATTGCTTCTGCACAGCAACAATGGTTCTCAAGGCTTCCCAGGCACCAAGAGATGAGTAGAACACTGGCTGGTGTGGTACGGATCCCGGGAGCACATACCACCTGTGATCTCAGCAACTCAGGAAGCCAAGGCACGAAGGTGGCTAAGTTTGTGACTCACTTTGGTCTACACAGGGCTTTCCAGGCCAGTCTAGGCTATGTAGCCAGCCGCTGCTTCAAAAAACAAAAACAACAGAAAAAGAAAGCCTGAAAACACCCCAATACACAATCCCCATCAATAGGGGATCCGCTAGGTAATTATTGAACAGAACAGGAAACAGCTGTGAGAGATAATTAAGTGCTGCTGCAGCTGAGAGGGTAACTCAGCCTTAGAGGCTTCCCAGCACATGCCAAGACCCTGGGTTTGATTCCCAGCACAGAGGGGGGGGGTAAAGCTAATGGAAACAGAACTGCAGTTGAGAGGCGGTGGCACACGCCTTGAATCTCAGCACGCGGGGGTGGGGGTGTGTGTGGGGAGTCAGAGGTAAAAAACTGAGTTCAAGGCCTGCTTGGTCTACAGAGAGAGTTCCAGGACCGCTAGGGCTGCACCGAGAGACCCAAGTCTTGAAAAAGCCCATCTTTATACTCATTTGTTTTCCAGTCAACCCCCAGTTTTTATATGGGGAGGATGACCTTGAACTTGAAAAAAAAAAAAGAAAGAAAAGAAAAAGATTTTTGTTGTTTTCTTTGTTGATAGAGTGTCTCCATGTAGACCAGGCTGGCCTGGAACTCCCTGTGTAGAGCAGGCTGGCCTTGAACCCACATAGATCCTCCTGCCTCTCTGGTTCCAGTGCTGGGATTAAAGGTATTCGCCACCACCCTGGCAAATTTATTTTCAAAGTCAGTTTACAGGGCTGGGAAGGAGGATAATGGATAAAAGTACTTGGGCCAGTGGTGGTGGTGGTGGCGGTGGTGGCGGTGGTGGTGGTGGTGGCAGAGGCAGGCAGATCTCTGTGAGTTCAAGGCCAGCCTGGGCTACAGAGTGAGTTCCAGGAAAGGCTCCAAAGCTACAGAGAAACCCTGTCTCGAAAAACAAAACAAAAAGTACTTGCCACCACACCCGACACCTAAGTTCAATCACTGGGCCCCACTTGATGGAAGGAGAGAGAGCGCTCGCGCGCACACCACACACACACACACACACACACACACACCCCTGTACTTGCACAGGTTTACACACATGTACATATACACATCATACACAAATGTAATTAAATTAGCTTACACGCTAACTCTGAGTGTGAAACTGTTTAAGGTTACCTACAGAAGCATTGGTGAGAGGTTATTTATAGAATGGACTATATTAGTGGCTATAAGAAGAAAATGTCTCTCCCCCGCCCCCAGCAATTAACTGCTGAGACACCCCAGGGAGAGGGCCAGGAGAGCTGCTTCACCCAGCTACATTACCAAACTATAAATATTTTATTTATTTATTCTGGTTTTTCGAGACAGGATTTCTCTGTGTAGTCCTGGCTGTCCTGGAACTCAATTTGTAGACCAGGCTGGCTTCAAACTCACAGAAGTCTGCCTGCCTCTGCCTCTCGAGTACTGGGATTAAAGGCGTGCGCCACTATACCCAGTGACTTATTTATTTTTAAGTTTTATGTGTCTGAGAGTTTTTGTTTGTTTGTTTTTTGAGACAGGGTTTCTCCGTGTAGTTTTGGTACCTGTCCTGGTTCTCAAGCTGTAGACCAGGCTGGACTCGAATTCACAGAGATCCACCTGCCTCTGCCTCCTCAGTGCTGGGATGTGTCTGAGGGGGGCAAAGGCAGGTGGATCTCTGAGTTTGAGGCCAGCCTGGTCTACAGAGCAAGTTCCAGATCAGCCAGGACCCTCTTTCCTCTACCTCTCAAGTGCTGGATCACAAGCATTTGTTCTAACTCACAGCTAAATTGAAAAAAAAAAAAAAGTAATAGAAGAAAATGGGCAACAAAATTAATAAAACAAAATTTAAATAAGACCTGACATGATAGTCCAGGGCTGTAATCCCAGTATTCCAGAGTCGAGGCAGAAGTATCATGAGTTCTTGGGCAGCCTGGACTACATCTAGAAGGTCCCATTTTGAGAAACAATAAACAAGCAAAACTGAGTGACGTAGAGTCAGGGCACACAAAGGGAGACGACATTCAGATGCTGTCAGTGGGATCCACAAAGTGTCTGCCGACTGTGGTTCTGACCCCAAGGGGCGCTGTCTGAGAGGGATTCAGCAGACACAGTGATGGCCCGATCAGTCTACGGTTGATCACCTGGGAGCCTCAGTGGGAAGAAGGATCTAAATCTATCCCGCGGAGCCACGGAAGTGTTTGCAGTCTCTGAGACCTTTGAGCTTGCTCTTTGCAGAGGCTGAGGTGAAGGGCGCTCACAGGACAACAGCACCGGAGCATCACCATGAGGATGGAGGGGGGTCCGAAGTGAGACTGGCGAGGGGCTGGAGGCCAGACGGGAACCTCAAATGCCCAGCTGAAGATTCGATCCTGTGGCCAGAAATCAATAGGTATTAAAAGCAGCATTTCCCCCCTTTTTAGTGGAAACAAGTTCTTATAAAAGAATAAAACAGTTCAAAATGTTAACATTTCAGTTTCAAAAAGACATGAGCAGTGTTTGGGGAACAAATTAGCCGGTTATTTTTGCAGTAGACGTGATCAGCCCTAGTACCTTTCATACATCAGGCAAATACTCTACCATGGAACTCAGTGCCTGGCAATTTGATGAGTTAGATTTTCAATAGGGTTTGAAGTCTTTCTAGTCATTTGTTTGGGGGGAAAAATCAAAGACAGAAATTCCCTGAGGTGGCAGAGTGCACTGGTAATCCCAGGACCTGGAAGGCAGAGACAGGAGGCATCACCGCAAGTCAGAAGCTAGCCTGGGCTACACCAAAAGTTTCGGGAAGTGCTGGGAGATGGCTCAGCTTAAGAACACTTGTTGCAGCTTAGATGCAAGATTGTAAAACATCAGTAGCGAACTGCCCTCCGGGGTTCTCCCATTGTGCTATAAGCCTGTATTTAAGACCTCTTCCCTCCTTCAATAAACAACATTCAGCATTAAATAAAAAAATAAAAATAAATAAATAAAAAGAACACTTGTTGCAGAAGACCCCATTTGGTTCCCAGCACCCACAGGGTGGCTCACAACCATCCATAACTCCAGTTCCAGGGGATCCGATACCTTCTTCTGACCTCCTTTGGCACAAGGTACACGACACACAGGCAGGCAAAACACTTACATAATACAATAAATCAATCTAAAAAAGTCCCAGGTCAGCCAGAGCTACATAGTGAGATCCTGTCTCAAAAATACAAACTAAACCAAACAGTCCCCACCCCACCCCCAAACAACAGCAACAACCCCCAAACCAAACTACAACAAACAAACAAACAAACAAACAAACAAAAAACCCTGATCTGGGACTTGCTAGGTAGCAGAGGATAACCCTGAACTCATGATTCACCTGCCTGTGCCTCCCCAGTATTGGGATTACGGGTGTGGGGCACCCGTAGTTGGTCTTCCTACATGCTGGGTCCACACCTTCCCTTTGACCTTGTCAATAATTCTGTGCTTTTTCACACAAAGCTCCTCTAGTCAAATGCCTTGTTGTCTTCCTGAAAAGCAGTGCATAAGCCCCCCCCCCCCCCCCCCCCCCCCCCCCGCCCCCCCCCCGTGATGGACAGCGTGTGAGTCCTAACCAGCAGACTGGACTGAGCCCCTCAAAACATTTTCATGGCAAACGTATTCCTTTTATTTTTAGTTGAGACAATATTTAGTGAGACGAAATGAACTATTTGATGCCACACAGCTAAGAAGTGAGGGGACTAGAGTTGACCCAAAGACAGTGAGCCCTGGACAGGACGAAGCAGACGCCATAACAGGCTGCTCAGTCTTCTCTCAGAGATCAGGCCTCAATTTCAGTTTTCTGAGACTGAGCAAGCAGTTTCTGGGAGAGCCATGAACAATTAATCACTGATGTCCCTGCCAGCAGGCATAGGGAGATAGGACACACCAAGCCTGGGCCACTGAGGCAGCCCCCACAGTCAGTACATGCTAGGCCAGCCAGCCTCCACAGCAGCTCAAAAACAAAGCCTGGAACTTGTCCAGGCCTGCCCCAAATGAGTAACTGTAGCCCTGACAGACCCCCAACTAATGCTAGCCAATTAAAAGTTACTAGCATGATTGCTGCTCGAATAAACCAATCCTGAGTCTGTTCCTATGTAGTCTGTAGACCCCAAGCTCCTCCTTGGCTTTACCCCCTATAAAAACCCTGTCCCATTGCTACCCGGGATCTCTCCTGCTCTGCCGTTGCAACAGATGGACTGGGAGGCCTGAGTTAACTCAAAAGAAAAAGACTCTTTGCTTTTGCATTGAATTTGGTCTCTTGGTGGTCTCTGGGGGTCCAGACTCTGGGCACAACGTCCTAATCAAGAAGAATGCAGGTATATGATCATTTAGAAGGGAATGCCGGCTTTTTCATTGGATAGACTGAGACAGGGTCTCATTCTGCAGCCTAAGCTGCCAGGAATTTAGTAGCTGAAATAGATTCCAAACTTCTAATCCTCCTGTCTCAGCTTAGCTGGGCAGTGGTTACACACACCTTTAATCCCAGCATTCAGGAGGCAGAGGCAGGCTGATCTCTGTGAGTTCCAGGACAGCCTGGTCTACAGAGCAAGTTCCAGGACAGCCTGGTCTACAGAGCAAGTTCCAGGATAGCCTCTAAAGCTACACAGAGAAACCCTGTCTCAAAAAACAAACAAACAAAAACAATAAAACCCCCGCTATGCCTGGGTATGAGTTCTAGGACAGCCAGGGCTGTTACACAGAGAAACCCTGTCTCGAAAATGAAAGAAAAAAGGAAAACATTTCTCTCAATGAGGAACCTTTTTTGCAGTGTTGGCATTGAACCCAGGGTCTTGAGTATCTACCACTGAGCTACACTGCCAGCAAGTGTGTCATTCGACTATGAGCTATAAAATTATAAGAAAGTATTTATTTTTATTATTTTTAATGATGTGCATGTTGTATGCCTGCCTGCCCATGGGTCTGTCAACATGAGTGCAGGTGTCTACTGAGGCCAGAGGCGTCAGAGCTGGAGTCACAGACAGTTAGGAGCCACCAGATACAGGTTCTAGGAATCAAACCTGGGTCCTCTGGAAGAGCAGCAAGTGCTCTTAACCACTGAGCCATCTTTCCAGCCCAAACATAACGAACTGACATGGCAGTACACCTATAGCTTAGTCACAGCTATTCTGTGAAGCTGAGGCAGGAGGATCACCTAAGCCCAGGATTTCAAGAGTCCCCTGGAAAAGACAATAAGAAACACACACATACACACACACACACACACACACACTCCATGCCCACCCCACCCCCACCCCCGCCCCCGCCCTTTGAGATAGGTCTTATGTAGCTCAGGCTGGTCTCGAACCCCCTATGTAACTGAAGCTGGTCTTAGATTTTGATTTTCCTCTCCACTTCCTGAGTACTGAGATTACAGGTTTGCAATTACCCCCTGCAAGAACCCATCTCTTTTTTAGAAAGAAAGGAAGGAAGGATGGAAGGAAGAAAGGAAGGATGTGTGAGAGAGAGAGAGAGAGAGAGAGAGAACAATTATAGGGCCAGGGATGTAGCTTAATGGGCAGTCTGCTTGCCTACCATGTACTAGTCCCTGGATTCCTTTTTTTTTTTTTTTTTTTTTTTTTTTCCAGACAGGGTTTATCTGTGTAACAACTCTGGCTGTCTTGGCACTCGCTCTGTAGACCAGGCTGGCCTCGAACTCACAGAGATCCGCCTGCCTCTGCCTCCCGAGTGCCAGGACTAAAGGCGTGTGCCTCCACCGCCACTTGGCGACCCTGGATTCCATATCATGTATCTCATCAACCAGCTATGGTGGCTCATGCTGGGGCCCCGGGAGTAATGTGTAGGCTAGAGCTGTTCAAAATATTGGGCCAGCAAGATGGCTCAGTGGGTAAAGGTGCTTCCCACCAAGCCTGACGACCTGAGTTTGATTCCTGGGACCCACATGGAAGGAGAGACCAACTCTGGATAATAGTCCTTTGAGCTCCACACCTGTACTGTGACATACATTTCCCCACTCACATGCACAGTAAATAAACAAATAAATAAATGTAATGTAATGATGTTTCTTTTTGTTTGTTTGTTTGCTTGTTTTGCTTTGTTTTTTTTTCGAGACAGAGTTCCTTTGTGTAGCTTTGGAGCCTGGCCTGGAACTTGCTCTGTAGACCAGGCTGGCCTCGAACTCACAGAGATCCTCCTGGCTCTGCCTCCCAAGTGCTGGGACTAAAGGCATGCGCCACCATCGCCCAGCAATGTAATGTAATGTTAAAAGAGAAAAAATTTGAAGGTCAACCTAGGATACATGAGACCCAGTCTCAAAATACATATATACATATTTAAAAACAAAGAATGCATACTAAATTATTCTCTAATATGCTTCCTGTTGCTGTCTCATTGCCTTGCGCATCACAGACACAATCATGTCTGCGTGTTGAATAAGTGTGTATCCCTTTCCCACTCACCCTGTCCACTGCTGACAGCCCCCAGGGTAGTATTTTACCCTCTTGGGAGAGCAGAGCAAGAGAAGGAGCACGGGGCGGGGCGGGGCGGGGAGGGGGCGCGGGGAGCCATTCACATCCAGTTGCCTCTGAGGAGCTGGGAAGAGAGCAATTCACACCTGATTACCTCCCAAGCTGAACAGCGCAGCAGAGGCTGGACCGCCCGCCCGAGCCTGAGCCGCGCTCCCCAGAGACTGCGCTATTCCACCCAGTCCGCCATGCAGCCTCCCCTAAGGCTTTCGACTCTCGGCTTCCTCCTGTTGTGTCTGGCCTGGGGCCAGCCATCCAAGTTTCAAGAATATGACTTTTTGCAGTTTCTGGACTTGGAGAAAGCGCCTTCACCTCGCAGGTTCCAACCTGTGCCCCGCATCTTAAGGAAAATCTTCCAGGCTCGAGAAGCTGCTGCAGCCGGCGGGGTCTCGCAGGACTTCTGCTATGTGAAGGAGCTTGGTGTCCGTGGGAACCTGCTTCGGCTTCTCCCAGACCAGGGTAAGGAACCCGAGTGTTTGTCGGAGAGGAATCTCAAGTGGGTGCTGTGGAGAAAGGAGGAAGGGACAGACGGGCACCGCGGCTGGTAGGAGTCTGAGCTAGGATCTTCATATTCTGTCTCAATTCCAAGATCAGCCCAGAGCAAGGCGCGTGTTCTTGTCACCCGGGGCTTCTCCACGCGGGTCTGACTGCCGCTGAGCCCTTCGGAGAGTGTAACTCACTGTTAAGAGAGAGTGGGCTCAGACAGTAAGGTCAGCGTTCTGAGAGCCACACGATCACACGCTGGGTGGGACCGAATGCAAGGTAGGTCGGACCCCCACCCCCCCATCTCCCTTCTCTCTTCTCCTTCCTCTCTCCCTCTTTTTAGTATGTGTTTGTGCATGCCTCTCCAAAGAGTCCGGAGGAGGGCGTCGGATCCCCTGGAGCTGAAGTTACAGCAGGTTGTGAGCAGCCCAGCAGCATGGTTGCTGGGCACTGAGTTCTGGTCCTCTTAATCACTCAGAGACATCTTTCTAGCCCCTCTGTGGTGTTACTTTTGTTGGATGTAAATGTCATGTCTTGACGTTTTAATTAATTTTGAGGCAAGGTCTTTTTGTGTAGCTCTGACTGTCCTGGAACTTGCCATGTAGTCCATGGCAAAATCCACCTGCCTCTGCTTCCCAAATACTGAGTGCTGGGATTAAACACCAACACATCTCTTGATTTTATTTATTTGTTTATATTTTTGGTTTCTTCAAGACAGGGTTTCTCAGCTGGGCAGTGATGGCGAACACCTCCAATTCTAGCACTCAGGAGGCAGAGGCAGGCAGACCTCTATGAGTTTAAGGCCAGCCTGATCTACAGATAGAGTTCCAGGACAGCCAAGGCTACACAGAGACACCCTGTCTTGAAAAACCAAACCAGAAAGAAAAAAAAAAAAAAGTGGGTGGAGGTGGGGAGGTGTTTTCTCTGTGTAGCTCGGGCTTAAACATGGCCTTAAACTCAAGAGATTTGCCTGCCTCTGCCTCCCAAGTGCTGAGAATAAAGGCGTGCAACTTGATTTTTTAAAATACAGACCAATGGTATGAACCTGAGCCACAGTCAGACTCTTCCTTTGTAGGAAAATCAGAGTGATTGCCATCTCATAGTTTCTCAAATGGCCCCCTACCGAATTACCCAGCCATCTGGTTTTTAAAGTAGGTTCTTCCAGCCCAAAGGCTGCCTGTCTTTCCTTCACTTCCTTGATTCTTATTCAAAGTTGGAGATGGCGGTGGAGCATCCACATTCCTGCGCCTCCGCCTTGGCATTCAGATGCATAGCCTTCCTTCCTACTTCTTGTTTTTTTCTTTTCTTTTCTTTTCTTTTCTTTTCTTTTTTTTTCTTTTCTTTTCTTTCTTTCTGCAACTCACTATGTGGTCTAGGCTGCCATAAACTGTCAGCAATTCTCCTGCTTCAGCTTCCCAAGTGCTGACATTATAGGTGAAAACCACCTCTGAAGACCAAGGATATAGTTATACCGCAGATGAAGGGAAGATTTGGATGTGTATTTGTCCCTGAAGCATTTGAATGTATACCTACAGTGAGCTGGCCTGGGAATGGCCTTGAGAATGTAGATATTATCAAAAGTTTTAACTGGTTTAAGAGTTTTTAGAGCCGTGCAGTGGTGGTGGCGGTGGCGGCCAGCACTGTGGGAGGCAGAGGCAGGATGATCTCTGTGAGTTCAAAGGCCAGCCTGGTCTACAGAGCTAGTTCTAGGACAACCAGGGCTACAAAGAGAAACCCTGTCTCAAAAAACAAAAGCAAAGAAACAATTTTCAGAAGGGAACTAGTTAAAAAGAAGTAAAAATCCAAGGTTGGCCTGAAGAGGAAGTTGACAGAGAATTGCCTTCAATGAGGTTTGTTATGATGAAAGGACCTCAAAGTCACGGGGCAGGGCATGGGTGGCAAGGGAGGGAGCTGGAGTGGGGACATCAGAAACAAAACAATAGATGGAAATTCTAACCCAAGAGCCTTAAGGGGAGAGGAGGCCTTCCACTAAAGCCTGGAGAGGAGCGTCACTAAGTCTTCGTTAAGTGGCTCAGCAGTTCAGAGCACTGGCTGCTGTTCCAGAAGATTCTGGTTCAGTTCCCAGCACCCACATAATGGCTGGCAACTGTCTGTGACTCCAGTCCCAGACACCCTGGTCTGGCCTCCTGGACACTGATGGATGTGATGCACAGACATACATGAAGGCAAAACATCCTCATACATAACTTCTGTAAAGTATAACCGTGAGAACGAGGGGGCTGGAGAGACGACTCAGACTCAGCATTTACTGTTCTTAGCACCCACATCAGGCAGCTCGCAATTGCCTGTGTGTAACTCCAGTTCCAGTTCCTGTGGCCTCTGTAGGCACCTGCTCAGATTCAGTGCACATACACATAAAAAAAAAAATTAGTGAGACTGGGGACAGGTATGGTAGCATTTACCTTTAATCATAGCACTTGAGGTAGAGACAGCTGGATCTTTTTAGAGTTCTAGGACAGCCTGGGAGACATAATAAGACTTGTCAAAAAAAGAAAAAGAAAAGAAAACAAAAAAGAAAAAAAATGTTGGGCATGGTGGTGCATGCCTTTAATCTCAGCATTTAGGAGGCAGTGGCAGGCTGGTCTCTGTGAGTGTGCACCAGAGGAGCCCTTCAGAGAGCAGCCTTCATTTCCAGACCCAATTCTTGGGCAGTCTCTGGACTGTGTAATCCCTCACCTCTCTCTTTTTCCATGTCTGGCCTCTTTCACTCAGCCCCAGGTTTGTGGGATTGAGCCAGGCTATTTGAGTTTGTAGTTCATCCGTCCTGACGTGTAGTATTTCATTCACTTACTGTGTGAGCGACAGTTTACCTGTCCATGTTACTCGGGTCGACCACTGTGGAGCTGTTTGGTGTGGAAGAGAAAAGAGGATGAACTGGGCAGTTAGTTCAGTGATGCTTTTATCCCTTTTAGCTTTACATTGAACTAATGTGGTAACAAAATGTAGTTACACTAGTTACACCTCACCCCCTCGGCCCCCTTTTTGAGATAGGATTCCACTTTGTATCTCAGGCTAGCCTGGGTCTCTCTATGTAGCCCAAGATAGCCTACAACACAGACAATGCTCCTGTCTCAGCATCTTTTTTTTTTTTTCTTCCTTGAGACGGGGTTTCTTTTCTTTCTTGTTTTTCTTTTGAGACAGGGTTTCTCTGTGTAGCCCTGGCTGTCCTGGAGCTCACTCTATGGACCAGGATGGCCTTGAACTCAGAAATCCTCCTGCCTCTGCTTCCTGAGTGCTGGTAGTAAAGGCCTGTGCTATCAAGGCCCAGCTGTGTCTCAGCCTCTTAACAACTGGGACAAGCCGGGCACTGATGATCCCAGCACTCAGGAGGCAGAGCCAGGTAATCTCTGTGAGTTCAAGGCCAGCCTGGTCTACAGAGTGAGTTCCAGGAAAGGCGCAAAGCTACACAGAGAAACCCTGACTCGGGGAAAAAAAAAAAAACCAAAACAAACAAACAAACAAAAAAAACCAAAACTGGGATAAAAGGGTGAGTCACCATGCTCACTTCATTTGTATTTCTTTTTTTATAGTGTTCTTTTCTTTTCTTTTCTTTTTTTTTTTTTTTGAGACAGGGTTTCTCCACCGCCCGGCTTCATTTGTATTTCTTTTCTTTCTTTCTTTCTTTCTTTTTTTCTTTCTTTCTTTCTTTCTTTCTTTCTTTCTTTCTTTCTTTCTTTTTTAAATATTTGTATTTATTTATTATGTATACAGTGTTCTGCCTGCATCCCTGCAGGCCAGAAGAGGGTACCAGATCTCATTACAGATGGTTGTGAGCCACCATGTGGTTGCTGGGAATTGAACTCAGGACCTCTGGAAGAACAGCCAGTGCTCTTAACCTCTGAGCTATCTCTCCAGCCCTGTATTTCTTTAATTGAGAGTAATATATAGTAATGTATAGTTTCAGTATTTTAAACAATTGCCCGTTGTTATACTATGACCAGTTTTCTATTGAATTATATTTTTCATAATGATCTCTTACTATTAGGCCTCTTGATCGTTTGTAAGAGGATTCTGTGTGTGTGTGTGTGTGTGTGTGTGTGTGTGTGTGAGAGAGAGAGAGAGAGAGAGAGAGAGAGAGAGAGAGAGAGAGAGAGAGAGAAAGTGCTACACATGGTGGTAAATGCCTTTAATCCTGGCACTCTGGAGGCAGGAGGATCATGATGTCTAGACCAGCCTGGGAGACTATACATAGGAGACGACCTCAAAACAAAACAAAAACAAAAGTGTGTGTGTGTGTGTGTGTGTGTGTGTGTGTGTGTGTGTGGTGGGGGTGCTGGGCATACGGATCAGCTGGCATGGTGCTTGCCTTGCCTTAGCACCCATGAAGTTCTGGGTTTGAGCCCCAGCATAGCATAAACCAGGTACGTAGGAGTGTGTCTACAACCTCAGAACTCTGAAAGTGGAGGCAGGAAGATCAGAAGTTCAAAGTCATCCTTGACTAAATAATGAATTCAAGGCCAGCCTTGGTTACATGAAAACTTTTCTGGGGGAAAAAAAAGAAGAAGAAGAAAAACAACAATAACAAATAAGTAACCAGAAAGTTGGGTCTGGGGAGACAGTTTAGTCCATGAAGACATTACCCTATTTACAAGCACGAAGACCTAGTTAAGCTGCCAGGTACTACATGTACACCTGTAACCCGATATTGTGGGGTACAGACCAGCAGACCCCTGGGACTCACTGGCCAGCCAGTCTGGGTAAATTGGTGAATTCTAGGTCGATGAGACCTTATCTGAATAAACAAAGTAGACAGCTCCTGAGGAACGACATGGCGCACACACAGTATCGGAACTGGAATGAGGACTGGGAAACATCCTCCCAAAGGGAGGGGTGGAATAGAATCCAGACTTCTGCACATGTTGACATTTATATCAGGTGGGTCTGAGGTAGAAAGGATTACCGTGACTCTCACATGTCCCTTTTTGCTTCTAGGTTTCTTTCTTAACACACAGAATCCTTCCCGAGACGGCTCTTGCCTACAGAAGTACCTCTACTTTAACTTGTCTGCTATCAAAGAGAAGGGAACGTTGACCATGGCCCGGCTGACTCTAGACTTGGGGCCCAGGTCCTACTACAACCTGGGGCCAGAAGTGGAGGTGGCTCTGTCTGTGGCTGAGGGGCCTGGTGTGTGGGGACGATCCCTCCCGAAGCCAGGCAGAAGGCTTGCACTGCAGTCTGTCCCAGGACCTCAGGGTCCTCTTCATTTCAACCTGCAGGATGTGGTTAAGGACTGGAACGGCAACCGACTGAAGAATTTGGGCTTGTACTTAGAGATTCTGGCCAAAGGGGACAGGCACTCTGGGGTAAATTTCCAGGTCGAGAACACCTGTGACCGGCTGCTGCGTTCTCTTCGTGCCTCTCTGCTGGTGGTGACCCTCAATCCCGATCATTGTCCCTCTTCTTCCAGAAAAAGGAGGGCAGCCATCCCCGTCCCCAAGGGTTCTTGTAGGAATCCCTGCCATCGTCATCAGCTGTTCATCAACTTCCGGGACCTGGGTTGGCACAAGTGGATCATTGCCCCCAAGGGGTTCATGGCAAATTACTGTCATGGAGATTGTCCCTTCTCAATGACCACATATTTGAATAGTTCCAATTATGCTTTCATGCAGGCGCTGATGCATGCGGTTGACCCCAAGGTCCCCAAGGCTGTCTGTATCCCCACCAAGCTGTCTCCCATTTCCATGCTCTATCAAGATAATGATGAGACAGTCATCCTCCGACACTATGAAGACATGGTGGTGGATGAATGTGGGTGTGGGTAGAGTGTCGGTAATAGGATAGGAATGTTCTCAGGGTAAATCCTTTAATAAAACTACCATTCTGGTTCATGACCTTTTGAATCTGACATGTCCATCATCATGTTTAATAGCTTCATAAGTACATGTATTTGTGTACTTACCGTGGATCCCTGGTGACCTTAGCAAATTTGTGTTCTAACATACTCTAACATGCTAGACTTTTTGTTCCAGGTCTTATTTATTTATTTATTTATTTTGGTTTTTCGAGACGGTTTCTCTGTGTAGCTTTGGAGCCTGGCCTGAAACTCACTCTGTAGCCCAGGCTGGCCTCGAACACACAGAGATCCTCCTGCCTCTGCCTCCTGGGTACTGGGATTAAAGGCGTGCGCCACCAGCGCCCAGCCTCTCCTGGCTTTGAACTCTGCAGGCCTCCTGCCTCTACCTCCTCCAGAATTACAGTGGTGGCAATCAGGACCAAATAATTTTTTTTTATTGAGACAAGGTCTCACAATTTAGCTATGACTTACCCTGAACTTACTACATAGACTGAGGTAGCCTCAAACTAACAGATAGCTACCTGGATGTAGATCAGTTTATTCTGTAACTCACTGTGTAAACTAGGCTGTGCTGTAACTCAACAGAGACTGGCCTGCCTCTGCTTCCTTAGTGCTGTGATTAAAGGCGTGCGCCATACCGTATACCGTACCATATAAATACGGTGTATACATGCATACACACATACATATATAAAAATTATGTACCCGTAATATTTTGAAATTATTTGAGAAAATAATTTCAAAAATATCAAGAAAAATAATGTAGAAAAACTCATAATTTTTAAAAATATTTATTTATTCATTTTTATTTATAAATGTGAGCCTGTGTGAGCCGAGAGCACCATGCACATGTAGGAGCCCCCTGGTGGCCAGAAGAGGGAGTCAGATGCAAAGTTACAGGTAATGAGGAGTCGCCATGTGGATTCTGGGATCTAAGTGGGTCTCCTGAAAGAGCAGTAAGTGCTCTTAACTGCTCAGTCATTTCTTTTTCTTTATTATTTATTTATTTACATATTTATTTATTCATTCATTCATTTATTATTATGTATACAGGGTTCTGTCTGCATGTATACCTG
This sequence comes from Peromyscus leucopus, assembly GCF_004664715.2. Lineage (NCBI taxonomy): Eukaryota > Metazoa > Chordata > Mammalia > Rodentia > Cricetidae > Peromyscus > Peromyscus leucopus. Next base: position 148,130,751 of record NC_051065.1, read on the forward strand.
CAGGCCAGAAGAGGGCACCAGATCTCATTACAGATGGTTGTGAGCCACCATGTGGGTGCTGGGATTGAACTCAGGACCTCTGGAAGAGCAGCCAGTGCTCTTAACTGCTGAGCCATCTCTCCAGCCCCGCCCAGCCATTTCTTTAGCCCCAGATCTTTCCTTTGATCTTGTCACTTAGATTACCTGCTTCCTTCACTAGTATATCACAGACTTTCCCCATATTTTGTTTTGTCTCCTTGAGACAGAGACTCAAGACCCTTTGTAGTGAGGATAGTCTTGAACTTCAGGCCCTCCAGCGTTCACCTCTCTGGTGCTGGGCTTGTAGGTGTGTGCCACCACACCCAGAGGTTCTTTTGTTTTGGTTTTCTTCAGACAGGCTTTTGCCCTGTAGCCCAAACCGGCCTCCAAGTTCGGAATGCTGTTTTTTTTGTATGTTTGTTTTTTTGTTTTTGTTTGTTTGTTTGTTTGTTTGTTTTTCTAGACAGGGTTTCTCTGTGTAGCTTTGCGCCTTTTTGGAACTCACTCTAGCCCAGACTGGCCTATGAACTCACAGAGATCCACCTGGCTCTGCCTTCCCAGTGCTGGGATTAAAGGCATGTGCCACCACTGCCCGGCTTTTTCTATCTTTTTTGAGACAAGAGTCTCATTTATCCCAGGTTAGCTTAAATGTACCTGAAGTGACCCTGGAAGGGATGACCTTGGACTTCTAACAGTCCTATTGGAATGTTGCAGCTATTGGCATGTCCCGCCATCCCGGGCTTGTGTTTATGTGGCCCTGGGGTCTATGCCAAGCAAGTGCTCTACCAACTGAGCTACAGCGTCAGTCCTCTTTGCGGGTTTTGGGTTTTGAGACAGTATCTTATGTATTTTACTGACCTTGAACCCTTGAACCTTTGGACTCTGGAGAGCTAATATTGCAGAGTCAATCGCCACACCTGGCTTTGGTTTTTGTTGTTGTTTTGGGTTTTGTTTTGTTTTGAGACAGGATCTCACTAGGTAGCCCTGCCTGGCCTGGAACTTTTTGTGTGGACCAGGCTGGTCTCCAGCTCACAGAGCTCCATCCACCTCTGCCTCCCCGGTGCTGAAATTAAAGCCATGCACCACACCACATACTGCCATACCTCCCGCAACTTTTTTTTTTTGTTTGTGTTTTTGTTTTTTCCTGAGACAGGGATTCTCTATGTATCCCTGGCTGTTCTGGAACTCGCTTTGTAGACCAGGCTGGCTTCAAGGTGATGGCCACTTTTTTGTACAGGGTCTTATAGTGTAGTGCAGCTTAGAATAGAACTCAGATAGATATGTAAACCAGATTGGCCTCAAACTTAGAGTGATCCTCCTGCCTCTGCCTCTAGAATGTGAGTGCTGGGATAACAGACATGTGCCACCAGGGAGGGTTCATTTATTTATTTGTTGGTTTGTTTGTTTACTTATTTATTTTGCAGTTGTGCTGAGGTTGAAACCCAGGGCCTTAACAATCAAGCAAAGACTATTAATGCACTGTGTCCTAAGACCTGGGATAATTTTTTTAACTTCAGGTGTGTGCCTAAAACTCAGTTGATCAAAATTCTTGGGGCTGTCTTAATAAATTTACTTTAACTGAATTATTACAGCGAGACCTTGTTAGTGTGTTTAAATGGATATTGGATCACGTGTCCATGTGTTTAATACTTTCCTATTCTAATAATCCTTAGCTGTCAGCTTGACACCAGGAGTCTCAATTAGGAAACTGTCTCAGTCAGATTGGCCTGAGGGTATGTCTGTGGGACATTTTATTGATGGTTGATCGATATGCAAAGGCCCAGCCCACTCTGGGTGGTAATAACCCTGGGCAAGTGGGGTGGCCCTGGGCTGTATAAAAAAGCAGACTGAGGGGTTGGAGAGATGGCTCAGTGGTTAAGAGCACAGGCTGCTCCTGTAGAGAACCAGAGTTCAGTTCCTAGCACACACACCAGGTAGTTCACAGCTGCCTGTACTCTAGCTCCAGGGAATCTGACATCGCACATGCACATGCACACACACACACACATGCGCACACACACACACACACACACACACGTATGCACGCACATACGCATGCACGCACGCGCACGCACACACACACGAAACTAAAAATAAAATAAAAGCAAGCAGGCTGAGCAGGCCAGTCACCAACACTCATTGCTCCATGGTCTCGGCTTCAGCTTCTGCTCCAGGGTCCTCCCTTGAGTTCCTGCTCTGACTTTCCTTGGTGATGAATTGTTCCCTGGAAGCGCAAGATGAAATAAACTCTTTCTTCCCAAGTTTTTTTTTTGCCGGAGTGTTTGCCACAGCAACAGAACACCTTTCAATAAAAGTTATTGAAAGACAGGCTGGAGAGACGGCTCAGCAGTCATGAGTGACTACTGCTAAATCCTGAGGTCCAGAGTTCAGATCCCAGCTCCCATGTAACAAGCTTGGTGTCCTGCAAATTCCTCTAATCCTGGCTCTGAGGGATCCTACACCCTCGTCTGGCCTCCACACAAGAGAAGGTGTGTGTGTGCATCACCTACCCCCCGCCACACACACAGTCTTTTTACACACCGTTAATCTCAGCACTTGGGAGACGGGCAGGTGGATCTCTGTCTGAGTTGGGGACCAAGTGGCCTACTTAGAGAGTTAGAGTTCGAAGACAGCCAGGACCACATAAAAAGACCTTGTTTCCAAAAGAAGAAAGAGAAAGAAAAGAATAAGAAGAAAAGTAAAAACCTTGTTGAAAGGATAATGGTTCCCCCCACACCAGCCCCCGCCCCAACCCCCGCCCCGAACTGTTGTTGGTTGGTACGTTCTGCTCCTGGATTCTTTGTATTAGCTCCCAGGACATCATGAGCCAGGTGCGGTAGTATACCTCCGCCTCCAGCCCCTATAATTCTAGCACTTGGGAAGTAGAGGCAGGAGGACTGAGAGCTCATAGAAAGTTCCAGGCTAGCCTGAGCTACACAAGACTGAGAAAAAAAACAAACAACAACAACATAAAAATCTAAATTAGTGAGCTGACTCATTGGGAAGAGGTGGTTGTAACTGAGCCTAAGGACTTGTTGAGTTCCCAGAATCCAGTACTGGAAGAAGAGAACTCACTCCCCAAAACTGTCTCTGACTCCTCGTGGGCACTGTGGTGTGTGTGTGTGTGTGTGTGTGTGTGTGTACACCTGTGAGTCCTCTCCTGCCACCATATGGGCCCTTGGGATAGAATTCAGGTCTGGTCTTTGGGTTTGGTGGCAAATGCCTTTACCCACTCATGCATCTTGCTGGTCATCTTTTAAAATTTTAATTAAGAAATATTTATTATTTATTTATTTTATGTTACGTGTGTTTCAGTGTTTGCCTGCCTCTGCCTCCGTAGTGCTGGGATTAAAGGCGTGCGCCACCACTGCCCGGCTAGTGAGTTGGTTTTAAACAAAATGTGTAGTATTTTATTGAACATTTTATTAATATGTTAAAAAAGACAATGATGTAGTACTTGGACAAATGCTCCTGGTACTGCCTAGCAGTCCACCTGCGGCTTCACTACATTGTATCCAAACAGGTACTTCCGAAACTCTTCTTTTTGAGACAGGGTTTCTCTGTGTAGCCCTAGCTATCCTGGAACTCATCATGTAGACCAGGCTGGTCTTGAACTCACAGAAATCCACCTGTCTCTGCCTCCTGAGTTGCTGGGATTAAAGTCAGATGCCGCCATCGCCTGGGATCCCTATTTTTATTTTTAATAAGGAATGGGACATTAATGATTGTTCAAGAGTTTTCTTCTTATTTTATTTATTATTTTTTTGAGACAGGGTCTCATGTAGCCCAGGCTGATCTTACATTCACCATGAAGCCCAAGGATGACCTTGGCCTTCCTGCCTCCATGCCCGATTGTTGCAATTACAGGCTTGCAGCACCACAGCTGCCTGGACCTTTATTTCCTCGTCGTTTTATTCTCCACTTAGAACAGTGTTGAGCACTTCCTCTACTTTCAAGCACACACATGCTTGACTACGAGCAGAGAAACCGGAGCAGGTGTCTGCAAAGATCTGACCCTGGTGTGTTGGCTCTCAACAGTGGCCAGTGATACACAACCCAGATGATGCATCCACATAGAGAGTTTTTTATAATAGGGAGACAAAAAGAAGATAGGAAAAAGAGGGGAGGGTGGTGTCGAGGGGTGCACACCTCGTGGGAGTGGAGGAAGAGAGAGAAAGGGGCAGAGTTTTTCCTTAAGAAGAGATTTTTACATCAGGACACAGCATGGCGCCAAGGAGCGGGATCAGACTATTAACATCCTCTCCTTGACTCTGTTGGCCAGGCTTCTCTGAGCTCCCCCCCCCCACTCCACGTAGCTGGTCTCCGGAGTCACTCCCACTGGGTCTCAGCGACCTTGAATTTCCCCTCTCTGACCTTCAGAGCACTGGACAGGAATTTGGCTGCAGTATTGGGCAGAATTGGGATCCTGTGTCTGATTCTGGCAAACATTCTACTGGATTTGGCCAGATTGCCCTGTTATGCCAGGACCACGGGGACCCCCAAAAGACCACCATGGAGACCGAACCCCATATGTGAAAGTAAAGAGTGTTTCAAGCTGGGAGCTTGGGCCCTCTGTCCGACACAGCGGTGAGAGGCAGGGCAGGGTGGGGTTTTTATCATAGCAGAGGTTGGGGTGAGGGGATGTCCAGGGTTCAGGACCCTGATTGGCTGACATTTGTCTAGGGGTATAGAGAATTTTGGAATGTCAGGTTAGATTCAGGCCCTCCCTGGGTGGGGTCAGGTTATGGCTTTTCCTGGGTCTGGGTGTTGCCTGCCAGTAAGCCTGTTACAGAAGCTGTGTCTGGGCCTCTAAGCCTGTCATGGCACCTGTGTGGTCAAGCTGTTTTGGGTCCTCACAGCCCCACCCTCCTTATCTGACCACCCAGGATGTCTCGGAGCCTCCTCATTCCCTCTCTTAGATGTCAGGGGGTCTTGTAACAGGCCCCCAGATCTTAGCACAACTGACTCCATGATGGAGGTGCCATTCAGGCCATAAAACTCAGCACGTAGACAGCATCATCAGCCAAAACTAGAACAAAGAGCTAATCCATCAAAGTCCATAGTTCTTGGAAAGTCTCTAGCTGTATTAACCTTGCTTTTTGGCTTCTTTATTTCCACTTTCAGCTAACTGTTCTTGTTAACTTAAGTATGTCAATTCAGAACACGATTTTGTGCTTAAAACCTCACCCTGAAAGGCTCGGGCTTACACTGGGATCCTAAACACCCAGTATTGTCCACAGCTGGCTAATGAAGACTTTCTATTGGCTTAAACCCATGTCTGAGCCGTCTTCTCTGGTGGATACCCCACAACAATGTCTTATCACCCTGATTTGCTTCAGGGTGAATCCTGTTTGGGACTTGACTTGTAGCTCAGTGATATGGAGCATGCATGAAGGCCTGGGTTCAATTTCTGCACCAAAATCTTGTCTTTGTACTCTTACCATGCTCTGACTCTCCATCTCCCTGCTCCTTGGCACTTCAGGCTTTCACATTCACTTCCCCTTGTATTTACAATTATGCCATGTTGGAGAGACGGCTCAGGAGTTAAGAGCACTGGCTGCTCTTCCGGAGGTCCTGAGTTCATTCAATTCCCAGCAACCACACAGTGGCTCACAACCATCTGTAATGAGATCTGGTGTCCTCTTCTGGCCTGTAGTTAAACATGCAGACAGAACACTGACTACATAATAAATAAATAAATCTTAAAAAAAAAATAAAGCAGAACTTTGTTCTAATTTTTTGTTTGTTTGTTTTCAGTTTTTTGAGACAGGGCGTCTCTGTGTAGCCCTGGCAATCCTGGATCTCACTCTGTAGACCAGGCTGGCCTCGAACTCACAGAGATCCATCTGGCTCTGCCTCCCGGCTTTGTTCTAGTTTTTAAGTTATTTATGCGTGTGTACGAGTGTGGGAGACGGAAGACAACTTTCAAGGGTCAGTCTCCTTCTACAAGTAACAAGCGTGTCTTGGGGACAGAACTCATGTCATCAGGCTTGGCTGCAAGTGCCTTCACCTGCTGAGCCCTTGCTTTGTTTTTGAGACAGGGTTTCATTTATCCCGGGCTGGCTTTGAAGTTGCTATGAATACGTAGCTAAGGATGATCTTGAATTTAGGATCCTTCTCCCTCCACCTCCCAAGTACTGAGACTACAGGTGTTCAACTCGACTTCCTGTTTATAAGGTGCTATAGGAGAGCACCTAGGGCTTCATGTATCCTAGGCAACCACTCTACCGATCGAGCTACATCCTTAACCCCAGATACAATTCGTTGTGAACAAAAAAAATTTATCACCTATAGTATTTTTCCCCCCTCAGTTTTTCAAGACAGGATTTCTCTGTGTTGGGTTTAAAGAAGTGTGCCACCATGCCTGGCCACCCCTAGTTTTTAACCGTTGCCACATTTCAATACAATTTGTCATTCTGAGAAAGAGCACAGAGAACTACTGTTAAGAATAATTGCCTTAGCAGAGCAGTGGTGGTGCATATCTTTCATCCAGCACTCAGGAGGCAGAGGCAGGCGGATCTCTGTGAGTTTGAGGCCAGCCTGGGCTACCAAGTGAGCTCCAGGACAGCTAGAGCTACACAGAGAAACCTTGTCTCTGAGAGTGGGGAAGAATAATTGCTGTAGGGGCTGAAGAGATGACTCAGTGGTTAAGAGCACAGGCTGCTCTTCCAGAGGACATGAGTTCAATTCCCAGCAACCACATGGTGGTTCACAACCATCTATAGTGGGATCTGATGCCCTCTTGTGGCATAAAGTAGTACATACAGATAGAGCACACCGTACATAAAATAAATAAATCTTTTTAAAAATGAATAATTGATTTGGACTGGTCTTGGTGTACACCATCAATCCCAGCAGTCATGAGGTAGAGGCAGATGGATCTCTGTGTCTGTGAGGGGGGATCAGGTCCCCTGGAACTGGAGTTATGGACAGCTGTGGTGCTGGGAATTGAACCTGGGTACTCTGGAAGAGCAACCAGTGCTCTTAACCACTAAGCCATCTCTCCAGCCCTATTCTTAACTCTTAAAAAGTAAATAATAAGCCAGGCAGAGTAGCTCACACCTATAATCCCAACCACTAGAGAGTTGAGACAGGAGGATCACTATGAATTCAAGGCCAGCCTGATCTACATAATGAGACCCTTAAAAGTCAGAAAGTAGGGCTGATAAGGTGCTCAGTGAGAAAGGTACTTGCCACCAAGGTGATGACCTGAGTTTGGTCCCTGGGTGCCACAAGATGGAAGGAGAGACCCCTGCACGTTGTTCTCTGCCCTCGACAGGGATGCCCTGACACGCACTTGTGTACCTGCACACACACATGTACACATAAATTAAAAAATGTAATAACTTTAAAAAAAAGATTTGTGTTGTTCTTTTTTTTTGTTGATTTTTTTTTTGGGGGGGGGGACGGACGCAGCATCTCTCTACATAGCCCTGGCTGTCTTGGAACTCACTATGTAGGCCAAGCTGGCCTCCAACTCACAGAGATCCTCCTGCCTCTGTGTTATGAGCATAGTTAAAACATGCCTTTTAGACATGAAAAATAGCTTAGTCAGGAACCCCACTACACCCAAGGCTGCACCTGATAACCCAGTGACATCACTTACTTGAGATAACCAGACACAGGACTTGAACTCCACCCATGACATCCACTTGGTACTTCCTAAGCAGAGACCAAGAGCAAACAATGCAGTGTTCTGCACATCTTCAGGATTACTGGAGACTCTGAGGAGACATCACTTTGATCTGCCTTGGGGCTGGAGAGTCTCCACCAGGATCCTGACTCCCAAATGAGAGGCTTCTGTTAGAGACTGGACCTGACAGGTGAGTGAGTAGCCTTGGGGAGATAGGCTTAGGACCATAGTTAGGAATTTAGAGTGTCAACCTAGTGTGTTGGCCCTCAGCATAATAATAATAATAATAATAATAATAATAATAATAATAATAATAAACAACCAACTACACATACCTACCTTCTTGCTTGTGACACTCTGCTTCCCTAGTGCTGGGATTAAAGACATATGCCCCCATGCCTGACTTAAACATATCTTAAAATCAAAAAGTATTAATAACATAGTGAACAATATGGACACTTCTGACTCCTTAAGGGCCAATTGTCCAAAGACTCCCAGAGAAATAATAATCATTTAGTAATCATAAGCCACTGTGGAAGGGTGACTATTACAACTACCACAGGAACAGAGACCAAGTGAACAACAGGAGGAGAAACTGGGCTTGATAACGGGCATGGGGGCGTGGGAATCCTTACAGAGGAAGATGTGGGGCGGCCAGTAAAGGGCGCCACCTAGTGAAAAGCCGGAGCAAAGGCAGGACACAGAAGAACCTGGATTTCCAGCGATGTATGTACCGGGTCTTGGTGCAGCCAATTGTATTGTGTTTCTGCCCTCTGCTGGCTAAAATAAGGATGATCAAGCTGGACACAGCTGTTAGGGAGGCTGCCATAGGAGGCGGCAGGGCTGGCTGCCTGTGTACTGACTGGAGTTTGAGGCCAGTATGGGAAACAAAGAGAACTAATCTCAAAAACAAAAACACCAAAAGGATTCCACAAACAAAAATAAAACAAACAAGAAAAAAATTCAAACCCCAGACTCCTCTCACACAAACAACAAACAATAACAACCAAACCCATTATGGTATTCCAGGTCTCTGGAATTCCTCCTAGGCTTGCAGTAAACAGTTCCCCAGAAAGGTGGGTGATCTGGTGAGATTTGGGTTTTTAGGTATCGTCTGCCTAGGAAAGATGAGTTTTACTCACTGGTCATTTTCTGAAGACTGTCGTTTGAAAACAGGTGAACCTATGTGTCTTCTATTTCAAGTTGTTTGTTTTTACAAGGTTGTGACTGTGTAAGCCCCAACACACACATGCTCCTGATGCCTCCAATGTCGCTGGGTGTATTTCTGTAGTGAGGGGCATCCCACCTGGATTGGGGGTCCTGTATAAGCAGGCATAAGCTTGCACACAGATTGTTTGGACCATATTGTTCTAGACCGAAGCAACCTATTGCCAAATTTGAAATTCTGGGACTTTGCTTGTTTGGAGATAGTCTCATGTAGCTCCGACAAAGCCAGGGCTTTGTGCTCAACAGGCAAGTGTTCTACCTACGGAGCCACATTCCCAGGCCCTTGACATTGTAATAGAAGCAGAGGTGGGGGCTGGAGCATTTGTTCAGTGCTTAAGAGCACCTCTTACAGAGGACCTGGGTTCAGTTCCCAGCAGGCACATGGTAACTCCAGTCTCAGGTTATCTTACGCCCTCTTCTGACCTCCTTGGGCACCAGGAAAAGCAGTGCATATATGCATGCAAGCAAAACACTCATACCCATAAGATAAAATAATCTAATGTACATATAAGATTATTTATTATATATTATATATATCATATATTATATAGACATTATATTTTATATATTGCTATATCTAGATATAATATATAGACATATTGCATTAAGATTATATATATATACATATATATATATATATATAATATATATATATAATGAGCTATGACTAAAAGAGTGGAAAGAGAGCTGATTCTAAGTTTTCAGGAAGCATGGGTAAAGTACCCAAGGAACACTGGATAAATATGAATCCAGGGAAGATTGTATTTTCCAGAAGTTTAAAGGATGAGTAGCGAAATAATTCTGTTAAAATATTACATCATCTTGTTTGGCTTATTCTTCATATCAATCAAATGTTCAATAAAACACACTTTGTTTTAAGATTTATTTATTATGTCGGGCGGTGGTGGCTCACGCCTTTAATCCCAGCACTCGGGAGGCAGAGGCAGGCGGATCTCTGTGAGTTGGAGGCCAGCCTGGGCTACCAAGTGAGTTCCAGGAAAGGCACAAAGCTGCACAAGAGAAACCCTGTCTCGAAACCCCACCCCCTCAAAAAATGTATTTATTATATATACAGTATTCTGCCTGCATGTGTCCCTGCAGGCCAGAAGAGGGCACTAAATCTCATTACAAGTGGTTGTGAGCCACCATGTGGTTGCTGGGAATTGAACTCAGGGCCTCTGGAAGAAGAGCCATCTCTCCAGCTCCCCACACTTTGTTTTAAGAACCAACCAACCTGCCTTAGCCCGGGAACCAGAGCAGATCTCAGATATGGCCAAGATAGTGAGCACACCTGGATTCCTAATGGAGATATCTCTCAAGGAAAGGATATTTAAAATTAATTCTACAGTGCCAATAAGATCTTTGCTTTCTGGATGCAGCTAGCCATAGTCGCTGAACAACCTAAAAGCAGGTAGGCTGGCCAGGAGTGTTGTCTACTACGTCCAGGCCGTCTCCCCCATGCTAAAAGCTGTTGCGTAGGCCCTGACTAACATAGGTCTTAAGAGCTGGGGATGTAGCTTCATTGGTAGAATGCTTGCCTTACATGCAGGAAGACCTACGGTCCATCCCTGAGATCACATAAACTAGGTGTGGTGGCACACAGCTGTAATGCCAGCACTCCAGAGGTGGAGGACTGAAGGATCAGAAGTTCTAGGACATCATGCATACAGAGTGAGTTGGAGGCTAACCTGGGATAAATGAAATTCTCTCTTTAAAGAGCCACTGATGTCTTACTACCTTGTAACTCCATCTCTAGGACTTTATTCTAAGGAAGTGATTATCTAGAAATGGAGGTATAAGTAAGATGATTGGGACATTATTTATTTATTTTTAATTTCTTTCTTTCTTTTTCTTTTCTTTTTTTTTTTTTTTTTTTTTTTTTTTTTTTGGTTTTTTCGAGACAGGGTTTCTCTGTGTAGCTTTGTGCCTTTCCTGGAACTTGCTCTCTAGACCAAGCTGGTCTTGAACTCACAGAGATCTGCCTGCCAGAGTGCTGGGATTAAAGGCGTGCGCCGCCCAGGATATTATTTATAATGCCTAAGCATTAGTAAAAAAAAGAAAAATCTACCGGGTATAGAGGGTCACATCAGTTATCCCAGCACTCAAGACTGAGGCAGGAGGATTGGCAGGAATTTGGTGCCACCTAGGGAGCTTCAAATTGAAAGACAGTGAACACAATACATTTTGGCACATCCACAGTGGAAGATGACCTATACATAGATATTAAAGAAAAGAGGGCTTTAAATCATGACCAAGATAGCATTGTGGATGATATTCATGGGGGAAAACAAGGGACCCTTTTACAGTAATCTCGTAGATAAAAGAATTAAAAAACACACACACACACACACACACAAGCAGGAAACTCAAGAACAATTTTATTAGTTTAAGAGAAAATCGACAACCCAGACAAGCTAGAGACCTTGGCAACTGCCAGGTGGAGAGATAGGGCTAAGTGTAAAAGAAGAGGTCATGCCTGCTGAATTAACCTTTTGTTTCTTAAAGAATAATGTATATGTCACTAGGTGGCGGTGGCACACGACTTAAATATCAGCACTTGGGGGGCAGAAGCAGGCAAATCTCTGAGTCCGAGGCTAACCTGGTTTAGAGAGTGAGTTCCAGGACAGACAGGGCTACATAGAGAAACCCTGTCTTGAAAAACCACACGCACGCACCCTTGCACGCACACACGTATATATGGAATCAGACAAGCTGTGCATCCTGGTGGCTGAGAGGAGGAGAGATAATCATGGCTTTTGAGTTAGTGTCCAAGAAAGCAGGAAGGGTCAGCAACGGAGCTCGGCAAGGGTCGTGGTGAGGAGATAATTCAGAGAAAGAGTGAGAAGGTCCAGAGTATGACAAAAGGTATACTTAGGGTGTTGGCTGGTATCCAAAGAAGAGATGGGAAGGGGAAAAGTTATGCTTTGTGAATTAGAACTCAGAAAGCAGGCAGGCTTAGCGGTGAAGGGCTGCAAGCAATTGTGTCAGGGGAGCAGCTTCCGGGAGCCCACACTTCTTCCTCCCCCCTCCCCTCAGCATGTCTTCAAGTGAATCAGCTTTCTTGGGGAGCGCTCTCCTTGGTAGGTGATTGACAGGCCCTGTTGTATTAACTCTTAAGATAGCAATGGAGCTAGACAGTGGCTGTGACGCACGCCTTTAGCCCCAGCACTTGGGAGGCAGAGCCAGGCGGATCTCTGTGAGTTCGAGGCCAGCCTGGTCTACAGAGTGAGTTCCAGGACAGGCTCCAAAGCTACACAGAGAAACCCTGCCTCAAAAAACCAAAACCAAACAAACAAAATAACACCCCCCCCCAAACAAAACAACAACAACAAAAACCAAAAAAGAAGAAGATGGCAATGGTGTGCAATGTTCTAATCTCCTGGTCAGACCAGAATGCTATGTCACCACCCAGGCAGAACTCAGATTTCATTCTTTTGACAGGAGGAAGTAACTTTTCTTTAACAGCCCTTAACGAAACCTTGATAAACTCCATCTTCATATATTTTACAACCTAGGAAGGGCACTTATGATGCTTTCCTTCCTAGTTTTACCAGGAGAGTGGGAGTTGAGGACTGAAACTGTTATCAAGGGGGTGTGCATAGAGCGTCATCCCCAGTGGTCTCCAAGCCTCAGAGGTAGGCAGGCCTACACAAGTCCGGACTGTGCTAGGAGGCAGGAATTCTGGGACAGAAGGGCAGTACAAGCTAGAGTCATCTGGAAAGAGGGAACCTAGAGTGAGAAAATGCCCCCTCAGATTGGCCTGTAGGGAAGCCTGTGGGCATTTTCTTGACTTGATGGATGTGAGAGGGAGGGCCCAGCCCACTGTGAGCAGTGCCACTCTTGGGGAGGTGGCTCTGGGGTGTATAACGAAGCAGGCTGAACAAGCCAGGGAGAGCAAGCCAGTAAGCAGCACCCCTCCATGGCCTCTGCCTCAGCTCCTGCCTCCAGGTTCCTGCTTGAGAGCCTGCCCTGCCTTTCCTCAGCGATGGAGCGGGACCTGGAAGTGTAAGCCAAATAAACCCTTTCCTCCCCCAGTTGCATTTGGTCATGGTCTTTCTCACTGCAATAGACACCAAACTAGGATAAGGCCCTAGTGGGAGTCTTGGGTCTTGAGAGGACGGTCTCGGTTCTGAGGGATGACGCTGAGCCCCAGGGGGAATCGGTAGCCTGACTTGACCGGAAGTTCTGACAACAGAGGCGGTGGCTGTGGAGAAGAACAGCACATTGACTTTTTAAAATTAGGGGTTAAAAATTCAGGAGTGGACTTAGTCATCCAGTTAGCCTTCCCTTCAAGGGCCCCAGACCAGCACACTGTTATCTGACTCAGAGGCCAAGGTCTCTCTGCGTTTGCATCTTCAGGTGCCCCTCCCTTTTCCAACAGAGATCCAGCACAAAGAGTAAATGAGAGGAAGTAATAGGCGAAAACCACGATATTCTCCCTGGGTCACACTGAGGCCTTTCAAGTTACACAAAGTTTCATTCTCTCTGACCTCTGTACTGTCTTCTCTCCCGGTCTCCCTTGAACCTGGAGGAAGCAGGAAGCTTTGTAAATGTAGATGTCACCAGCAAATACCTGAAGTTTATTAAACAGGTGAAGTTTCCTGTCACGAGTGTTCTGCTCTGCAGAATTGATGGTTACTGTGGCCACGGGCTTCCTCCCCATGGTGAGCGAAAATCCAGATACAACTTCCTTCCTCATTTGCATAGAACCGATATCAAGTAATACTCACACGCAGAAATGAGTCACTCTGTTCCTGCAGCCGGCTGTGGGCACACCCGAGGAAACGAAGTCCAGGCACACAGTTGGCAGAAACCATCCTCGCCACATACGCTCCGGAGGAAGGAGTCCAGACACACAGCAAGATGAGCTCCGAGACAGGTGAAATTGGATGCCAGGTCCCGGCGAGGCGGGCAGTTGATTTTTTCCTCTTTACTTTGCTTCTTTCTATACAAACAAAACAAAGCTTTGTTTAGCTTTGTCAGGTTGCCCCGGGCTGGTCCCCAACTCCTGGCCTCAAGTGATCCTCCCGCTTCATTTAGCCTCTTGAGTACGGGAATACAAATGCCTGCTCCCATGCTTAGCTTGGGTCCACGGTCTTGAAGAGTGCGTCAGTTGTATGTATAACCTACCTATGCTTGGGTCTCTGGGTGCTTTCCAACTTTCCTATTATGATGAATACATTCATATTGTTCTTAAGATGAATTACTATTCCGATGAAGTATTTATACCTCTTAATGATTTTGACAAGTAACACTAAATCAATGTTGGTTTCACGGCAACAAAAAATTTAAGTTAGTTGAGTCTGCTGATATAGGCTTATGATTCTAACTACTTGGGAGGCCGAGGCAGGAGAATTACTAGTTGAGGGCCCCTTTGTGCACTATAGGGCAAGTTCAAGGCCAAGTTGGGTGGCTGAGTGACAACCAGCGTTTTGAGAAGGTGGGCGAGCTGGAGGGCTGGCTCAGCAGTTAGGGATGCTTGCTGTTCTTACTTGATTCCCAGTGCCCCCAAGAGGCCGCTCACAACTGCCTGTCACTTGAGCTCCGGTGCGCTCCTCTGGCCTCCACAGGCACCCGTGTACACACACACACACACACACACACACACACACACACACACACACACACACACACTTTAAAAGCTTTGTTTTAGCTAAGAAGAAGAGTGAGGAGATAGCTTAGTGGTAGAGAGCTTGCCTAGCGTATGTGAGGCCCTGGGTTCAATACCTCAGTCCTGCCCACCCTTCCACCCAGAAAAAGGAAAACTAAAACTAATTAAGGTAAAACAGAAGCAGCTGCATATGGTCTGTACGCTGGTTGACTAACTAGACAATGACTAATTAGTGTTAATCAGGTGTGGTTATTCCCGCCTGTCATCTTAGTAGTCTAGAGGCTGCAACAGGAGGGTTACAAGGAATCTGAAGCTAGCCTGGGCAATATAATATGTTTCAGACCAGCCTAGGTTACAATATGAGACACCCCCTACCCCAAACAAACAAACGAACGATCTGGGGACGTAGCTCAGTTGGTATAGATTTGACTAGCATGCCGAAAACTCTGGGTCCCACCCCAGCACCGCATACAACACACAGACATGGTGGCTCATGCCTGTAATCCGAGCATTTGAGAGGTGGGATACGAAAAATTACAGGAGGGAGACGTGCCTGGTTTGAAAGGAAATGATTTCAGATGAGGTGGGATTGGAGCCAGTTCCTAAAATTGTTTTTTATTATTGTCTTTGGTAGAGTTCAAATCTTTGGAGATTTAAATTTTTTTTTAATTTATCTATTATTTATTGTTGAGACATGGCTCAATAATGTAGCCCAGGTTGACCTTGAACACAAAGTAGCTGAGGGTGACCTTGAGAATTTCTGAAGCACAGCAATATGACTGAACTAGTGCTTTGGGCATATTTGCCTACTATTATATTGATTTGGGGCTGGACACAGAAAAGAGTAGGGGAAAAACCCGAGGCTACTTGCCCTATTTGTTATAATAGACTCTCAAAAATGACAGAACTCAAGCCAGGGCAACAATGAGCCAAGGTAATGTTGAGCCAGGGCGGTGGTGAGCCAGGGCAATGGTGATCTAGGGCAGTGGTGAGCCATGGCAGTGGTGAGCCAGGGCAGTGGTGACCTAGGGCAGTGGTGAGCCAGGGTGGTAGTGAGCCTGGGCAATGGTGATCTAGGGCAGTGGTGAGCCAGGGCAGTGGTGATCTAGGGCAGTGGTGAGCCAGGACGATAGTGAGCCAGGGCAATGGTGATCTAGGGCAGTGGTGAGCCAGGGCGGTGGTGAGCCAGGGCAATGGTGGAGCCATCTGGGAAGGAATGAACCTTTCCTTCTGTACTACAGTCAGGGAGACAGTGGTTCTGATAATTACAAATCAGATACAAAAAGCGGTAAAAATAAATAAATAAATAAATAAGAGATCAAAATTGTCAGGAGCAAAAGCACCGTACTGTAGACAGATTTGTCTTTTGGGCCTCCAGCTCACAAAAAAAATGACCTGGAGATTTATTATTATTTATGAAAGCTCAGCATTAGCTTAGGCTTGTTTCTAACTAGCTCTTATAACTTAAATTAACAAATGTTTTTAAATCTACATTTTGTTGGCTTTTTTTTTTTTTTTTTGTGGCGCAGTTACCTTTGCTCTGTACTGTTCATCATGCTTCCTCTCTGAGTCCTCTCTGTCCCCAGAAGTCCCACCTAATCTCTTTCTGCCTAGTCAATGGCTGTTCAGCTCTTGATTTTTTTTTTTTGGTTTTTCGAGCCAGGGTTTTTCTGCGTAGCTTTGCGCCTTTCCTGGAGCTCACTTGGTAGCCCAGGCTGGCCTCGAACTCACAGATATCCGCCTGGCTCTGCCTCCCGAGTGCTGGGATTAAAGGCGTGCGCCACCACCGCCCGGCCAGCTCTTGATTTTTTATTTCATTTTATTTTTTCATTTTTTTGAGACAGGGTTTTTCTGTGTAGCTTTGGTGCCTGTCTTAGATCTCGCTCTGTAGACCAGGCTGGCCTCGAACTCACAGAGATCCACCTGGCTCTGCCTCCCAAGTGCTGGGATTAATGGCGTGCACCACCACTGCCTGGCTGTTCAACTCTTTATTAAGCCAGTCACAGTGACACATCTTCACACAGTGTGAAGGAACATTCCACAACACCCTACTCAACAGTTTACATACGGTGGAATCGAAGTTCTTCCAAGGACAGTTGTCTGTGGAAGATGTAATCATGATGGTGCTTCATAAACCCATTTCTGTCCTTAAAACCTCTGACTCTGGAAAAACTGGAGAATATACAGAGAGCAGCACAGGGTACAATTCACCAAGAAATGGCCAAAAGGAAGAACGGCAAATAGCCCACTGACCAGCAGCACTGTAGGGGACACCCCACTTTAGCTGTTTAATAACCCACTGACCAGCAGAACTGTAGGGGACACCCCACTTTAACTGCTTAATAACCCACTGACCAGCAATGCTGTAGGGGACACCCCACCTTAACTGCTTAATAACCCACTGACCAGCAATGCTGTAGGGGACACCCCATCTTGCTTTAACTGTTAATAACAGAGACTATTCTGTATCTGCAGGCTGGAAGGATGTAATCAAACTGGACATGCAAAACATCTGATGAGCACTGACAAAACTCAGGGCCTTTCACATTGCTTTGTTTTAAAAGCAAAACTTTAAACCAAGTTTTATGGAATTCTGAAAAAGTTTTCAAAGTTACAAATTATTATTCACCGTTTCTATCGTTACGGCTGTAAGAATTGAGAAGCAGCTTTCATAAACTCAGGGTCTCTCTGTGTTTATTAGAAACCCAAGTTTGAAAATAGACTCTATAAATCTTGAATAAAGTATGTTCAGTTTGTACATTACCCCAGAACAAACTTAAAAAACAATAGAGGTGAGAATAGCATATGCTAGTAGTAGATGTTAGTAAAGTCCATTCACTCATTATTCAATACTTTGCATTGCTAGCTGCTATGTGGTGGGTAGAATGACAGAGTCTGGAATAAGATAGGCATAATCTGTATCTCATAATTTCCAAATTGTACCTCTTGGATCCTTTGAGAAGTGACTTTCCCATTAGACTGATTTTTTTTTTTTTTTTTTTTTTGAGGTTGGATCTCAAAGTGTAGCCTAGGCAGACCTTGAACTCTATCTCCTCATACCACAGCATCCAATATGCAGGGATGGGAGGTGTGGGCCACGGTACTGGCTTCTATTTTCTGATATGATTTATAGATTTGGGTGTAGACTGAAGTTTCTTGGTTCTGCCTGGCCCTCCTGGGCAGCAGCCATTTTTATAAAATGATCACTCAGAGGCTTAGTATTAATTATGAACTCCTTTGTCTATGGCTCAGCTTTATTGCTAGCCAGTTCTTATGTCTTAAATTAACCCATTTCGATTAATCTGTATTTTACCACATGGCCGTGGCATTACCGGTCTGCTGGCATCTTCTTCCTTGGGTGGCTGGATGGCATCTGGCCTCCTCTGCCTTTCTTCTCCCCTGTCTCTCACTTGGACTTCCTGCCTGGCTATAACCTTTCTTGCCACAGGCCAGAGCAGCTTCCTTATTAACCAATGGTAGCAACATATATTCACAGCATACAGAAAGACCATCCCACAGCATTTGGGAGACTAGAACATGTGAACTGGGGTGTTATTTAACAAAGCCGTCTCTTGGTTTACAGGTCCTGCTGTTGTTGATCCTACTCTGAGGTAAGACAGATGTAGCGCCTCCCAATTCAATCATGCAGAAATGGACATTTAAAAATTACAGGACTATAGTTTGTTTTTCAGTGTGCAAATTTCCTTGTCTTTATTAGATAGTTAAAAAAATGAATCTCAGCCACTTGTGAAGGGAACAGACAATACTCATACTTACTGTAAAGAGAAAACTAGAGGATTTTTAAAAAAATAAATGAGTTTATTTGCTGATTTTCTTTTTACATACTCTAAAATTAATTAATTAATTATTTTTTGAGATAAGGTTTCTCTGTGTAGCCCTGGTTGTCCTGGGACTCACTCTGTAGACCAGATTGGCCTTGAACTCAAAGACATCTGTCTGCTTTTGCCTCTTGAGTGTTGGAATTAAAGGTGAGCACCATCGCAGCCCCATTCATTCCACATCACTTTAAAAATAATGTTTTCTATGTTAACATTATTCCGGATATCCGGCTTTCACAGGCCATGCTTGGGTGTGCTGAGCGGGAAGTCTCATGCTCTAATCAGAGGGATTTTAGTGGTGTCTCTGAGCAAGCACTGAGTAGTCAGCCCGCCCCCCATCTCCCTCTCATCCCCCTCCCATCTCCTTCTCTGCTCCCCCCCCCAGTGTCTTTAGGGAATGAGACATGTCATTGTGCCTCTGTCATGTGGAAAATCGTGTTTCCTGGTGACACACAGAGGTAAACATGAGCATGTTTCAACCATTTGCCTTTTTCTTATTTATTTAATCTGCCACTGTGTGTTTTAAGAGTCTGTTTTGCTTCTTTCTCTTTAAGAAAAAGAAAAGCTCGTAACAGTCTAGCCAGCTACATCATTACCATTAAATTAATTTTGTTCTGCAACTTAGAAATCACCTACAGTACGGCCCACTTAAAACAATCAGGAAATGCCGTGTGTGAAAGGGGTTGTGGATGATAAAAGTTTAAAAAGCTGGGCTAGGAGCATCTTCCTTGCTCAGGATCCCCTTGTCACCTTCACATGAGATGCTCACTCTAGTGTGAGTGAATGCCCAAGTGCTGATGTTTTACCAACCACTGTGTAGCTGGTCCCTAGGTTCCATCCATGCTCTGCCCACTCTCGGGCAGAGTTATTACCTATTCGTCATCTACCTGTCTATCTATCTGTCTATCTATCTATCTATCTATCTATCTATCTATCTATCTATCTATCTATCAATCTATCATTTCTCTACCATCTATCTATCTTCATCAAGCTGCCCTAGAAACCAGAGTTAAATCCAAAGGCTTAAGTCCATGGTGAAGCATTGTTTTCTCAAAATATTTCTCAAGAAGCTCACCATCTACCACACGGGCGTGTGTTTGCCTTTTCCTGGTCCCCACAGGCCCCAGGGGGCTTTCACACCTGAAGGGTCCTTTTCTTGGATGTGCAGCTCTCAAGGGAATGTGAGTCTCTGTGTCGGTCTCTGGCGTGGCCTGTGTTAGTTCTGAGAGGTCAGGGCTAAGGGTTACGTCCTGATAGCTGTTTTCCCAGTCTTTTGCTGCTTCTTGTTGAGGGCTCTTTCTGAAAATGATCGGTCAGTTTGTTGGTCTCTGAAACTGGATTTTTTTTTTTTTTTTTTTTTTTTTTTTTTTTTTTTTTTTTTTTTTTCATTGGTAGCAGCTGCTCGAACTCACAAGATCATGGCTTGTCGATGCTATAAAGCTGCGCACCACCCCCTGAAAAACTGGATTTTTATAGATCGCTTAGAAACGGTTTCAGCAGACTTTATTTACTCAGTTTTATTTATTTTATGTGTATGAATGTTCTGCTCATATATACACGTGTGTCTGCGCACGCACCATATTAATGACAGATGCTGGATGAGGCCAGAAGAGGGTGTCTGGTCCCAGATATCTGGAGTTATAGGTGGTTGTGAGCCTCTACGTGGGAAGCAGACCCAGGTCCTCTGCAAGAGCAGTCAGTGCTTTTAACACCGAGCCATCTCTCCAGTTCCCAGACTTGTGTTGCTGTTGTTGTTAATTGGCTTGTTTTCGTTTTGCTGACACATCCTTGGGGATCTGAAGTTCTGTTCTCAGAGTTTCGACTCCACCTGGTCCAGATCACAGGGGAGGGGTCGGGAAACTACAGTTTTTGTTTTGTTTTGCATTTTCACTCTGTTAGCATTCTTTATCTCTGTGTAGCTTTGTGCCTTTCCTGGATCTCACTCTGTAGACCAGGCTGGCCTCGAACTCACAGAGATCCGCCTGGCTCTGCCTCCTGAGTGCTGGGATTAAAGGTGTGCATGACCACCGCCCAGCAGAACTCCTATATCTTTCGTTTCTGTTTAAGTTACTGGTACGGTAACAGGCCCCCAGACCTTAGCACAACTGACGCCATGATGGAAGTAACATTCACCTTGGAACCCAGCATGCAGACAGCACCACCTGCCAAACTTTACCAGAGCTTAAAAGAAAAACCTCAGGACAGACGAGCTGCGAATCTCAGCAGCTGCCCAGAAGGGAAGGCAGAGGAGAGAAGGAGAAAACTTTCGTGACTTAAGTCAGCCCGGAGGTCAGCCACATGTGGACAAGCAGTTACATGTCGTAGCGGGGAGCTGTAGAGAAAGAGCCCAGCCTACCGTATTAGGGAAGGAAGGCCTGCTTAGGCTCGCTCTGACCAGCATCGGGAAGAAAATGGCAGAAGGGGAGAAAATCAAAGTTTTCCCGAGTCAGGATTAAACAATTTTACAATAATTTCATTAGTACTGTTAACAAAGTGCAGTGGGCTGGAGAGATGGCTCAGAGGTTAGGAGCACTGACTGCTTTTCCAGAGGTCCTGAGTTCAATTCCCAGCACCCACATGGTGGCTCACAACCATCTGTAATGAAATGTGGTGCCCTCTTCTGGCCTGCAGACATACATGCAGGCAGAACACTGTATACATAATAAATAAATAAATCTTTTTTTTTTTCAAGGTGGCTGGGTTGGGGATTTAGCTCAGTGGTAGAGTGTTTGCCTAGCAAAAAAAAAAAAGGCAGTGACTAGGGAGCCTTCAAAACCAAGGCCATAAACTGCTGCCCCTGCCCCTCCCTTGGTTAGAAATGGGTTCCTTCCCCACTCACCTACACGTTAATAGCCACCTCTAAAGATGTGCCTTTAGGGGAAGACAGTCATTTCCACGTTCCCATTTTAGAACCTCCCGGAGCCCTTTTAATTTCTTTCATTCAAATCCCCAAGGCTTCCTCACTCGCAAACCCCAGCTCCATAGGGCTCCTCGTTAAGTTTTAGATAATGCTTGAAGAGAGCCGCAGTCCGTAAATATCCTGTGGCCACACTCTCACCTTTCCCCAGCCAGCCCCCAGCCCAACTAGTCAAGAAGATCTCTAGTCAGTGGTGAGTGAAATACACACATGCCATGGTGTGCTCTCCCTTTTTAAAATTACACTTATTTATTTAGCGTGTGCGTGCGTGCGGCGTGCGTGCGTGCGTGCGTCGTGTGTGTGTGTGTGTGTGTGTGTATGTGTGTTTGGGGGAGCGCTGTGCATGCTTTGGCACAGGCGTGGAGGTCAGGGGAGTCTCTTCTCTCCTCCTACCTACCATGTGGATCCTGGAGACTGGACTCAGACCATCAGGCTTGGTGGCCAGTGCCTTTACCTGCTGAGCTGTCTCCCCGGCTCCTGTTTTTGTTTTCGAGGCAGAGTCTTGCTGTGTAACCCAGGCTGTTCTCAAACTTGTCATCCTCCTGTCTCTGCCACCTTAGTGCTGAGATTCTATGTGTCACCGTACCTGGCAATCTGAAAGATAAACTTTTAAGAGAAGGTAGAGAGGTGTGTCAGTTGGTGGGGCACTTGCCTACATGCATGAAGCCCTGGGTTCCCACACACCAGTGATTCCTGTCCTTTGGGTAGAGGCAGGGACATCAAATGTTCAAGGTCTAGCTGGGAAGATGACTCATTGGATACAATGCTTACCGACCAAGTACAAGTATCCCATTTTGGATTGCCAGCGCCCTAAAAGTCAGGCCTGGTGGTGTGTCTCTGTAACCTGAGCATTGTAGAGACAGAGACAAGTGGATCCAGGAGGCTTACCGGCCAGTGAGCTCCAGGTTCATCGGAAGACTCTGTTTGGAAAAATAAGGCAGAGGAAGATAGAGGAAGATGCCCAACGTTGACCTCTGACTGTATGTATGAACATATACATGCAAACACACACATTCACCACACACACACACACACACACACACACACACACACACACACACGCACACGCACGCGCGCGCGCGCGCACACACACACACACAAAATAAATAAATAAAATAGAAATAGAGATCAACATCATCTTCTGCTCCATATCAAATTCCCAGTCAGCCTGGAATATGTAAGATCTGGTTTTTTTTGTTTTTTTTTTTTAAAAAAAGGTTTCTTAGACTGCATGGGAGTCTTTTTATGTTTCAGGAGAAGAATTGAACCGCAGGAATTTGAAGTCTTCTTCGACCCGAGGCAACTTCGCAAAGAGACCTGTCTGCTCTATGAGATCAGCTGGGGCGGGAGGAACAGCGTCTGGCGGCACACGAGCCAAAACACCAACAAACACGTTGAAATCAATTTCATAGAGAAAATGACTTCAGAAAGATACTTTGCTCCATCCACCAGGTGCTCCATCATCTGGTTCTTGTCCTGGAGTCCCTGTGGGGAATGCTCGAAGGCCATTATAGAATTTCTGAGCCGACACCCCAACGTGACTCTGTTTATTTATGTAGCCCGGCTGTATCACCACATGGATCAGCGAAATCGGCAGGGACTCAGGGACCTCATTAACAGAGGTGTGTCTATCCAGATCATGACCGAGCAAGGTAAGAACCGATTGTTCTGAGAGAACAGTGGTGGTGAGGGGCAGACACCAGCTGTTGGTGATGCTGGCATGAAATCCCAGAGGTGAAAGTTCAACACAAAGTGAGGAAGGGCAGCAGGTCTCACCTTCACAGCAAAGGATTAATGAGCAATAGTAACTCGTTCCTCTGCTCCAGGCACCTCTGCCCCCAGCCACCTTAAATGAACTTTTTAGGGAGCATGACCACTTCTAGCAGCAAATAGGCAGAGTCTTTACATAGAGCGCATGCTCTGTGGTTGTTGCTGCGGGACTTAAAGCCGAAGCCTTGCACGTGCTGAGCATCTGTGAGAGGCAAGCGCGAAACTACTGAGCTACATCCCTGCTCTTTAGTGTTTATTTCGACAGGGTCCTGCTCTGGACTTGTCACGTAGCTCAGGCTAGCCTTGACTTTGCAGTTTTCCTGCTTCAGCCTTCTGAATGAATAGCTTGGATTGCAGGCATGAACCACTGTGCCCAGGTAGTTTTAAATAATTTACCACGGTATTTGTGAAATGAACCGAATTGTGTATTTCTTAGAGTACTGTTACTGTTGGAGGAATTTTGTCAACTACGCACCTTCAAATGAAGTTTACTGGCCAAGGTTCCCAAATCTGTGGATGAAGCTGTACATACTGGAACTCCACTGCATCATTCTAGTAAGTGACTTTGGCTTTTTGCTTGTTTCTATAAGCTGTCCTTGAACTTGCTATGTAGTGGAAGATGGCCTTGAATTCCTGATCCTCCTACCCCCACCTTCTGAGTACTGGGATTATAGTCTCATGATACTAAGTCTGACTCCTGGTAAGTTCCTCCTCTTCCTCTTTGCATGTGTCTCTGTGAGTCTTTATGAATGGCTGCTACAAGTGTGCAGGTGCCTGCAGAGGACCGCCCCCTCCCAGCTGGAGTTAGAGGTGGTTGGGAGCCACCTGAGGTGGGTGCCGGGAACTGAACTCTGGGTCCTCTACGAGAGGACCTTGTATTGGTTACTTTGCTATTGCTGTGGTAAACATCATGACCAAGAGCTGCTGAGAGAAGGAAGGTTGACTTTGGCTTACAGATCCTGAGGTAGAGTCTGTGTGTAACGTTGGGGAGGCAAGGTAGCGGGTACACAAAGCTGAGAGATTAGATCTCTGCCCTATGTAGGAGCCAGGAGAGAGCTAACTAGAACTGGGGAGGGGGGTGAATATAAACTCTCAAATTTGCTCCAGTGAGTGATATATCTCGTGAAACAAGGCTTCATGGCCTCAAAAAGCTCATGACCTTCCAAACATACCACCACCAGACACCCTGTGGATATTTCATTCAAACCACCACAGCGTCCTCAACCACTGGACCATCTCTGCAGACCCTCTCATAAGTGGCCTTCCTTCCTTCCTTCCTTCTGTCCTTCTTTTCTTCCTGCCTTTTTTTTTTTTTTTTTGAGACAAGGTCTCACCATATAAATAACTCACAGAGATCTGTCTGTTTCCTCCCAGATGCTGAGACTAGGGTGTGCACCACTCCCGAATCTTTCTTGTATGTTTATTTAAGGGGTGGGGTGGGGGCAGACCAGAGCCGTGACAAGCTCTCCCTAGCAGCCCTGACAGAGACCAGGCCTTAGCTTCAGTTTCGATTTCCTGGAACAGGGCTGGAGCTGAGCAAGCAGTTTTCAGGAAAACCACAACTCAGGGGCAACCAATCAGCAAGCATCCCTCAGCCTTCTGCTACTCCGCAGGTGCCCCTCTGCCTTGGGCTGGCTCAGCAGACTCCCACCAGACTTCTGCCAGCTAAACATAGCTTTCCCTACCCTGCCGCTGGAAAGTCCATGACCACGTTAGAGTCTCTGACCAATAAGACCCCAAAATAATCTTCCCTCCACGCATCAGCCCCAGACAAACCCCTCCTCCCTGGAAGTCCCTTAACTCTGCTTAAAAGGAGCTTACAACCTGCTCCTGGGGTCGCCATTTGCCACCCCAACATGTTGGCAGTTTTTAAATAGCCACTGGTGGTCTTCTTTGGGACGTCTCTCAGACTCTAACACAAGCAAAAGTTTTGCTGCAAAAACAAGTATCTTTTTTTGTGTTTCTCTTTTGAGGATTTTCCCATATACTCTCATCACATTTTTTTTTTTTTTTTTGCATTTATACTTAAATTTGGTTATTTAACTAGCTAACTCATCTTAAAATGAGAAACAAGATAATGAAAGTCAAGAGGACCCTGAGGGGTTGGGATTTAGTTCAGTGGTAGAGGGCTTGCCTAGCAAGCGCAAGGCCCTGGGTTCGGTCCTCAACTCTGAAAAAAAAAAAAAATAAAAGAGGATCCTGACTGGGATATAAATCCTCCCCACCACCGCCCAAACCAGCCTCCTTCAGTGGGAAGCAAGTGGGGGAGGAAATGGGTCAGTCAGGGTAAGGTGTGCCTGGGACACACAGTGATTCCGTTTTATCCTTCTCTTCACATCACACACTCTCGGTGCTCCAGGCTCTCTTGTTTCCCCTAGCGGCTGAGGCCAGTCACACTACGGAAGAAAATGTGCCTCATGGATTTTGGACATTCTCTGTGTGCTTTGTCCAACATGGTAGCTGCTCAACTGAATCATCGCCAATTAAACTACATTTTTTTAAATGTTCACAGTAATATTAGTGTTAACTGTTAATAAAATCTAATCTTCTTTGTTTCAGGGACTTCCGCCCTGTTTAAAGATTCTAAGAAGACACCAACACGAGCTTACTTTTTTCACACTGACTCTTCAGGGTTGCCATTACCAGAGGATTCCACCTCACATCCTTTGGGCCTCAGGGTTGATATGACCTCTGGGAGTTGGAGATGAATAAAATGACTCCTTGTGTGTGTACTGTTTTGACAGCAAGCCGTGATGACCCACCAAAAAGTGACTGTCATGAAGAGTCTAGAAATCGAGCTGAGACTAACACTCCTGGGTAGAGTACTGGTTATATGTGTGAGGCCCTGGGTTCAATGCCCAGAACTTCCAGGAAAACAGAGAGAATCTAGAATTGAGCCAGGTATGGTTAATTACAAGATTACACTCCTGTAGTCCCAGCACCGGGGAGGCAGGGGCACCAGATCTCTGTGAGTTCAAGGCCAGCCTGGTCTACATAGTAAGACCCAGGCTAGCCTCAGATCACACAGTGAGACCTTGTCTAAAAAACAAAACCCTAAAATCGAGAATCTAGGAATCGAAGACTCGGGTAAAGCAGTGCATTCCTATAATCGAAGTAACTGAGCGGTAGAGGCAGGAGAATGACAAGTTGAAAGTCATCTTGAGCTACACAGTAAATTTGAAACTAGCCTCAACAGATATGAGTTATGCCAGCAGCCACCACCTCACCAGCTTGCATAACAGAGCCACTCAGACCAGCTCATTCACTTACCTGCTTGCCCCTCCAAAGACTGTCATGGCATACAACAGCCCCTGGGCACTGGAAGAGGCTGGACCGTATTAAATTCTTACATTTACATTTTGAAAATTGTATTTATCTATTATTATTATTGTGTGTGTGGAGGGGGTTGTGTGTGCATACCATGGCACCCCTGTGGAGGTCACAGAGCAACTTTTAGGGTTCTCTCTCTCTTTCTACTATTCATGCTGGGCAATGAATGAAGATTGTCAATTCAAAAAAGTGATTTGTTATTATTATTATTTTTTTTACCCCTGAGCTGTCTCCACAGTCCTATATCTATACATTTAAAAAAAACTGCAGTGAAAGATACCATTTATCAGTGTTATTGTATTTGTTTGGCTCCCAGGACCCACTGGAGTTTGTCTGTGAAAAAAAAAAAAACGAGGAACGGATGTTAGTCCACGTGGGGATCAGGGGTTCCCACCTCATTAAGCCACACCCAGCATTTTCTTGCTTTGATTTGTTTCTATTTTGAGACAGGGTCTCAAAAAGCTTCCAACTCACTAAGTAGTCATGGATGACCTTGAACTCCTGGGCCTCCACATTCTTGTCTTTTATTCATCCACCTGTCCATCTGGGATCTGGAACTCTGCCCTGGTCTCTCTCTCCAGCCCACGCCAGCTTAGCTTCTCTCTCTCTCTCTCTCTCTCTCTCTCTCTCTCTCTCTCTCTCTCTCTCTCTCCAGCCCACTCCGGCTTAGCTTCTGCTCCCTTCCATGTCTGCTGCTTCTTGTCACAGAAGCTCTCTGGCTTTGAGCACATTCTCTTGACTCCAGTATCTTGAAAGACATCACAACTGTATCATCGCTTGTTCTTATAAAAAGGTTTGTATTAGGCATGGTAGTATACCCTCTGGCCTCCGTACTCAAGAGGCTGAAGCAGGAGAACCATGAGTCTGAGGCCAGCCCTTGGGCTACCTACTGAGACTCTGATGCAAACAAACAACCAATCTAACAGAAGAGGGAGCAGGGAGATTGGTTAGTGGGCAAAGGTGTAACACAAATGGCTAAATGGTCTTATTAATAAGAAACCCAGAGCCAGATATTGGAGTAAAAGCTGAAAGATCAGAGAGACAGAGCAACAAGCCACTAGTTCTTATCCCTATGAAATCCTCTCTCCCTATGAGCTCCTCTCTCCACCATGTTTTATCACTTCCTCTCTCCGCCCAGGTCTATCACTTTCTGTCTGTACAGACCTCCAGACCTCTATGGTTAACTAGTAGCTAGCTCCTCCTTCTAATTTTCAGGAAAGCTTTATTTGTTAGAGCACAAATAAAATATCACCACACAAAGGCCATAGCCCTAGAAAGCCAGGCAAAGTGACTTGTGTCCAGGATTAATGAAACCAAGGACTGTGGACTGAAATCGCTGAATCCGTGAGCTGAAATAAATCCTTCCCCTTTAAATTGCTCCTCCCAAACATTCTGTCACAGTGAACTGAATAGTGACAGTGGGAAGCAAAGACATTTCGACAGGTAAGGGATGAAGTCACTTCCCAGGTGCCCTTTCTCAGGGAGTATTTGGAGGGTTTACTACATTAACCCAAGGAAGGGGGAATTACTGGAAGCCAGGCCACAATTCAGACAGAAGGGAAAAACAAAATCCCCAGCAGGACAGTGAAAGAACAATAACAGGATAATGAATCCGCAGAAAAACTGTGGAGAGCTCCCGTGAGATTAGAGATGAGCTCTGGGTGCATCTTGGAAGGTGTTTCAGAAGATTCAACAGGGCATGAAGACTGCTTAGCTGATGGAACTGGAGGAGACAGCCAGCATGTGAGGGCATCTTCCCTCTGCTCCCTACTCCCTGGTGTGAGCTGTTGGGCTCCACCACACCCTCCCCACCACAACACACTGAACCTTCACAACTGTGAGTCAAAGTGAAGCTCTCCTCACTTCCAGTTGGCCCCGGGCATTTGGTCACAGTGATAATAAACGTAATAAAGGAGTCACTCAGCTTAGAGCAAGGCATGGAAGTGATACAGAGAGAATGCATTTTTCGAAGATGAAATTAAGCTGGGCTTGGATAACAATACCAGTAGCTCTGTAGCCTAAGGCACGATGATCTTAAGTTCAAGCCTGGCTTGGGCTACAGACTGAGTTTAAAGCCAGCCTGGGCAACTTGATGAGACTGTGTCTAAAAATAAGGAGTAACGAAAGGGCTCTGGATGGAGGCCTGTGGTCAAGCATTTGCCTGGACTTTAAATTTAATGATTTCCTACATGTGTGGCAGTGTCAAGCATCACCAGTATTTTTTTGTTTGTTTTTGAGACACAGTCTCTTTATGTAGTCTTGGCTGTTCTAGAACTCCCTCTGTAGACCAGGCTAGCTTTAGGTCAGAGATCCGACTGCCTCTGCCTCCTGAATGTTGGGATTAAAGGAGTGCACCACCGCTGCCTGAATAATTAATGTAGTCTTTAATCTCCCCTAGTAAATAGCATTTTGAAGTAGCCCTCAGCTTCCTGGGTTCAAGTGTGGAAAAATGGATGGTTAGAGTTAGCTTGATAAACTTGATAATCTTTCAGAGTTGCTAAGTTTCTATCAGACTATCCCTTTGAGATGATAGGGATTGTTCCAGGGCCCTGCACAGATAAATGTTCTACCATCTAGCTGTACCACCAATCCATACTAGAATTTTCAAAATGTCCCTAATGAAACCAAGAAAGAAAAGAAATAGCTCTTGGGTATTATGTTCCTCACTGTTCTAGTGCTGTGAGGAGCACATGATCAAAGCAATTTTATTTTTTGAGACAGGATTTCTCTGTGTAGCCTGCTGCTAGCTCTGTGCCACTGGCGAATTCATAGAGATCCACCTGTCTCTGCCTCCCAAGTGCTGGGGTGAAAGGTATGCACTGCGTGGATGTCTGTAATCTGTTGCTCGAGGTCAATAAATACTGGCCATCAGCAGAAGTAGTGGACAAGGAGAGAGAATACGAAGCAGAAGTGAGCAGACACTGCACTGCTGCCATCCACAGCATGTGAAGACTCGGTAAGCACAAGCACGTGCAATAGATTATGAAATGGATAATTTAGCTATAAGAACAGTTAGCAAGAGCCTGCCACCATACAGTAAGCATATAAGTCTCTGGTAAGCTGAACTGACGCAAAGATTGTCTTGTGAAGCAGAAATCAGACATGCACTAGCTAAGCAAGCATTGTGAAGAGAGCTTGCTTACAGTTTCATAAGTTTAGTTCGTTATCATAGAGGGGAGCATGGTGGCATGCAGGCACGCACTGGAGCTTGTAGCCAAGAGCTACATCTTGATTCAAAGTGTTTTGGGATATTCAATCACACTGTGAACCCTGAGTTTTCATTTGCATTAATTAAATAAAATCAACCTTGGGTCAGGAGGAGGAGTGAGGCCAGCAACTAGTTGACAGAAAGTAATCATAGAGAGTCAGGGGGTGTCTGGAAGATGGATAGAGAGACGTACAGGAAGTAGTAGGGAGGGACTTTGAGTGGGGCAGTCTTTTTGGTAGCAGAAGGACGCTCTTTTTTGGAGATGCCAGCAAAGAGGGAAGGTCAGCTGGTTGCTCCTCAACCTCTTGGAGCTAGCAGGTTTTCACCCCAGCCTCCAGCTCCCAAGTCTTATTGATAAACAGAATGATAGAGATTTAGTTAAAACTGCATTTGGTGGATCCAGCAGGACATAAAAGTCCCACCCGGCTGCTGCCAGAGAAGTGGGCTGGAAACTGTGGAGCCGCAATTACTGGCTGGAACAGCAGTAGATAGATTCAGGTGCAGCTGCTGGGCCAGGGATAACACAAAGGCAGAGACGGAGAGAGACTGTGCCTGGTCTGGGCTTTTGAAACTCCAAAACCCAATCCCAGCGACACACCCATTCCAACAAGGCCACGCCTCCGAACCCTCTCATTCTTTCCAATAGCGCCAATCCCTGATAACCAATCACTCAAATCTATGAGCCTATGGGGGCTGTTCTCATTCAAACAACCACAGGGGCGTAGATCAGTGGTACAGCACTTGTCGAGCCTGTGTGAGGCCCTGGGTTTAATTCCCAGAACCACAAAAAAAGATAGATAGATAAAAAAGAAAGAGAAAAGAGAATGAAAGAAAAGGAGAAGAGAGAGAGAGAGAGAGAGAGAGAGAGAGAGAGAAAGAGAGAGAGGTGTCCTTCCCCCCATCTTCTAACGATGTGTTATTCCGGGGTACCCTTTTCTTCCCTGCTATGTGTCTTAAAATAGTAATATCCATCCATTACCGCTCTTCATCTTTTTATTCATTTGACTCCATTATTCCTAAAAGTTTGACATCTATTACATGCTTCCCCCACCTTTTTAGTTTTTGCTACATTTTAAAAACAGAATTAATTCATTTTACTTTTCTGGTATAAAAGGGGCTGTTGTAGCCCCAGCTAGAGCCTGGATATTCTGAACAAGGGACTCGGGTGTGAGTTTTCACAAGATGGTCAGTGAACTCCTGATAGGGAGACTTAGTGGACCGTCTCTTTCCAGAGGACAAGGTTGAGTAGTTATAGGTCTTGGAGATGCATCAAAGATGGTGTGGATGAAGTTACCCAGGGTAGGGGTGAATCAGTACCGGCTGGTCAGCAGCTCTTGGGGCATGGGAACAGAGATGATTCCAGTCCCTCTGGGGGCAGGGATGAGAGGTGCAAGCACAGAGCCACAGAGCCAGGATGGTGTGGGACTTGCCAATCTTGTTACTTTGGTGACACCAAGACCAACATAACCATTGTAGTCCCCAACAGTAACAAAAGCCTTAAACCTGGTCTGCTGGCCAGCCCGAGTCTGCTTCTGCACCGGCATGATCTTTAGAACCTCATCCTTCAGGGATGTCACGAAAAAGCCAACAGTCTCCGATTCCTTGGTGGGCAGGGAGAACAGGCAGATCTCCTCCAGGGACTTGGTCGTAGTGTCCTTGACCAGGTGGCCCAGCTTGATGATGGGGATTCACTCCTTGTTTTTGCCACTGCGCCCTCCCAAACCTGGGTCCCTGATATGTGTGAAGAGGCTCTGTAAAGAGACTGCTGAAGGCTGTGGGAGGCCCCAGAACAGCTTGACCAGACAGCTGCCATGACAGACACAGCTTCTGGCAGACCCCACCCTGTGGAGCCTGTGTCTAAGGGGAAATACCTGAGGTCCAGACACAGCTTTTGGCAGGCAACACCTGGACCCAGGAAGAGTCATAAACTGACCCCACCAGCATCTAAGAGGAAATACCTGACATTCCAAACGTTCCTTATACCCCTAGACAAATGTCAGCCAATTAGGGTCCTGAACCCTGAAAATCCCCTCACCTCAACCTCTGCTATGATAGAAACCCCACCCTGCCTGGGATCTGGGCTCTCTGCTCTCACCACTGCATCAGACAGACAGAGAGATCAAGCTCGGAGCTTGAAGAGAATAAAGGCTCTTTGCTTTTATATATGGGATTCAGTCTCCATGGTGGTCTTTTGGGGGTCCCCGAGATCCGGGCATAACGATAATAAACTGTTCAAGCACACTCTGGTAGCTAGCAGAAGAAGCCACAAACCGGTCAAATTCTACCTCTGTCTCTTGCTGCCGAGGGACCTTGGGCAAGTCAGTCAGCTGTTGGTTTCTGTTTCCTCCTTGATGAAACGAGAATAATAAAGCTCCGGTTGTGAAACAGGACTGTGAAAGCGAAACCTAAGCAACAAAGCCATAGATTAAGTGATGTTCTTCCTCTAAATGTATCCAGAGTGCTTGGACACAAGGAACTCAGTGTGAACAGGCAGACTCAGAAGTGGTGCAAACAGGTCTTGATTTTTGATTATATGTACTGCATTGAATGAGAGAAATAAAAACAAAGCAAACAGACAAACAAACAAAAGAAACCTCCAGCAGATACCTATTTGACATTCACCACGGACCGAGTGCTGAGTGTCTCATACACCGAACTCATGTCTTCTCACCAGCTGCCTCCACCTGTTACTGTCTTATAGGAAAAGAGAAAACTTAAACACAAAAAGTTCAAATGATTGGACCAAGGCCACTGAGCTGCTGAACTTTAGTCCCTCTGGCCCAGGAAAGAAGAAGCAGCCGTTTGTGAACAATTTTCTTTATATATAGCAGACTTAGATCCCTCTGGATTTTACAATTCAAAAATAACCTTTGGAGGAAGGAAGTCAGCTTCAGCCCTGGCCCTGCCTGTGGACGGGAAGAACTGGACCCTGCATTAAATAAACAGGCACTCTAATGGGGATGGATGCTTTGAATATTTCAAGTGCCTTCTCCTCCATCCCGAAATACATATGCTCACTTTAAAGTATAAAGTGACGTCTCGGGAGCTTGGGTGGCCCCAAGTTCTTGTTCAATTACTAAAGAGTAAACAAATACAGCAGGAGTTGGTGACAGAGGAACCAATAAATGTGAGTCACTTCCTGAATACCTACTTCTTGACCCCAGATTTCAGGGCGAGCAAACACCCAGATGTGTGCACTGGCGTGTAGACTTGGTTGATGGAGTTTGACCTGCCCCCAGAGGGTGCATCGTGTTTACACACTATAGTTAGAAGCGTGCTAATCTGGTCTTCAGCAATAAAGGCAACGGTGAACCTCAGCGGCCACACTGAGTACCCTGAGAACTGGTGTCTGGGAAAATGGACTGAGACAATGTCTCAAAGTGAGGTTCATACATTTTTGGGGCTGGAGATGGGGCTCAGTACAGAGAGCGCTTGCCTAGGTTTCATGAAGTCTTATGTTTGACTTTCAGAACCATGTAAACCAGGAGTGATGTCATAGGCATACACCCAGAACTTGGTAGGTGGAGACAGGAGAATCAGGAGTTCAAGGTCATTTTTGGCTCCATAGCAAGTGTGAGGCCAGCCTGAGCTATGTGAGGGAAACCGTCTGAAAAAAAAAAAACAAAGTTCAGAGCTGCACTGCATCTCAAATGCTGCATCTCCTGGAAGAACTGATTTTATTTTTGTTTCTTTTTGTTGCCTTTCCCTTCTCTTTGTTTTGTTTGAGACAAAGTCTAACTATACAGCCCAATCTGGCCTCAGTCTTATGATCCTCCTGTCTCTGCTCTCAAGTACAGGCACAGTCTACCATATCCAACTTACAGCCCCCCCCCACACACACACACTTTTTTTCTTTAAGTCCTGGAGATTGAACCCAGGACTCTCCCATGACGAGTAAGTACCCCACCATTGAGTTACACCCTCAGCTCCTGGAATAACTATTTTACAACAGAATCGCCCATATCTAGTGAATCCTGAGGGAGCATGAGAAGCGCTCTGCTGAAGGCAGATTCCTGGTAACACGAATAAATTGATGGAATGGCTGAGCCATCTTCAGACACAGGCTGGAATCGAAGCTCTTTTCCTTCGCTGCCTAAGCCCTCGCCACATTTATTTCACAGCATATTTTATGAAATCCTGTCTCCTGTGGAAACATTCCGTTGGGAGTAAACAGACCATTGAAACTTTGGGGAAGAACATCTAGGGTTTATGCTACAGGAAAGGCCACCAGAGGTCCTCAGTTTGCTCTTCATATAGGCTGATTTTGTAGGACATTTGTGGAATCTTTTTGAATGTCTGTGCATCACTGTTTTCTGTGTCTTCGGCTTAATTTCTTATTTAGGTCTCATGTCTGATAAAGATACATGACACCCCTGTGAAATTTAAATTGGAAAGAAAAAGAAACCAAATTGCATGGACCATGACAGTTTTAAAACCCCAGGGGCCGATTATATTTGATTAGGGCTCAAAAGTGATTATTTGTGCTGTGCAGATTTCACGGTCTGAAGAGTAGAACATCTTGCTGTGTATACAGCTTTGCCTGAGCCTGTCTCCCAGATGGGCCAGGACTCCAGGCAAGTGCCCTCCCAAGGTGGCTCTTTCTTCACAGCCAGCCCTGCCAGATCCCGGTTATCGGAAACTCCCAGAGAGGGTGACAGACAGGTCTTGAGCAGTGACTAGCCCAGGGATGCTTAACTCTCTAGTTCTTGCCCCGCCCCCCAGCTCCATTTAACCTTATAAACCATCCTCTCATTAAACATTAGGTTTCTTAGGTAAAGTTACCTCTTCTCCAGATAGAATCCCATTTTTTATGAAATTAATAGGCAATGCGCTCTTCCTCTTTGCAGATTCAGAGACATGCAGGAATTAGTCATTTGAAGGGAAGGATACGTCAGTGCATCCTTAAAGCTTCAGGAGCCAAGAATAAGGCAGATGCTACTTTCAACGTGCATACCCATGTGGGATGGGACCTAGAACAGTGGACATCCAACCATGGGTTCAATTCCCAGGTAGCCTTTGCACCGCAGCATTAAACATCAGAGACAGCCGACAGGCCGGAGGATGGTCATGCTGCCTCAGTATCCACTCTTTTGTTCATTGTTATTGCGGCTGGATGCAGCTCGTGGACCAGAAGAGACAGGAAGGGTGTTTGAATAGAGAGAGGGGGATCCAAAGTCTTGTGATAGAGCCCAGGCTGGCTGGGAACTCATGAACCTCTTATCTAATCCTCCTGACTGCTGGGGTTACAGGTGTGTGCCACCGCGCCTGGAAACAACAATCTTAAAGTTCACGCACCAACAAAATACGAAATCACTGCACATCATGAAAATTGAATTCTCTAAGGAAATAAAACTAACACATGGGCCAGGCGGTGGTGGCACATGCCTTTAATCCCAGCACTCGGGAGGCAGGATCAGGCGGTTCTCTGTGAGTTCGAGGCCAGCCTGGTCTACAGAGTAAGATCCAGGACAGGCACCAAAGCTACACAGAGAAACTCTGTCTGGCGGTGGGGGGGGACCCCAAACTAACACATGTTAAACCTCAGAATGATAAGAACCTGTTATATAGGGTTGTTAAAGCAAGGGCAGAGACTGGGTGTGGAGGTGCAGGCCTTTAATACCAGAACACACATCTCACTAAGTAAATAATAAAGGAAACAAAGATTTAACACTGCGTTTTAATTTTTTATCTTTTTGTTGTGGTAGAGACAGGTCCAGATTGATCTCCGTTTTACTATGTGGCTTATATGATGTCTGTGTGAAGGTGCATGTGGGCACTGCAATCCTGTGGGAGTTTTGTTTGAGGCAGGGTCCCATGTATGCCACACTGGCCTTGAACTCACTGTGTTGTCAAGTCTGGCTGTGAACTTCCCACCCTCCTGCCTCATCTCCCAAGTGCTGGGATTATAAGTGTGCATAGCCACACCTAGATTCTTACTCAGGACGTTTTAGGTACTGTGTGGATTTTGTGTGTTTCTCTCTCATAGAGCACAGAGTTTTGTTTTTAAATTAATTAGCAATTCTCTTCCTATTTAGAATTGTGTTTACTTATTGCACGTGTATGGGGGAGGGGCAGGGGAGCTCACAAGCCGTGATGTTTATGAGGTCGTGGACAGCTTTGAATTGGTTTTCTCTTCTGTCGTGAGTTCCAGGGACCCAACTCAGGTTGTTAGTGTTGGCTGAAGAGGTCTTTACCCACTTAGTCATCCGGCTGGCCCAGCATCATGCTTTCATGGTATGTTCATGTTATAGTATGCATTGGTACTTCATTCCTTTTATGGCCAAATAAATTAAATTTCTCCCATGGATGTGCCACACTTTGCTTATGCATTCACCAACTGATGAGTATTTAAATGTATCGATTTTTGGCTATTATGCATACTGGATTTTTTGTTTGTTTTTTTTAGACTTATTTATTTATTATGTATACAGTATGTATGACTGCAGGTCAGAAGAAGGCATCAGATCTCATTACAGATGGTTGTGAGCCACCATGTGGCTGCTGGGAATTGAACTCAGGACCTCTGGAAGAGCAGTCAGTGCTCATAACGTCTGAACCATCTCTCCAGCCCGCATACTGTTATTTTGAATATTCATGTACAAAATTTATTTGGCCGTGTGTTTCTTTTGTTTGACCACGTGTCTTTTTGTTTGTGGTGTGTGCATGCGTGTTCAGTTGTGTGTGTGTATGTGTGTGTGTGCATGTGTGTATGTGTGTGTATATGTAGGTATCATTCATCAAGCTCTATCCACCCTTTTTTCTTTTTTCCTTTCTTTTTTTTTTCCTTTTTTTGAAGCAGGGTCTTGCTATGTAGGCAAGCTGGCCTCGAACTCACAGAAATCTACCCGTCTCTGTACCCTGAGTGCTCAGATTAAAGACATGTGCACCAATGCCGGATGGTGGTGGCACACACCTTTAACCCCAGCACTCGGGAGGCAGAGGCAGGCGGATCTCTGTGAGTTCTAGGAAAAGGTGCAAAGCTACACAGAGAAACCCTGTCTCGAAAAACCAAAAAAAAAAAAAAAAAGATATGTGCACCAAGCACGACCTTTAAAAAAAAAAAAGTTTCTTTCATTCACCTGTAACTTGCCAAGTAGGATAGGCTGCCCAGGAGCCTCAGGGATCCACCTGTCTCTGCCTCCTGAGTGATGGGATTATGCACTACCATGCCCAGCTTTTTTTGCATGGGTGCTAGGGATCAAACTCTGGTCCTTGTGTTTGCAAGACAAACACTTTACGAACTGAGCCATCCATCTAACCCTTCAAGGTTGTAATTCTCTTCAGAACTCAGTAGTGGAAGGTATGGGTCCTGTAGCAATTACCTGTTTACTTTTTAGGATCTGTCAAACTGTTTCCCACAGTGATTATACATTTTACACTCCTATTCATCCACAAGTTCCAAGTGCTCCACTGCCCCACTCACACTGTTTCAGTTGATGGCCATCCTGGTAGGTGGGAAACACTAGCTTAATCCAAAATCAGGAAGGTTTCCATCTATGCTACTTTGAAGTTTTAAGCTTTCAATTCCTCCATGGAAGTATTTGATTGATAGTGAACACATCTCTGTGTATGATGTATGGAAAAGCCTCAAATCTATTCTTTATTTGTTTTGTTTTATTTGAGACAGTCTTTCTTATTCCCAAACTGGCTTCAAACCGATCTTCCTGACTCCGCCTCCCAAGCAGAGTACAGGCAGGTGTCGCTATGTCAAATGCATTCTTTTTTTTTTTTTTTTTTTGTTTTGTTTTGTTTTTTGAGACAGGGTTTCTCTGTGTAGCTTTGCGCCTTTCCTGGAACTCATTTTGTAGACCAGACTGGCCTCGAACTCACAGAGATCCACCTACCTCTGCCTCCCGAGTCCTGGGATTAAGGGCGTGCGCCACCACTGCCTGGCTTAAATGCTTTCTTTAGACCTGACAGCAAGCCGTTCCCGCACCATCTGTTGACAGGACTAAACAAACACCTTGCACCTTTGTCAAAACTCAGTTGGTCATAGATATATGGGTTAATTTCAGGACTCTCAATTAAATTTTACACCACCATGCTATATTTACCTTTTTATTTTTCTCTTTTTTAAACACTTTAAAAAAAAAAGATTTATTTATTTATTATGTATACAGCATGTATGATTGCAGGCCAGAAGAGGGCACCAGATCTCACAGATAATTGTGAGCCACCATGTGGTTACTGGGAATTGAACTCAGGACCTCTGAAAGAGCAGCCGGTACTCTTAACCTCTGAGCCATCTCTCCAGCCCTATATTTACTTATTTTTCTAAGACAAGATCTCCCTATGTAGTCTTGGCTATCCTAGAGCTCTCTATATACATCAGGCTGGCCTTGAACTCACAAAGATTCTCCTGCCTCTATCTCTCAAGTGCTGGGGTTAAAGGTGTGCACCATCACCGCCCTGTGATCTGCATGACTTTAATTTTATAAATCATTTTTTGACATTATTTTATTCAGTAGTTCATCTTCAAAACTTCCAAATTTTATTCATTTATTCAGTTCATTTAAAGTGAGCCAGAATAAATTTGCTGTGGGGAAAAAAAGTTTCTAAAATCCAAAAGAAAAGCTGCTGAGCAATATTGTTACAGTTGGTCACAATTGTGTGCATTGCTACAGTAATTTCTGAAAGTTTCAAATTTATGAGACTTCAGGAACCCATTTCAGAAGAGGAAATGATGGCAGGAACATCACTGGATGCTATACAGCATAATATAAAACAGGAATAGATACAGGAAGTAATGATGTTTATTTTTCACTTCTTCCACAGCAACTTACATGCAATAAATACAGTTGTGTGCACAGGATTTTCTATGGGTCTCTTAATTGCATTATAAGGGTAACTAGGTAATAACTGCACAGGGATGTTTATTCTGAAATTTTTTCTAGACATCAAAGATAGTTGTTAGGGAGACTAGGCATAAATAGGGACAAAGAGGGAATCTATGTTGGTTCCTTATATTTTGTTGGGTAAAGCATAGTTTCCTTGCCACAATCTTGCATTTTTCCTTGTTAATTATTATCCCTCCCCCCTTTTTTTAAAATAGGGTCTCACTGTGCAGCCCAGGCTGCCCTCAAACTTACAATCCTCCTGCCTCAGCCTCCTGAATACTGGGATTACAGATGATTGTCACTTTGCCTGGCATCAGATAAGAGTCTATTTTTTTACCTTCTTTCACAATTTTGGGGAGCAGCATCACACACACACAAAAAAAAAACCCCGAGAAAACCCTAACTTTGTTGGCATCCATCATCCAGAATGGATCACCTCTCAATACTCAAGCAGTTCCCAAGTGTCAATTAATAGAAGTCTGTACAGTTTTAGAGTCTGCGTTCCCAAGGTCGTGAGGAAAGGAGACTAGGGTGGCACGGCCATTCCTGCTGCCTTCCGTCTCTGCGCCCCTCTCAGAGCTCCCACGTTGGGCCCGTGTATCCCGAGGTTCACCACCTCCGTGGTCGGACGCAGCCACTATGAGGAGGGCCCGGGGAAGACTTTGCCATTTTCAGTGGGAAACACGTGGCTTTGATGACGGTTGGATCTGGATTTGCTGCCCCTTTCTTTAGTGTAAGGCACCAGCTACTTAAAAAATAAGGATGTTTAATTCACCCCTTTAACAGAGGAAGACTGTTTAAGAGATGTGATGTGAAAATTGGATTAAACTCTTGAACTCTTATACAGATAAGATTGTAAATAAACTGACGACATTAAAAAAAAAAGAGTCTGTGTTCCCAGAGCATTTGATCCTTGAGGCATCAATTTATTTTCAGAGTGACTTCTTCTTAGTCCTCATCTGCATTTTAAGATCCCTTATGACAATCACTCAGAGGAGATCACGCAAAGTCCAAATCCCACCAAGCCCTCTCCCACACAAATATATATATACATAAAAAACACGACAGTGAAAACGTACAGCACACGCCTGCATATTAATGCTTTTGAGAGAGAGACTTATGGTTGCTCAGATTCCCTCACCAGGACAGCCTACCATCAATCCATGACCTCAGGGGAAGGGCTTCCTTGAAAGTCAGCCTCAAAGGAATAGAGCAGAAAAATCCATCACTGACACCCCTGACAATTCAAATGAATAAAAACACAGAGGGTGGGTGTAACAAACCGTGTGATAGTCTCCATATGCTTTTCTAAGCATATATATATATGTATCTTCTGTTTCTGTCCTGCTTAAAACTCAGAGAGAACGTCGCTTCCACTGTGGTCTGAAGTCCTGAAGTTCTGCTGTTCCCCAGTAGATGGCGATGCTGAACTCAAAGCTGCCATCAGCACTCTGGAGGGCCCACGCTATTTTGCGTCGCAAGTATTTTTTAAAAGTCATATAATTTCCCCCCTACACTACGAAAGTGAGTATTTAAGAAGAAAAACAGGTACTTGAAGGATCGTTTTGCTATCCACTGTCTTCAGTCGAGAAATTTCATCACATGTGACATTCCAGGAGGTTGCTATCAAAGTCCCAAAATACGAAATGCATCTCGTAAGTCATCGACTTCATACAAGGGCTGCAGAGAAAGAGATATAAAATGAGTGAATGGCTTCAAAATTGAGCTGGGGGAAGGGAAGGCGTCTAAACCAAGTGGGTGGCTTAAGAGGAAAGTAAATTGGGACCAGGACCAGGAAAAAGAAGGGGAAATTCTGGCCTGGAAGGAACCCCGTCTTAAGGGAGGTTAACAAAAGGAAGACTTGTGAAGAAGTCGGTGAAGAGAAGGCAAGAGGACGGAGTCTGAGTGGGGGCTCTGCCCTGGGGAAAGACAGAAAACTGGATTTAGGAGCCCTCAAGTAGTCACCATATGAAAAATGGGTGATACAAATGAATATCTAAGAGGCTCCTGCTGTGGATATCGCTCTATATAAATAAAAAACTGATGGCCAGTGACAAGACAGGAAATATAGGTGGGACAAGGAGAGAGGAGAATTGGGGAAACAGGAAGATGGAGGGAAAGACACTGCAGCCACTGCCAGGACAAGCAGCATGTAAAGACGCCGGTAAGCCACCAGCCACATGGCAAAGTATAGATTTATAAAAATGGGTTAATTTAAAATATAAGAACAGTTAGCAAGAAGCCTGCCACGGCCATGCAGTTTATAAGTGATATAAGCGTCTGAGTGATTATTTTATACGTGGATTGTGGGACTGCCGGGCTTGGTGGAACCTGGAGAGAAGCCCTCCAGCAACAGCTCCAGTCATGGGGCAGAGTGTGGGGTGTGGGTGGGAGGGGAGGTGAGAGCAGAGGAGAATACTCTTACCAAAAGGATGCGCCGGAGCTGTCTGGTTAGACGGACAGAATTTTCATGCAGTCCCTCCCAGGCTTTGAAAGATCTTTCATGATTTTCTACAAATGTATTCCAGCAGTAAAAATAGTCTTAGAAGAAGAAGAAAAAAAAAGTAAGTAAGAAGGAGGTGTGTTTGCACGCACGCGTGCACATAACCACAGTGCGTGGCTGAAGTCAGAAGGTCAGAAGGTCAGAGGACAGTGGTGTTTCAGGGATCGAACTTAAGTCATCAAGGCAAGTACCCCTCTGAGCTATCTATCTATCTGGCCCTCTTTATTATTACTGTTACTATTATTATCATTAATGTCATTATTATTTGTCTGAAAAGGGCGGGACGCAGGGATCTGTACATGCTGGACCAGAGTTCTGTCACCGAGCGCACCCGCAGCCCTCCCAACTTCTGTTCCTCAAGTTCTGATCCTTCTGAGACTGGTGCCTACTCGTAATTCTAGCTCTAAGAAGGCAGAGGCCAAGGAGTTGCAAGCGGAAGGCCAACCTGGGATAGTGAGGCCCTGCCTCAAAAAACAAAGTAGTGCTTTTGACATCGAAGAGGAATTGAGAGCCCTTACGGAGCCCCCCGGCCCTCCCCAGCCCCACCCCGCCGACAAGCCTCACTCCGAGCTTCAGTTCAGACCGCCTCCTCCGGTGCACAACGCTCACCTTTGAAGGTCATGATCCCGATCTGGACCCCGGCGCGGTGCAGTCTCCGCAGCCCCTCAGGTTCAGCCTTGCGGTCTTCGCAGAAGTAGAGGCGCGCGGTGAAAATCCTCAGGCTGAGGTTGGGGTTCCATCTCAGAAACTCAGCCACGTGCCGGGCACAGTCGTAGCAGGGGCTCCAGGAGGTGAACCAGGTGACGCGGTAACACCGGCCGGGGTCCAGGTCCCAGTCGGAGATGTAGCGTAGGAACAACAATTCCACGTGGCAGCCCAACTGGAGAGAGACAGAGAGCGCCGGTGACGTGACAGGCACGCCCTCCCACCCAGGGCCATTGGGGATGCTTGCGGGGGAATGTCGCAACTGGCTGGCCTGGAACTTGATTTGTAAACCAGGCTGGTTTTGAACTCAGAGATCCTCCTGCCTCTGCCTCCAGAGTGTTGTGCAAACTGTTAAGAGAGCTCTCACTGGAGCCAAATTTGTTTATAACTCTGGCCCTGCTGGGTAAAGGAAGGCTGAGGATGTATGGGACCAAGGACGATGAAATCAGTTGCGAGTGGGAGAAGAATCCTCATACACCTTGCGGGAATTGCATTTGTGTGTAAAACTGCACCTTGACCACTAGGTGGCGCCAGGACAATTTGTAAGGAGGGTTAGGACAGTGCCTGGAGGTAAAGTTATTTTGAGAGG
This sequence comes from Peromyscus leucopus, assembly GCF_004664715.2. Taxonomy (NCBI): domain Eukaryota; kingdom Metazoa; phylum Chordata; class Mammalia; order Rodentia; family Cricetidae; genus Peromyscus; species Peromyscus leucopus. Next base: position 148,172,938 of record NC_051065.1, read on the forward strand.
TTAGAGTCTTACCTTGGCATACAAGTGGGGAGCAATTACATAATGTGTGCGTGTTATGTGGTCACCGTGACTGTGATCATTACAACCTTAGTAGGTCCACTTCCTGTTGCTGAAAATCGTTGGTCTAAGACTATGAAGAAAGCATTTTATTTTACCTAACTCTGTTGTTCTATTTCCTTAGCAGTAAATTGAGCTGGTGTCATAAGCACTGTATGTGAAATAAGAGAAAGGGCCCCTTGATAAAGCCGTCTATAAATAAGGTGTGTCATGGCTCCAAGTAGGGAAGAGATTGTGTGTAAAATGGTGGTGTTGAGGTAAGCTACCCCATGAAAAGGTAGGCAGAAGAAGCTGCATAATAAATCGCCAACCTCACGGGGCTCTTCCCTGGGAGTCCTGGAGATGCCCATGGGCATGTGGAAGCCAACCTGCAATTCAGCGAACTCTCGAGGAAACCCAGTTCTCTCAGGCAGCTGAAGGATTGACCCAATTACCCAACTGGCCGAGGCTTCTCTATGACTCATGAATGAAACTCACCAGGATAGATGTTTTCCTTGGCCTCTGGTCTTTGTGAATCGGAGGAAATGAGATTATTTGGAAAAACAAGAGTTGAGTTGATGTCATTTCTCCTATTTTTTTTCTCTTTGATTTTCAAAATAATTCTAAAGACATGGTGTATTTTTCTCACTCAAGAAAGTACTTGAGAAAGAACTCAGCACGGAGGGATTAAAGTGTTAAGGGGCTGGAGGTTGTTTTGTGTGGAGCTCAGGGTGGGGCGCTTGTCTGGCAAGGGCAGGTCCTTCATTTCATCCCTAGCACTGTGAAAATTAAAATTTTGAGCCGGGTAGTGGTGGCGCACGCCTTTAATCCCAGCACTCGGGAGGCAGAGCCAGGCACATCTCTGTGAGTTTGAGGCCAGCCTGGACTACCAAGTGAGTTCCAGGAAAAGGCACAAAGCTACACAGAGAAACCCTGTCTCGAAAAACCAATAAATAAATAAATAAATAAATAAATAAATAAATAAATAAATAAAATAAAAATAAAAAAATTTGTTTGTTTATTTTTTTTTCCAAGACAGGGTTTCTTTGTATAGCCCTGGCTGCCCTGGAACTCACTCTGTAGACCAGACTGGCCTTGAACTCAGAGATCTGCCTGCCTCTGCCTCCAGAGTGCTGGTATTAAAGGCATGAGCCACCACCACTGGGCTAAAAAATAAAGTAAAACATTCCCTAGTTCAAAATGCGCTTACTTTGTGTTTTTATTTATATACTTTGGATTTTGCTATTTTTCGACACAGGGTCTCACTATGTAGCCCAGGCTGGCTTGAATTTATGGTAGTTCTCCCGCCTCAGCCTCCCAAGGGCTGGAACTACAGGCATGAACCACCATGTCTGTCCTTTTAACCTTAATGTTTTTTAAAGGTTATTTTTATTTAACGTGTATGGGTGTTTTACCTGCATGTGCCTGGCACCCTCAGAGGCTAGGGGAGAGCATTGGGTCCCCTGGAACAGGAGTTAAAGTTGGTTGTGAGCTGCCATGTGGGTGCTGGGAATCAAGTCCAGGCCCTCCAGAGGAGCGGCAAGTGCTCTTAACCACCAAGCAGCCTTGCCAGCCCTTCTTCCTTCTCTAGACTTAAAGTAACTCAGAGGCTGGGGAAAGACAGAAGAGCGTGGAGACAATTCTTGTCATTCAAGGAAGGCGCGGCATCAGGGTGCCCCGCATGACTGGGGAGGGCACTAACACCCTTCAGACCATGTCTAATGTGGGTGAGTAGAATGTGAAAAGGGCCGGAGGAGGCGGCTGGAGACGTTAACCAAATAACCTGAAGAAGTTCAGTGGGGTGGCATACGCCTGTAATTACAGCGTGCAGAGGCAGGAGGATTGCCAGGGTGGGTCAGCTTGGGAGGATAGGTGTATAGGTGCTTGCTTTCTCTTCCCTCCCCCTCAAATGTTGATCGGCACCAGGGGCATCCACAGCTTGGTGTCGTGCCACACTTGGCCACCACCACCCCTGGTACCTTGTTGCGAAGGTAGCCAAAATCCAGCGAGAAGGAAGTGGCGCTGTCCCTCCTCTTCACCACGTAGCACAGGTAGGTCTCGTGCCGACCCTTAGCCCAGCGGACATTTTTGAAGTGGTAAAGAAACTTCTTTCGCTTCATCAGAAGGCTGTGTGAACGAGAGAAGAAATTCAGGGTACAGCTTCTCTGTCACTATGTTCTTCCTTCAGCTTTATTATTATTATTATTATTATTATTATTGCTGAAGATTGAACTAGAGCTGTGTGCGTGCTAGCTAGATAGCTCACCACTGAGCTGCACCCCCATACATACTACTGTCATTATTATTATTTTTTTAAATTAGGATTATTTGAGTTAAACCAGAAAAGACAGTCTTGCTTCCTTTCCAGATACCTGAGACATGCTCAGCTTAAAATTCATCCATCTTCCCAGCTTCAAATTGAGACCTATTGGGAGAGCCCTCACCCTATTTGGGTCCCCACGACAGCTGCCTTCTGCAACTGTCTTTAGCTGAGGATGACGTAAAATGATCTGGTCTTCGGTCTTATCATTGTATTTTCAGCTTTTCCTCCTGTCTCCACCTCCGTATTCCACGTGGATCTCAAACTCCATATGGTCAAGAAGCAGTCCTCACACACCCACGGCCTGCCCCCTCCCCTCCCCACAGTAGTCAAACTAGATAGTCGGTTGCCCATGATTAGTCTTTCCTCCGCTTCCATATTTAATTAATCGTGTAAATTTGTAATTTCTGCTGGGGGGGAGGGTAGTGGTGCATGCACTGGGAAGGCAGGGGCAGGTGGATCTCTCAGTTCCAGGCCAGGCTGGACTACACAGGGAGTTCCAAGATAGCCATGGCTACACAGAGAAGCACTGTCTCAAAAACTAACAACAAAATAAAAATGCACGTTCTATTGTGTCTCAGAAAAAAGTATGGGGCTTTGACATTCTGAAAACTTCTGCCCCGCTGTCTCCCAGCTACCCCAAGAGCATCACAGAACCAGAACCTTCCCAAAGCAAGTTATAAAGCCTGGCGAGGGCCAGGTAAGGTCGCTTCTGCCTGTAACCTCAGCACATGGGAGGATTGCTCGAAGTGTGAGCCCAGCCTGGGCTCTACAGCAAGAATACAGCACAGCAGTACAGCAGTTGCCTACCGTGTATGAGTCCCTGGATCCAATCCCCAGCACCACAAAACAAAAGGAAACCTAGAGAGGTCACTCTCAGCCAGGCATACGGGCAGACAAGTCCAATTCCAGAATTCGAGCGGGGAGGAAGGAAGAGCAGGAGTTCAAAGTCAGCCCGAGGAAAGAAGTCATTCTCTTCCTTGAAGACCCTCATTCTATGGGAGTCCTGTCCTCCATCCAGGGAAAGGAACGCTGTAGACAGGCCTTGCCTGATGGCCTCCGTCCCTCTCTAAGCACAGGGTCATATGAGGTCATGCCAACTTACAAGCGTATTTCTACACAGTAGCCATCCTTCATTGGACAGAAGCACAATAAAGCTCCCCTTGCGTCTTTAAAAAGTTACATCTAGTTACTATTGTTATGTGCATCTTATGTGCATATGGACACATGCATGCATGTGGAGGTCAGAGGGCAACTTGGAGAGGTCGGCTCTCTGCTTCCATCATGGGAGGTCCAGAGATCACACTGAAGTTGCCGGGTTTGGCAGCAAGCACCTTCACCTGGAAGCTGTCTGGACAGCCCTCCCTTGGTCTTTGGGTCTTCATTTCTGGATTTCCTTTGGTCAGCTTTGCTGGTTTTACTTTATTGATTTACTTTTGTTGTTTGTTTGGAGACTAGATCTCACACAGCTTCGGCTGATAGGGAGCTTGATGGGGATGACTCCCCTGCCTCCACTCCCCAGGGCTGGGATGGCAGGTGTGTCCCACCCACTTGTGTTGACGCGGTGCTGGGCACTTAACTCAGAGCTCTGTGCATGCTAGCAAGTTCTCTACTAACAGAGCTACGTCTCCGGCCCTGGAGGTTTCTCTCTTTCTTTAAAAATAAAATCTTTGTGAGGACTAGAGAGGGGGCTCAGCAGTGAAGAGCATGTACTGCTCTTCCAGAAGACCTGAGTTCTAGACCCAGCACCCACATCAGGTGGCTCACAAACACCTGTCGCTCCAGTTGCAAGGGACCCAACACCTCTGGCTTCTGAGGGCACCTGCACTAACACACACACACACACACACACACACACACACACACACACACAGAAGGAGAGAGACAAAAATAATTTAAAAAATCTCTCTCTATATATATACATACATACATATACATACACACACACACACACACACACACACACACACACACACACACACACACAAACACACATATGCCATAGCACGTGTGTGGGGATCAGAGTACAACCTGGGGTGTTGGTCCTTGACTTCCATCTTATCTGAGGCAGGGTCACTTGTTCACTGCTGTGCACCCCAGGCTAACTGGCTCACAAGCTTCTCCTCTCTCTACCTCCCATCTTGCCTTAGAAGCACTGGGATTACAGTCGTCTGCTTTGCGAGGGCTAAACCCCGCGTCATGCTTTCATGGCGAGTACTGCTCCCACAGAGCCGTCTTCCCAGCCCACAAGTTTCTTTAAAGAATTTAAAGTCCCTGTTAACGCTGTGGGCATAGTAACAGGAGCCAGGAGATAACATTGAATAGTAAAAACCAGTGTCCCTCACTTGTAGGGACAGCACTGCCACACAGTGGTGCCGGGTGGAAGTGCAGAGAATTTGTTAAAAAAAAAAAAAAAAAAAAAAAAAAAAAAAGAGCTCGTTAGGAATTTGAATACGGTTTTGATGCCAGAGAATTGAAACCTTTTTTCACTTTTTTTGGTTGTTGTTGAGATGTAATTTACATATTAAGCTCCTCTCACTTAAAATCTACAGCTCAATGAAGGCTCACACGTCCGCACCCCAGACTGCCAGCGTGATGAGCGTGGACGGCACTTCTAGGCTTCTTAAGTTTCTTCATTTCTATTTGCTGGTATTTCTCCTCCTACCCAGGCACCGCTGACCCGCTTTCTGTAAATGTAAATTATTCTACTTTTCTGTAATTTTGTATAAATCCCATCCCCTCCTTCCTGTGTGACTTCGCTCACTGAACCTAGTGAATTTGATATTCATCCAAGTATTAGTAGTTGCTTCCTTTTTCCTGTTGAGTAATATTCTATTGTGTGGTATAGCATGGTTTCTTTCTTCATTCACGTGCTGATTGACATTGGGTACGGACCGCTTTGGTGCTGTGGTGGAAAGAACTGCTATGAATATTCACGTACCATCATTGATTGCATGTACTTGACAGCTCACATTTCAATAATGCAATACAAGTCCCTGACTTTTGGGGAAAATTTTTCTTTTGAGATTTGGTCTTGCTGTGTGACCCATGCTGACCAGGAGATCTCTATGTAGCTGCAGCTGGCCTCCAATTCCCGATCCTCCTGTCTTAGCCTCTAACAGTAGTAGCTTTATTCTGAAATAATAATTTACTATGATAGCTCCATGTCTACTGTTTATCACCAGCTATAAAACCCCTTAGCAGCCGGGCATGGTGGTCCCACACCTTTAATCCCAGAATTTGGGGAGGCAGAGGCAAGTGGATTTTTGTATATTGGAGGCTAGCCTGGTTTACATGGAGAATTCTAAGCCAGCCAGGCTTTGTAGCGAGACCCCGCCTCACAACAACAATAACACCAATAAACACGAGCGAGGCTAAGCTCAGTATATGACAAGGAGCATATGACAGGGAGAAATGACCTATCTCTCATATCCAGCCAGTTTTCAACATCGTGAGCATCGTCTCTTAGCAATCAATCCCCTTTATATTTCACTAAACTTTCTGTGCTATCTAGATGGGAAAACCTTTTCAGTGGATCGAACCTGGAACCTTGTACATGCCGGCGAGTGCCGTACCACGGAGCCATACTCACAGTCCTGAATTTTTTCCACATACTGTGCGTAGCCTGTGTATGTACATGTGTGTGTGTGTGTGTGTGTGTGTGTGTGTGTGTGTGTGTGTGTGTGTGTGTGTGTTTTGGGGGCTGCTATAATGAAAAAGGAGAGGTATCCTGGGAGTTTAGGAAAGAAGGATGTCACCCAAGTGAAAAAATTATGTCCGAACCACAGGAAGATATACTAGGCCAGTTCTGTTTTCGGATTCCAGCCACGGTGAGTGGAACTGCACAGTCCTGGCCTGCTGATGGCGAGCGTCGATCCACCACTTCCCTCAACCCCAGCTACAGCCTGTTTCCAGCTCCCTCTTCTCAGGGTGTCCCTGCCAGGGAGGGAGGACTTTGCCTGTAGATTGACAGCTGCTGAGACAGCTGTGCTCTGTGAGGCGGAACGCTAGCTGCTTCCCCAGCCAATGCAGACCAAAGACAAAGGGTTAAAAATAATCCCAGCAGAGTCACGGGCAGCCATCGCTAATGGCTCTGCAGATGCGCTCAATGGAAGAGACGCACGCTGCCCTGGGCGCCGGTCGGTGCCGTCTCTCCATGTTCTCATTTGTTTTCCCTGACTTTTGGTCTTGCCTTGTCTTTGCATTTTGCTGCGCATGTACATTTATTTCTCTCAGCCCCTTCCCCATCAGGGCCTAGACTTCAGATTTGTTTTCAAAACCTTCCTATAAACTCACGAAGTAGTACTGTCTGCCCCCTGGAAACGTTTCTTTGAGGGCTGGGGATGCAGTCCAGTGACAGAGTACTCGATCTAGCATGTGCAAGCAAGGCCCTCAATGTGGTCCTAATAAAGACAAGGGGGAGTGGGAAGAGGAGGAGGAGGGAGGGGAGAAAAGAAATAAAAAAGAAGAAAAGAAAGGGGAAAAACTGGAATCTGAAGAGCATCCACACTATCACTAAATATATTAATTAGCTCTCTATTCTAAATATTATGATCAAAATGGAACTGAGCTCGAGTGTATGGGTGGAGCATGGGTCTCTCACCCTGGCAGTAAATGTAGAAAAACAAGAGAGAAGATACTGATAACAGCTCCTCAGGAACTGCATGTAAGAGCCCCGAAAAGCTTCCAAGAAGTTAAGACTTCTCTGCACAGATTAATTAAGCAGTAAAAATGCCACTAAGTGCCTAACAGTTGAGCCTATAACACTAAATTGCCTGTTTTAATGAAATTCTCTCCTTACAATAGACATCATCGTAATGAGTTTCAAGCAATCATCTCAAATGTTTGGTATTTTTAAGAGGCATGAATTTCCTTACTATAGCTAAGTAATTCCAGTGAAGACTCCCCGTGTGAGTCTTAAAATGTTGACTGTTCGCCAATAATTATGAAAATAACCACTCCTGTTTTTAGTAAGACATTGCTACGACCTCTTCATTCTGTGAGTCCCTAAGAGTTCGCTGTTATTGCCGTGAGCCAGCTCCAGCGCTGTCCAAATCTCAGGGTGAGCCAGGACTTCCTATCCCCTTTACAACATGGAGAAGAGAGAGCCGGAGGGAAGTGAGGAGAGGTAGGTCCAGAACGCGAAAGACCTGAGCAGAGTTTGATGAGACAGAGCCAGGATAGAAAAAGCTCATACTGACAGGCAAAGCCTGCCAGACAGACAGACAGCAGAACAGGAGCACACACACACACACACACACACACACACACACACACACACACACACGAGACTGCCTTGTTACCTGTCCATATCGGTCTCCAGCGTGACTTTCTTGGCTCCCTCAAAGTCTTCAGCCAAAGGAAGCTTGCTTCAAGCAAGGCTGCTTCAATGCCCTTGTGTGACAGAGCACTGGCCCCTGGCATTCAAATCTGAGCTCACCCCTGTGGGCTCCTCCCCCAACAGCATCACCACCACCAGGTATCCAACATCTGCCTCTTGGGTTGGGTCCAGAAAAGATGGGCGGGGCTCTGGTAGGCAGAACCACATGGAAAATGATTCAGGGCCATTCTGCTTACTCCTCCTTTGAGGCTGTTCCTTTAAAAAGCCAGCTCAGGCACCACAGGTAAGAAAGATCAAGAGACAACAGCAGTGGACACTTTTCAAAAATGTCATCATGTTAATAAGAAGTATCTGTGTGTGTGTGTGTGTGTGTGTGTGTGTGTGTGTGTGTGTGTGTGTGTGTGATCCTGAGTATCAAACCTAAGGCCTTGTGCATGCTTCCCAGTTCTAAAACCATGATAACAATAGTAATGACAATAGTCATATTTACTTAAAGCGGCGTTCAATGGCATTTCGGTAGCATCTTGTGCTCCATAAACAGCTAGCTCCATGCAGCTTTGGGCCTCAGTAGAGATGGGTGCTGACAGCTTCCCTCCTGGTTGAGCAAGTCAACTCAGCCACACAGCATCCAAAGAATGGGCTTTGGCCTCCCCGCCCACTACTGGTTTTCTTTTTTAAAGTCACACTACAAGAAAGCTGGAGAGACTAGTTGCTTGCACCAAAGAGGGATTCCCCCCGCCCTCCCGAGATCCGCCTGCCTCTGCCGTCCCAGTGTTGAGATTAAAGGCGTGCGCCGCCACCGCCGCCGCCACCGCCACCGCCACCGCCGCCACCGCCACTGCCCGGTCAAAGAGGGATTTTGAAATGAACCATTTTTTTTCTCATTAAAAATATATTCCTGGGGTCATGATTAAGAGCACTTGCTTCTACTGCAGAGGACCCAGGTTCAGTTCCCAACGGGGGCTTGTGAGCCACCATGTGGATGCTAGGAAGTGAACCCCGTCATCTGGAAGAGCAGCCAATGTTCTCCTCCTCTCCTCTCCTCTCCTCTCCTCTCCTCTCCTCTCCTCTCCTCTCCTCTCCTCTCCTCTCCTCTCCTCTCCTCTCCTCTCTCTCCTCTCCTCTCCTCTCTCCTCTCCTCTCCTCTCCCCTTCCCTCCTTTCCCCTTCCTTCCCCCTTCCTCTCCCCTTCTTCCCTCCCTCCCTCTCTCCCTTCCTTCCTTCCTTCCTTCCTTCCTTCCTTCCTTCCTTCCTTCCTTCCTTCCTTCCTTCCTTCCCTCCTGTCTTTCTCTCTCTCTCTTCTTCTCTCTCTCTCTTCTCTCTTTCTTCTCTCTCTCTTTCTTTCTTTCAAGACAAGTTCTTACCATGTAGCTCTGACGGGTCTGGAACTTTCTGTCAGACCAGGCCAGCCTCGATCTCACAGAGACTGGATCCCATCGAGTGCACACAGCACACACCCCTCCCCTACACCTCTGGCTGTTGCCTCGGAAACCTCTCCCTGCATAGTCTCACAGCACGGTCCCTCCTCTGTTCCAGGTCTTTATCCAGACACTCCCCAGCAGCTGAGACTCTCCCGAATATCACATTTAAGATGTTAACGAGCCCCATCCTGCTTCTTCTCCTCCTCTGGTTCAGTTTTTCTCCTTATCATCTGTCACTTTAAGAGACAGTCTTCCACTCACTGACGCATTAATGAATTCCTGAGCAGCGCATTCCAGGGCACCCGCAGCAGACAGCATCACCTGTGACACTGCAGACTTGAGGGGACCCTGTGACAGGCGGGCGTTTGAGATCCAGTTCCCCTAACTTGTCCCCTCAGACGAGGCGTGCCTGGGCCTTTGACCTGCTTTCAGTCAACCGTCCAGGGAACGACACCCCGAGAAACCACGATGCACCCCCACCCCTCAGAGGCCTCCTTAACTGTCCTTTCTGGTGTCATTTCTTTACATTAAAAATAATCAATTTGTGTATTTTTGTCGAGTTTGGTGCTGGAGGGGCGTGTGGGGCACAGGGGTCATAGATGTGTGGAGAAGCCAGAGGCAATTTACAAGAGTTCGCCCTCCCCTTCCACCAGGTGGGGCCTGGGGGTCCAACTCAAGTCGTCAGGCTTGGCAGCAAGTCCCTTCGTCCACTGAGCCAGCGTGTCTGTCCAGATGACATCATTTCTTAAAAAAAAAAAAAAAAAAAAAAAAAGGCATTCCAGGGCAGCCAAGGGCTGCAGGGTGAAACTCTGTCTCAAAACAGCAAATGGACAGGCGACCCCGCCCCCATGACAACATCAGAAGGTCAGGTAGTTCAAGCCCAGGACCCTAGCGCTCTGAAGGTTAAAGCAGGGGGATTCCTGAAAGTTTGAGACCAGCCTGGGCTACATGGCTAACTCTAGGCCAACCTTGGAATTCTGCTAAAAATAAAAACAAATAAAAAGAGGAAATGTTTTCTTGTCTCCAAGGAGAGGCTCCACACCACTGCAGCTTGCTCTGCTTGCAGCTGTGCAGGGTGTAGGCAGTCCTTGGTATATTCTCTCTAGCCAAACTGGGCCCTTTTGGACCTGGGAGAAATAAGGAAAACAATCCATTACCCAGCCACCTGCTTATCATTTGTTTGCCTTTTTTTTTAAAAAAAAAAAATGGAGCCACCATATATACACATATATAATTTATTTGTATTTTATGTGCATTGGTGTTTTGCCTGCATGTACGTCTGTGTGAGGGTGTCAGATCTTGGAATTACAGACAGTTGTTAACTTCCATGTGGGTGCTGGGAATTGAACCCGGGTCCTCTGGAGGAGCAGTCAATGCTCCTCACCACTGAGCCATCTCTCCAGCCCTTGCCTGTTTTTGTTTTGTTTTCCCTCAAGTATGTGATTCATAGGCAACGGTTATATTCTCAGTGGTCATCCATGTCCAAAACTTTCTTTTTCTTTTTGTAGAGGACAGACGTGACAGGAGGCTGACCTCCTGATCCTCCTGCCTCAGCCTCCGGAGTAATCAGATTTCTGGCTTGTGCAGCCACCCCTAGTTGTTTCTAAAAGGTGAAATAATTTTTTTGTTTGTTTTTTGAGACAGGGTTTCTCTGTGTAGTCCTGGCTGCCCTAGAACTCACTCTGTAGACCAGGCTGGCTTCAAACTCACAGAGATCCACCTGCCTCTGCCTCCCAAGTGCTGGGATTAAAGGTGAGCACCACCACCACCCGGCACACTTTTTAATTTATTTTTATTTAGTACGTATGTGTGTGCACCATAGTGCTCATGTGGAGGTCAGAGGACAACTTTCAGGACTCAGTTTCACCTTCCACTACGTGGATTCCAGGATGGTGGCATCCTTACTTACTGAACCGTCTTGCTCACCCTAAAACCTTTATTTTTTAAATTTTATTTGTAGAGCCAAATGGCACCTTTAATTCGAGTATTTGGGAGGCAGAGGCAGGTGGATCTCTGTGAGTTGGAGGCCAACCTGGTCTACAGAGTGAGTTCCAGAATGTAGCGAGACACAGTCTCAAAAACAAAACAACAAAAAGACAAAGCAAAGCAAAGCAAAGCAAAACAAAACAGACCAGAGTTATTATGTGTGTGTACATGTGTGTGTGTGTGTGTGTGCCTGAAGACAGAGGTGTTATGTTCTCTGTGGTATAGACAGTAACGAGCTGCCTGATGTGGGTGCTGGGAACTGAAACGGGTCTTCTGCAAGAGTAATACGTGCTTTTAGAGTAGAAACATATACACAGTGTGACAAAAATAACCTTAAATTTGTATCAATATACAAAAACAAGAGTAGAAACATATATAGAGTATGTTCTAACAAAAAAAACATTAAGTTTGTTTCAATATACAAAAATCCATACCAATGTAAAATATTTGAGATTACTAGTTGCTTTTTAGTTTAAAGTAGATTCAATAATCTATCCTTTATCCCACCCTTTCCATATCCCTCTTTTATTTTCAGAAAGAGATCCTTGAATCCAATCTCCTTGACTATGACCAGTAACAATTTGCAACCAACCCCCCTTCCAAATGATGACAAACATTCATAACTCACTGAATGATCAAAACTACCTACCCCACCTCTTGGGAATGTGAGTGTCATATTATCTAGATGGCTTCCTGTTGTCTGGGGGTGACAGCATCTTTGAGAGACCCTGAGAAAATTGGGATAATGGTGAAGTCCTGAGAGAGCTATCTGTATTAGTTTTTGTTTAGTATCTGTGTGATGGAGAAGGGTAGAGCTTATCTGAAGTCTTGGCTGGATAGTCTGTGAGGCTGGACCATCTCAACTAGCAGCTTTGAAGTTGTTGGGGATGCAGAATTTTGAGGAAATTACAACAGAGGCTGGATCATCTGGGCTACTTGTCTTTATTGGTGTCTGGTCCTTTTTTTTTTTCCCTGAAAACATATACTTTTAAAGGTAACATATATTTCTATTAATACAAATATGGAATGTGTGGTATGTATAAATCAGTTAAAGATGCTTTTTTGTTTTATGTTTCAGCAGGTAAAAGGCATCTGCTAACTTTATGTTTGTTTTGACTGTTTAACCAAACATCTATCCATGCCATTATGAAAGGATGATGTGTAATAATAAGTTATGAGGACTCTGTAGCCAACAAGATTTATCATGTTTCATCTAGTCTCAGAGCTGTTCCCATAGTAGAGGGATCAGCATGTACCTCACTTGTCCTATAGTCTTTCTTGGTTTCTTTTTTCATGTTTTTAGTCAAGATTTTCAGGAGGTTTTCCCCAGTCATATCTGATATTCATGTGGAAACAAAAACAAAACCTCTCCCCCAATGCAACATATTTTTTGACTTCCATTCTGAAGTGAAGACATTCTTAAAATATATAGGTTGGCTTAATTTAGCAGATTCCAAAATCCAATATCACTCAGCAGCTATTGTTTTTTGTACATTAGCATTTAAAAAATTCAAAGTCAACAAAACACCTTTCAGGATCCAGACACCCTATGTATTTCCCATCTTTATGTGGCTTATTCTTTTTATATTACTTTATTCTTTCTTTAAAGACTATTATTTTTAAACTATTTTTTCTATGACTATAACCAAGAAAGCCGAAGAAAGAAACATTTTAAAACATACTGTGCCTTTTTAGAGGTTTTCTGTGTCTGGACCTGGCTTTACTAAGCACCCAAAGCATTCTCTGACCGTGTGAGACAAATCTTAAACTGTTAGGCTAACGCTGTGGCTCCGCTTAGTGCATGGCATGCTGGCTCCATTCCCCTTGGTTCTGTGACAGCCTAGTCTCACATCAGTGGGTAACAACCCCTGAGCCACAGTTACCCGCCCTAGCCCTGGGAAGTCGCTGTATCTGCCTGAAGCAGGCGTTTGTACCCAGTGCCAGCTGCTCAAGCGCTTGGCTGTACAGCAGGGCCTGTCTTTGCCTATTGTGGTGAGTGCATAGAAGCATCTGTTGGTCCCCGCTGCCAGTTCTTTGGATTCATACCTAGTCATCAATCACGCTTCTTTCATTTTCTTCTCTTCTCTTTCCTTTTGATGCTGGGGATTGAATTCAGATTCTTGTATGGGTTCATGTTGTGTTTTTATTTTCATGTTATTTTTTTCAGATGCAATTGTTTATGCCTCCTGACCTAGCTTTTTTTTTTTCCCTCAGTAACACCCCCCCCCCCCACCAACCCCTGGTAGATGCTATTATACTGTTTGCTTCTCTGTATTGGCTTTTAAGATTCCATGTAGAAGTGAGATTATGCATCGTGGTTTTTTTCTGTATCTTTCTTAGTTCCTTCAGCCAATTGCTCTTTAGATCATTATGCCACAAATGGCAGGATCTCCTTTATTTACTATTATTATTTAAAATTTTGCAATGCTGGGAAATCAATCCCCAGGCCTTTTTGTGCATGTCAGAAAAGTATTCTACCAATGAGCTGCACCCCTAACCCAAGATCTCACGTGACAAGACTGAATGACAATACCGTGCTGATGCCTTCAGGAGTGTGCATCAGTGATGTGCACTGTGCTCTTCTGGCAGTGGATAATGTTATTAGACGCTTTGAAACTTGATGTGATGTTTAGGTGGCTGCATAAAGGAATTAAATGACATTTGAAGACAAAACTAAGGACTTAAGCATTTCGAAGCTCAAGGTGCATGAGTTCACCTAGTCCTAAGCTTTCAGCATGGGGGTGGGGTGTGGCTGGAGGTTTGCCTCAGTCAGAGCCCGTGGGAACAGGCCAGTGAGCACAGGAAAGCTTGTGCCTTCCTACAGCTCAGGCCAGCAAGGAAGACATTAAAAAAAAAAAAAAAAAAAAAAAAAAAACTTATGTAGTAATTCATCCTTCTTTTCTCCCTCTCTCTTCTTTCTTTTTATTTATTCTTGTCTCACACAATACATCCAAAACTCCCCTCCCTCCACTCTTTCCAGTCCCCCCTACACTTCCCCTCTCCCCCAGGTTGTTTGGAGGCTGGAAATATGATTCCGTGGTAGAGCTTTTCTCTAGCAGATAGGAGACCCTGGATTCAACACACACACACACACACACACACTGATTTGAGGCTGCCAAGATGGATGAGCAGGTAAAAAGCACTTGGTGTGCAAGCGTGACAACCTGAATTCAAACCCCCAACATCCATGTAAAAACAAGGAACGTGGGGCATGCACCTGTCATGGCAGCACTCCATTCCCACACAGAGATGGGAGGTAAGAGACTTGCCACAAGCTCTCAGGCTAAGCCATCCTGGAGCACAAAGTGGAGCAGAAACAGGACAGACCCTGACTCAACAAGGTGGAAAGAGGCAATTCCTGAGACTCTCTCTCTCTCTCTCTCTCTCTCTCTCTCTCTCTCTCTCTCTCTCTCTCTCTCACACACACACACACACACACACACACACACACACTTACACATGCATGCATGCACTAAAATAAAATATTTTTAAGAGGACAATGTCAACACTTTGTTCTTGTATGCAGAGTAGGACCACTCTTGGAGTATGCACAGTAGGTCCACACTTGGAGCCTAGGAATATGGTCTCCAGCCGTGTTCTGCAGATTTTAAACATAAAGCATGGATTCCAGGAAAATTTCAGCATGACACCAATGGTCTGGGTCACACCCTCAGGGAGTCAAACGCTCTGTGTTGTTTTTATTTTTGTTTAATCCTGAGACAGGGCCTGTGTAGCCCAAGCTGGCCTCAAGTTCACTATGTAGATGAGGTTGACCATGGAATTAAAAGGATGTGCCACCATGCCAGCTCTTATTTTCCTCTTATTTATAACAGGTCGGCATGGGAAGGGCAGGTGTGATGTGGAGGAATCTTCATAGAAAGCAGGAATCCTAGCTCGGTGTGGCAGCAGTAATCATCCTACTTGGGAAGCTGAGGCAGGAGGATGGGGAGTTTGAGGCCAACCTGAGACGCCCTGTTGGTCGGAGGGTGGGGAGGTGGGAGGCAGAGCCTGGGGGAGAATATCACTTACAGTGCTCTCTTATCCTCTGGTTAAAAACCACAGCAGGACTCACACCATTCACCTAGTGAGAAGAGTTCAGAAGAGTAAGAAAATGGTTGCACTGTCAGTCATCATTGAAGGCTTCCTGACATAGTCCTTCAGGTAGACCTCAGTGAACGGATACATTTCTTATTGTTATTAATTATTATCAATAGTATTATTATTTTATGTGTACGAGTGTTTTGCCTGCATTTATGAATGTGTACCATATTTGTGTTTGGTGCCCTCCAAGGCCAGAAGCATCGGACCCCTGGCACTGGAGTTGCAGATGGTTGTGAGCCATGGGTGCTGGGAATTGAACCTGGGTCTTCTGGAAAAGCAGCCAGTGCTCCAACTGCTGAGCAATCTCTTCAGCAGTCATTTATTTATTTTTAAAGATTCACCTTTTTAAAAATTGTGTGTATATGCATGTGAGTGTAGGTGCTTGTGGAGGCCAGAAAAAGGTGTCAGATCTCTCGGAGTTGGCATTACAGGTGGTAAGGAGCCAGCCAGTGTGGAACCAAATTTGAGTCCCCTGAACAAGGAGTGCATGTTCTCAATCTCTCCAGCCCCAAGATTTTAATAAACACAAAGGACAGGCCAGAGAATTCCCAGAGCAGTGGCTCTCAACCTTCCTAATGCTATGTTCCTTTATTACAATTCCTCACATTGTGGAGATCCCCAACCATAAAATTATTTTGTTGCTACTTCGTAACATAATTTTGCTACTGTTATGAATCATAGTGTAAATATCTGATATGCGACCCCAAGAGGGCCACAGTGTCCTAGATGACGATGCAGAGAATTGAAACCAGCCAAGTGTTTGAATATGGAGTCTTGGGCCCTTGCTGTGGTTCACTCGCTTAGGAAACACACTACGGCGAGTGTGCCCTGAGTGGCTGTGTGTAAACCTGTGATTGAGCTTCCTTGAGCACGGAGAGTCGGACGAGCGAAGCTTCTCAGCATTGGGGGACAGAAGCAAATACACAGCCAGGTACGGTGGCTCATGCCTCTAAAGCCCCCTGCTTGGGAGTCACAAGCAGAACGATCAAGAGTTCAAAGCTAGCTCCAGCTACGAGGAGAATTCAAGAGCAGCCATATGCTACACGAGTCCCCGTCTTAACAAAGCAAGTAAATAAAATTAAATAGACAGGCACCACAGTTTAATGTGAAAAAGCACTGAATTTTGAATTTGAATAGACATGGATTACCACTCATAAAATAAAATTAGGAAATCTTAAAAAAAAAAAAAAAAAAGCCAAGGCAGGACTGGGAGGCTCTGCTTTCCATGTCTTAGAACGATTTAAACGGCGGGAGTGGTGGCAATAACAAGGCAGCGGTGACAGAAACACGAGGTGAGGTTTCACCTCTTCTTTCTTTTTGAGACAGACTCATGTTGCCCAGGCTAGCCCTGGGTTCAAAGGGACTGCTGGTCTCAGCTTCCAAAGCAGCTGGGAGTAGCGTTGTTTGACACCTCACCCAGCTTACAGAAAACTTCCCAAGGAAGTCAAGAGCTAAGTAACTTGTATATGGCTGCTAAAGCCTGTAGGTTAATACCTGTGCTTGTCCAGCATGGAAACATTGTTTGGGCCAGTGAGTGGACTTAACCAGTAAAAGCGCTTGTCATGCAAACCTGTCCCCTGAGTTCAGTCCCTGGAACCCAGGGTGGAAGGCGAGAACTGACTCCAGCATGCTGTCTTCTGACCGCCACACGTGTGCAGCAGCACATGCACACCCACTCTCTGTCATATATTTGCCATACACATGCAATAGGAACCACTAAGAAACCACTTGTTTATTTATTTATTTATTTATTTTGTTTTCCGAGACAGGGTTTTTCTGTGTAGCTTTGCACCTTTCCTGGATCTCACTCTGTAGACCAGGCTGGCCTAGAACTCACAGAGATCCGCCTGCCTCTGCTCCCGAGTGCTGGGACTAAAGGTGTGCGCCACCACCGCCCGGCCAGAAACCATTTATTTCTAAGAAAGCAGAATCTCTCGTTCACCTTCATCTAAAGGAAAGAAAGAAATCTTGCTTAGTTACAAAAGCGTTTCCAGTCCTGGGGATTTGAAACTGATACAGATGCAAAACGATTTGATGGGGTTTCATCCAACTTTTATTTTCTTCCTCAGCTTCCCTCTCCCCCTCATTAACTTCTGTTGAAAAACCGCAGTCCAACTCGGTCACATTGTTTTTAACGAAAATACCATGACTTGGAAATTGAGTGTCTCTCAGCTAAGCTAAGTTTTGGACATCTGGAGTTTAGCCGAACCTATGAGAAGCACAGGTGAGGTTTCGTTATGGCCAGCACGGGGGGCTGGCAGCCCCCGGGAAGTTTTCTAGGGCCCGCATTCCTGTGTCTCAGACCCGGCACACTCAGACATGACTCCCCAGGGCACTATTTTTGGACACCAGCTAGATTGCTCAATCTGATACTTGGTTGTTTTTTAAAGGGATCCAAAAAGGGCTTTGTGTGGGTGAAAGTGTGGTTTTTGGATTGCTTCAACTTCTGCATTCCCCGATTTTTGTTTTTCTCACTTTTCTGCCAGAGAGGTTACTGCATTCCTCTGGGGTATGAAAAGTTGAGGGACAGCTCTCTAAACATGTATCAGAATTACTCAGCTTCTACTGTTGGGTGCCCAGGACATTTCAAAGATGAGAAAACTGTAAACAGGTATTTATCCAAAGCTTGAGTCTACAGAGAGGTGGAGGCAGGAGGCAGGGTCATCTTATGCCACATCCGGAAGTCAGGCCAGCCAGGCTGTCTGAAAATAAAAATGGATCTTCAAGTGGAATGACAAGAAATTAAAAGGCTTCAAGCTGAATGTGGCGGCTAATTCCTGTAACCCTGTAGGCTGAGGGCAGAGGATCATCAGGAGTTTGAAGCCACCCTGGACTATATACTGAGTTTCAAGCCAGCCTGCTTCATAGTGTTAAGACCTCCCCCCCATTCAAAGCATTGAATATTTTAAATTAAAATAAGTAAAATAAACTCCTGCACAGCGAAGGAAATTATCAGTGTAGAAAAGAGACAGATCACGGAACAGAAGGAAACCTTCATCAGCTAGACATGTTATAAGATAAGACAACTCGGAAAGATCTAGGACATAAACATTAAAAAAAACAAAACAAAACAAAACAAAACACCCAAAGGCTGGGCAGTGGTGGCCCACGCCTATAATCCCAGCACTCAAGAGGCAGAGGCAGGTGGATCTCTGTGAGTTCAAGGCCAACCTGGTCTAAAGAATGAGTTCCAAGACAGCCAAGGCTACACAGAAACCCAGACTCAAAACAAACAAACAAACAACCCCCCCCAAATCTAACAAACAAATGAGCAAGTTGTAAACAGAGAGTTCTCCAAAGAAGTAACAGGGAAGCAGGACGGCTCAGAAGGGTAGATAAGCTTGCTACCAAGTGTGATGACCTGAGCTCCATCCAGGACCCACATGGTAGGAGGAGTGAACCACCCTTGTGCAAGGTTATCCGCTGACCTCCACACTCATGCAGTATCACATGCACATGCTCACATGCAGACATACACACATGGACACACACACACACACACACACACACACATACACACACACACACACACACAATGTAATACGTTTTAAAGAAGTACAAATGGCCGATAAATACATGAGAAAATAGAGTGGTTAAGGGCACTAGTTGCTCTTCCAGAGTGTCAGCTTTGGTTCCCCGCAACCACGTAGTGACTTGTAGCCTTCTGCAATCCCAGAACAGAAATGTATCATGTTATAAGATAAGACAACTCGGAAAGATAAATATTTTCTCTCATATGCAGAATCTACATTTAAAAAGGAAAAAAAAAACATATAAAACATGAAGGCCAGATGACATGTCAGCACACACGTTTAATTACAGCACCTGGGATTTAAAAAAAAATGCTGAAGAGATGCTCAGTGGTTAAGGATACTTTCTGTTTTTTTTTCACAGGACACAAGTCAGGTGGTTCACAACACCTATAACACCATATCTGGGGGATCAAACTCCCTTTTCTGGCCTCCACAGCAACAGCATATACCTAGCACACATGATCCAGCACACACACACACACACACAACACACACACACACACACACACACACACGTTTTAAAAGATAAATCTTTTTAAAAAGAAAGAAATAGTATAGAGTAATAGAAAAAGGTTTTGTAACCAGATACATCCAGATTTGAGTCCTGTCTCCTCCACTCACATTCTTTTTTACATTTTGGGGACAGGGTCTTGTTACTACACCCATGTCTGTTGTGAGCCATGAGGAAGGAGACAACACTATGGGTCAGGTGCAGGAAGCCGTATTGTTATGAGTTCATGAATGCAGCATGTCCTGTCCTGTCCAAGACACCAGCTTGCAGCAGTCATCCTGGTCCTTAGGCTCTTACAATCTTTCTAGAATGTTCCCTGAGTGTTAGGCGTAGGGGTTTGTTGCAAATGTCCCACCTGGGGCTGGACTGTATAACTTGGAGTAACTGTGGAGGCCAGTAAAGCAGAAAGGGACTGAGGAGGGGAAGGCGCTGTGTGTGTGTGGGGGGGGGGGAGCAGGTGCTATGAAGGGGAAAAGAGAAAATGGAGGAAAGTTTTAACTTGGGGGCCGGGGAGGGAGGGTGATATGGAGGAGGGGGGAGGGATAAATAACATTCAGGGTGTTTACAAAGGCCATAGAGACTATTATTTTAATAATTTTAAAATATACTATATATTATAAACCATAAAATTATAAAAATTTTAAAATGTACTGTATATATGGACACACATGTACATATGTGTATGGTGTATTTAAAATTATAATATGTATATGTATGCATAAATGTATATCTATGTATATACATTTGAAGTTATCCCACATAGTAACCTTAGGAGCCACAAATTATCTAACAAAAACCTCAGTGCCAGGCAAGGGAAGCCTTCCTTCAAGTTGTTGTTCTGGGAGAATTCAAAGACCCCTAAACAGTACAGGCTACTGCCATTGCTCTTGGTTGCCTTCCAGAATATGAAAGTGAGACCTCATGGCTGAAGACACCACACACTTCCGACACAAGACTTGAAGAAATCAAGCTGGCACTGACCTGGAAGCCTCCTCCCTGAGGCCTCGCTCTCTCAGTGTCAGGAGGTGCTATGCAGGCTCCCAAGGGGTAGAGGAAAGTTATCAACAGTCCTACACAGCTGTAAAGCCTGAGAATCACAACCATGAGCAGACCAGCGAGATAGCCCCAAAGGTGCATTGTGGTCCTGCTATCTTGGAGGTAACCAACAGCCGTCCGTCCGATTGAACACAAGCCCACTCAATTGGAAAGAGCTCATATCTGGCATTGTAAATCTGGCCTGAGAAGGTCAAAGGCCGCAGAGGAGAACCTACTACTCCTGTATTACTGAGACAGTGTAGTTTCAACTGCCAAACAAATGCTTATACCCACAGGTAAGTGCGGCTCTCACTGCACAAAAAAGAAGCTTTTTTTTTGCTGAAGACAGAGGCAGATAGGCTATATATCAATTAAAATTTGTTATTATTATTTTTAAACTTTGTGTATATGTCTGGGTTTGTGTATGTGAGTACAGTGTCATTTGAGGCCAGAACAGGGTATTGGATCCTCTAGAGCTGAAGTTGGAGGCAGCTGTGAACCATCCAATGTGGGAACTAGACTCAGGTCCTCTTCAAGAACAGTGTGTGCTCTTTACCACCCTCCATCCCCCAAATACTAACTTAATGGGTAATATATTTAGGAGACAATATATTCAAAAACAAAAAACCCAAATCTCACTAGCATACTGGCAACATGCCTGTAATCACTCAGAAGGCCCTCAGGAATTCTCAGATTTGAGGCCAGCTGGGGATCACACAGCAAGACCCTGTTTTGTTTTGTTGTTGGGGGGAAGGGGTTTCTCTGTGTAGCCCTACCTGTCACTGTGTAGACCAGGCCGTCCTCAAACTCAGAGATCTGTCTGCCTCTGCCCCCCAAGGGCTGGGATTAAAAGGGATGCATCACCACCGCCTGACTGATTCAGTGAGTCTTTAGTGTGTCCCAAACCCCACCTTTCTGGCAATGAGTTATTTCTACAGTGATCATGCTAGAACGGAAGTTTGGTATTTGCTGGTAAGACTCCAAAGTCTCTCTCTGCTCTACAAGTCCATGATTATCTGATTATATATTTATTTAGAAATCTTGGGGGCTGGAGATGCTCGAGGTTAAGAGCACTGACTGCTCTTCCAAGGTCCTGATTCATTCCAGCACCACATGTGCTCACACCATCCATATGAATCTGTGCCTCTTCTGGCTGCAGCTGAACTCACTGTATAATAATAAATAAATAAATAAATAAATAAATAAATAAATCTTAAAAAAAAAAAAAGAAATCCTTGCAGTTACTGGTGTATTCTTTTCCTTTCTTAAATTATAAGTCCTTGTATGTGTCCGTGTGGTATTCACATGAATGCAGGTTTCTTTCCTTGAAAACCAGGGCTTCGGATCCTTTGGAGCTAGGGTTACATGTATTTGTGAGCTGCTAAACACGGGCGCTGGGAATCCAGCTCAGGTCCTCTGGAAGAGCAGTACATGCTCTTCACTGCTCAGCCACCCCTCCAGCCCTGGGGAGCTTTTACATGGGCTGAGATGCCAGGGGAAACTAGAGATGCTCGCTATGTTCTGGGGTTTCCTCAGGCCTTTGCTCTCTGTGTGGGCAAGCGCAGGTCAACAGGCTCTCTCTGTGCAGTGGTGTAGTGTACGGGATAGTGGAATGACCGGCTGACATAGTTTGGACAAAAAAACCTCCAGTGGGGATAACAAGTGCTTCCTAAAGAAAGCATTGCATGGAAGAAATCTGTAGAGTTTCAGCCTGCACTCTAGGGATGTGTCGCTTAAATTGTCCCTAACTGTCATTGAAATCAGGCCACCATCTGCTCAGGGAAGCTCAAACTCCATTGCAAATTCTTTTTCTGTGATTCTCTTTTCTAGACTCTGTGATGACCTCTGCCGTTCTTTTATGATAATCCACTCAATCACTGCTCATTAAATCATCACTCTTATGTTTATTAATATCCAGTTTCCCTGGAGGGATTTGAGAAACAGCTGGTCGGTAACAGCAGTGTTAAATTCTCTTTGCACAAGCTTGACCCTGGTTTCTCCTCCCCATGAACTCTACCCTTGGCCTTTACCTCCCCTACAGCAGTCACTGAAAGCGCCAAGGGGTCTTTCAACATGTTACTGGAGCAGGAAGGAGCATCAGGTATCTCAGCTTAATTAAAAACAAAAACAAGACACCACTAGCCCTTTCGGCACATACCAGCATTTTGTTATTTCACTCAAATGGGCCCAACCGTTCATACATACAAGTTATTTTATGCTTAGAGGAAGTATAGCTGCATCATTAAAAAGAAATAAAAGCCAAATTCTCCTGCTTGAAAGACTTGCTCCATAATCATTGCTTTCGTCTCAAATGGATAATCCATGATTGAAGAGACACCAAAAAGCACATATATATGAAACACAGAATTGCACTGATATGATGTTTGCAGAATAGGTAAGTCCACAGAGCCAGGAAACAGGTTAGGTTTACCCAGGAGAGCGGGAAAGGCGAGGCTAGGGAGTAACTGCTTAATTGGCATGAGGTTTTCTTTTGGGTTAAAGAAACTGTTTTCTTTAGCTCAAGGTGGTGGCTACACATTAATGTGTATTTACTTGTAGTGGTTAGTTTGAGTCACTGTAACCAAGATGCTTGGTAGAAACAACTTAGGAAGGAAGCTGTTTTGGGTCATGATTTCAGAGATCAGTCTGTCCTGGCAATGAAGGCATGGTGGAGTGTTTCAGTTCATGGTGGCTGGATGGTGTGGAGGATGTAATGCTGTGACTAACCCTTCTGCGCACTGTGAATATGTATTACTCTCGTTGGTTAATAAAAAGCTGACAGGCCAGTAGCCAGGCAGGAAGTAGAGCGGGACAGCCAGACACAGAGGACTCTGGGAGGAGGAAGGGTGGAGTCAAGGAGATGCCAGCCAAAGAAGCAGAACATGTACAAAATGAGTTAACAAGCCATAGCACATTGATTAATAGAAATGGGTTAAGTTTTAAGAGCTAGCTAAAAAA
Source organism: Peromyscus leucopus (assembly GCF_004664715.2). Classification (NCBI taxonomy): domain Eukaryota; kingdom Metazoa; phylum Chordata; class Mammalia; order Rodentia; family Cricetidae; genus Peromyscus; species Peromyscus leucopus. The sequence goes on from NC_051065.1 coordinate 148,196,179, forward strand.
CAAGCCTGAGCTACTGGCCGAGCATTTATAAATAACATTAAGCCTCTCTGTCTATTATTTGGACAGGACAACTTTGCCTACAGCGTGTGGCCCAGAAGTTTCGCATCACAAATCAATGAGGATCAGAGAACCAGACAGGAAGTGGGCAGGGATAACACCCCCAAAGACCTACCCCTTTAATCCACTTCCTCTGGCTAAGCTCCACCTCCCAACATTCCAATACCTCCCCAAATAGCAGCATTGGCTGGAGACACGAGCTTGTCAGGGACATTCCAGGTTCAAGCCACTGCATTGTGAGTTTCAAAATGTTTCATTTTGCTAAGCATGTGGCATGCTCCTATAATCCTAACCTTCAGAAGTCTAAAGCGGGTCGACTGCAGATTTGAAGCCTGGGCTCTACCGTCAGACTCCACAACTCCCTCCCCGAAAAGAGATTTATTATAGAGCATATGAATTTCACCTCCATTAAAACAAAACAAAACAAAACAAAACAAATAACAACAGCAAAACAGTCTGGCAGTGGTAGTGCACTCCTTTAATCCCAGGATTTGGGAAATAGAGGCAAGTAAGATCTCTGTGAGTTCAAAGCCAGCTTGGTCTACAGAGCAAGTTCCAGGACAGCCAGGGATGTTAAATAGAGAAACCCTGTCTTGAAAAACCAAATAAAATTAAATATAAAATAAATCCTGAGGGCTGGAAAGACGGCTCAGCAGTTAAGAGCACTGACTGCTCTTACAAAGGAGCTGAGTTTGATTGCCAGCACCCAGGTCAGGTGGCTTACAGTATCTGCAGTCCCAGGGGATAGGACACAGCCGCTGTGGACACTTGCAGTCACATGCACACACCCACGCAGAGACATACAAACAGACACATAATTAAAAACAGTAAAATTAAAATTCAAAAGCCGGGCGGTGGTGGTGCATGCCTTTAATCCCAGCACTCGGGAGGCAGAGCCAGGTGGATCTCTGTGAGTTCGGGCCAGCCTGGGCTACCAAGTGAGTCCCAGGAAAGGCGCAAAGATACACAGAGAAACCCTGTCTGGAAACCCCCCCCAAAAAAAAAATTAAAATTCAAAAATATCTTAAATAACTCAAAAGACTCTCAGAAACTGAATAGCCAGGAAAAGGTTACAAGGATGAGTGGGTAGTTAATCATCATATATGTGCCCAGTTATCTTAGGCACAAGCAGAAGATAAAAAAAAAAAAAAAAAAACAAAAAACAGGGGGAGCAAAGGCATCAGGAACCCTGGTACAGAGGAGAAAAAAAGACAAGAACAAATGAAAGCAGGAAGAAAAAAAACAAAAAACAAACAAACAAACAAACAAAAACACGAGGTATCAGTGGGAAACTCACTCCATGAAAGCGGAGGAGCAGGCATTTATGGGGAATTAAAGGCCATAGCAGATAGGTTCCCAAAACACTAGCAGTCATTCTGCCCCTGAACAGAGGGAAAAAACATTAAAATTGAAAGCACACCTTTTTGAAAATTTATAAAAACTTGAAAAGAAAATTTAAAACAATATGTCCCCGTAAGAGACGGAATGTTTTATTCTAAGCTGAGGAGAAGCGAAGGTGGTGTGGAGAGGGGGTGAGCAGGCAGCCTGCACGCCTGGCTTCCGGACGGAAGCGGAAATTTGACGTCAGCCCTGCAACTGAATGAGGCTGCCTCCGATTTTTAACACCATTAGAAGGGAGGCCAGGCTCGGTGGCACACGCCTTTGATCTCAGCACTCGGGAGAGGGGCAGGCGGATCTCTGTGAGTTCCAGGTAGCCTGGTCTACATAGCCAGTTCCAAACCAGATAGAGCTACATAGTGAGACCTTGTTTAAAAAAAGAAAAGGAGTGAGGAATGCTGAAGAGGTGGAGAGATGGGTCAGCTGTCGAAAGCACATGCTGCTCTTGAGAGGACCCGGGTTCTGTTCCCAGCACTCACAACTATGTGGAAGACCACTTCCGGGAGAACAGCACTTTTTTCTGACCTCCGTAAGCACTGCACTCATGTGGTGCACAGCCACACATGCTGGCAAAACACCCATCCGCATTAAATAAATACATACATACATAAATAAATAAATAAATAAATAAATAAATAAATAAAACTTTTTTTTTTAATTAAAAGGGATGGGAACTCCGTGGTGGAGCACCTGCCTAGCGTTCACAAGGCTCGGAGTCTAGTCCTGGCACTGCGTTAGGCACACGGTATTCAAAGACTGTTGTTGTCAGGTGTAGGGGTACACACCTGTAATTTCAGTACTCATATGCTTCCTGAAGGGACCAGGCAGAGTAACTATTCAATACTGGGACTGAACTCAGGACTTCACATTCACTCACCAGGTACTACACTGACCAGACTGTCCCTTTAGCTTCTTTCTTTATGTAGGGTAGGCGGGCCTCAAAGTATCATCCCCCCCAGACTTCCAAGGGCTGGGCTTATATGCATGAGCTGCCGTGCACAGGTCATAACTTCTCAACCTCAGCTACAGCACACAGGGACATCACACACGAGCACTTGTTAGATTTTATCCACACAGAAGTTACCTTGTGACAAACTAATTGCTCTTTTTTTGAGGGGAGAGGGGAAGTAGTTAAGACTGGGTTTCTCTGCGTAGTCCTGGCTGTCCCAGAACTCGCTCTGTGGACCAGGCTGCCTTGAACTCAGAGATCTAGCTGCCTCTGCCTCCCAAGTGCTGGGATTTAAGGCATGCCAGTTGCTCTTTCTTAAAAAAACAAAACAAAACAAAACCCAAAGAAACAAAAACCTCTTTCCTCCATTTGTGATTTATTAATGTTTACATCTGTGGGTGTTTGGCCTGCACATACGTCTGTGGGTGTTTGGTCTGCATGTATGTCTATGCACCACATGTTTTCAGTGCCCACAGAGCTCAAAGAATGCACTGGATCCCCTGGAACTGGAGTTACAGTGAGTTAGTTGTAAGGCACTGTATGGGGTGGGTGCTAGGACTTGAACCAAGGTCCTCTGGAAGAGCAGTCAGTGTACCTAACCACAGTTATCTTTCCAGCACAAACTAGTTGCTCTTTAAGTTAAACTGCTGCCATTCATGATTTCATTTTTTTTAAAATTTTATTTATTCATTATGTATACAGGGTTCTGCCTGCATGTATGCCTGCAGGCCAGAAGAGGGCACCAGATCTCATTTCAGATGGTTGTGAGCCACCATGTGGCTGCTGGGAATTGAACTCAGGACCTCTGGAAGAACAGCCAGTGCTCTTAACTGCTGAGCCATCTCTCCAGCCCCCTATCTTGTGCATTTTTAAGAACAAATGAGCAGCTGGGAGACACTTAGTGAGGAAAGTGCCTTCTGCAGGCATGGGTTCCATCCCCAGCACTCATGTGAAAGCTGGCTGTGGTAACACACCTGGCCTAGTGCTGGCAGATCAGCACTAGGTGGGTCCCTGGAGCTCACTGACCAGCCAGTCTAGCTCACACAGTGAGCTCCAGGCTCAGAGAGAGACCCTGCCTCAAAAACTAATGTGAGAAAGACAGAGAATGACACCCAAAGTTGATCTTTGACCTCTACGCATGTACACACAGGCAAGTGTACTTACACACACCTGTGTACACATACACACAAAAGAATAGACAGATGTATGTGTATAACTTTATATAAATAGAGGAAACACATGTACACACAGGCAAGTGTACTTACACACACCTGTGTACACATACACACAAAAGAATAGGTGGATATGTGTGTGTATAACTTTATATAAATAGAGGAAACAATTTCCTGTGCTGTTCTCATACCTTTCACTGTAAGTCCTTATGTTTGTCCATTGAGACAGAAAAATAATATTAGGATATGGTATATAGTGATGCACTTGATACCTTAATACCCAACAATCTTTTAAGTTTAATTCATGTTAATTTTTTAATTTGGAGGGTGGTGTTAAGACAGGAGCTTATGTAGCCCAAGCTTGCCTCAAACTCAATATGTAGCCAAGGATAGCCTTGGACTTACACATGACCCTCCTATTCCACCTCCTAAACACTGGGGTTACAGGCCTGCACCTCCATGATCAGTTTAACTCAGGCTATTTAGCATGAAAGGTTGTTTAGGAACATCAGAGATATGGAAACTGCAGGACCTAGGCCTGAGGAGAAAAGCAAGACTCTAACTCAAAGCGATTGGCCAAATTGAAAAAAAGCACATACCATCAGGAGCCACTTATAAAAGAACGTGAGGGCCGGAGGTAAAGCGAGGCTCAATTTGTTAACAGGAAGCTATGGGGCCTGCTCGTCTATTTATATAAACAACATTTGCTTCTCCCTTCTTGCTTTCTGCCCAGAAGTTGTCGTCCGAGCGCCGCTTTGGCTATGCTTGACTGGTTTTTAAAAAGGAAGGGGGGGGGAAGCAAAAAGAGGGGGAAGAGACTCAAAACTACTGTGGCCACCTGTCACTCTCTCACAGAGAAACTTAACACGGCACTTTCCCTGATGTTTGCTTAGTGAAAATACAAGGTATCCGTTTTTTACTGAGATCTCTTTCTTTTTGTCTCTCCTCAGTTCTGGGGATCGAACCCAGGGCATTCCATTTGCTATGTCCCTTGGTCTCTTTTTACTTTTTGTTAAATATACATTTCGAGGCGGTTTGACTAAGTTGCCCAGACAAACCTTAAGCTGATGATCCTCCTGTCTCAGCCCCCTGAGGAGCTGGGATTACAGGCTGTGCCACCAGCCCTAGCTAAATGGCTGCACCTTCTGCCTGTGACCACACTGGGATCTGCCTGAACCACACAGACAGGCCTGCCTCCTCTCCTCTGTGCTTCTGATCTCTTCCCATTTCGCCCTCAGTTTCCCAGTCTCTCGGGGATGCTTTCTCTGCGGCTACCATCCCTCCGAAGTCAAGTGGGGAGGAGCTTGTGGTTAACAGCATGCACAGCTTGATGTCATTACAAGTTAAGTGGCATGGCAGAGAAACCAGCTGGCTTTGAACCAGCTTCCTCTGAGAAAAAAAAAAAAAAAAACCCACCAAGGGAAAGTGTGCACAGAGCTTCAGGGAACAGTTCTCGCCTGAGTTTCGAGACAGTGTCCGTTCGAGAGGAAAAGAGAATGTTCTTGAATCTTAGGCATGACATCGAGAAAGTTAGTTAGGTGCAGAGTAGGATCAATCTCAATTTAGGATGAGAAAGTCAGAGGGAACTGCATAGGGGCCAGAGGAGGCTGTCTCTATTCAGGACACCAGGAAGCATCCAACCTCTAAAGGACATTTTTAGCAATCCTTTTAATTCCAACATTAATGTCCCAGATGAAGGTAAGAGTTCAGGGTTGGAGATGTAGCTCAGAGGTAGAATTTTCTCCCAACATGCATAAGGCCACGGATTCCATCCTCGTGACCACCAAAATGTGTAGCGGGACCTGGAGAGGTGGCTCAGTGGGAAGAGCCCTTGCTGCACCAGCCTGAGGACCCGAGTGCAAATGCCCAGGACCCACTCACAACGATGGGTGCACGAATCTTAAAGAGTCTTATTAGTAAGAACAAACCTGGGGCCAGGTATTGGGGTGAATACTGGAAGGTCAGAGAGACAGAACAAGCCACAGCTAACCTCACCTGGCCAACTTCTCAGCTGATCCTGTTTCCTCAGACTGGAAGCCTCTGAGTCCTCATATCTGAATGGCTCTCAGCTGAACTGTGCTGCTAGAAGCTTGAAAGCTTAACCAGCCAAATGCTTAACCAGCCAAATGATTCTAGTTTCTGGTCCTCACACCTTATATATCTTTCTGCTGTCTGCCATCACTCCCTGGGATTAAAGGCATGAGTCACCATGCTTGGCTGTATCCTTGAACAGATGGATTTCTGCCTCTGGAATGCTAGGATTAAAGGTGTGTGCCACCACAGCCTAACTTCTATGTTTAATATTGTACCTGTTCTGTCTCTGACCCTAGATAAGTTTATTAGGGTGCACAATATTTTGGGGAACACAATACTACCACAGTCACCCTTACACTTCAACCCCAGTCCTGTTAGGGTTCAGAGTCAGGATGGCCGAGCCTGGCTCCAGGTGCAGGATAAGGTGATAGAGAAGGACATCTCATGTTTTCTTCTGGCCTTGGTATGAGCCCACAGGTACATCCCTTCACAAATGTGTATGCACAAACCATACACAGACATCACATGTCCAATGCACACACACTCACAGAAAGCATAGAGAACACAAGAACACTAAGAAGTGACAAAAACACAGGCATTTGGTCATGCAAAAGGAAAATGAGAGGAAAGTGTGGAACTTTACAGACTGTTGGACCCCAAGGCTGCCAAAGAGAAGAGGGGCCTATCTGGAGGCAAGCTAGCGGATTCAGAGTGTTGAAGGTGTGGAATTAAGGGTAGAGCAGAGGGGCAGAATGGAGACATTTGGTCAGTACTGAATCTGTGTCTTCCTCCTCCTCCTCCTCCTCCTCCTCTTCCTCCTCTTCCTCCTCTTCCTCTTCCTCCTCTTCCTCCTCTTCTTCCTCCTCCTCCTCTTCTTCTTTTCTCCCCGAGACAGAGTTTCTCTGTGTAGCCCTGGCTATCCTGGAACTCACTCTATAGACCAGGCTGGCCTCACAGAGATCCTCCTGCCTCTGCCTCCAGAGTGCTGGGATTAAAGTGCTACCTCCAACCAAACAGCTAGAGTCTGTTTTCAAAGTGTGACAAAAGAACTTCTTTTGTTGGTTTTGTTTGTTTGTTTGCTTTTTGTTTTGCAAACACAGGAGAAAAGATAAAAATCAATTGTGGGGGTGGGGGGGGGGGGTGGTGGGAGGGTGGAGGTGTAGCTCAGCTGGCAGAGCGCTTGTCTAACATGAAGGAACTCCTGGCTTTGATCTCTGGAGGAGCATAAAACAGGGCATGGGGACACATGAAGTAGTTCCAGATGGAAGCATCCATGAGAACTTGTCTCAAAAAAACATAAAGCAAAAAACAAAAACCCAAACAACAACAATATGTTCGAGGGTGGCCCAATCTTACACAGTGAGTCCCAGCCAACACTACACAGTGAGACACTGTATCAAATAAATAAGAAGAAATAAAGAAAAGTAAACAAAGCAATAACCAGATCAAAACCAAACCCACTTTATTCTGAGAAATTCGATAAAAATTATTTTTAAAATGCATAATTTGCAATAGACACAACATTGGGATGGAGGAGCTGATAGGTGGGGGAGGGCCCAGCTCTTGAAGAGACACCCCCTCCAAAATATTTCCAAAATCCCAGGAGCAAGATGAATTTTTGAATATCTTCTAAACTAAACACTAAATATTGACACTTTATATTCTTACTTATACGCATTTGTGGAGTATAACACGGTAATTGATTCAGAAATGCAGTATGAGTGATAGATACATCTAACAGCTGGCACAGCCCTGTCTTCAAACATGCTTCTAAAAGTTTCTGGCGCCGGGCGGTGGTGGCGCACTATCCAAGCACTCGGGAGGCAGAGGCAGGTGGATCTCAGTGAGTTCTAGGCCAGCCTGGTCTACAGAGCGAGATCCAGGACAGGCACCAAAACTACACAGAGAAACCCTGTCTCAAACAAAACAAAAAAGTTTCTGGCAAAAATATAGTAATTGTACACATTTATGAAGAACATGTGATATTTCCTTCTAAAAAACATTTGTTTATTTATTGTGTGTGTGCATGCACACACATGTACCCCAGTTGGAGGCCCGGGTAGGACTTGAGGGAGTCAGTTCTCTCTCTCCAGCATATGAGCTCTGGGGATTGAACTCGGGTCTTCAGGCTAGGCAGCAAACTCCTTTACTGGCTGAGCCATCTCAATGGCCCACATAGGATATTCCAGTACATGTACACAATATGCACTGATCAAACCAGTGCAACGGTAACCAGCCAGGCAGCGGTGGTGCACACCTTTAATCCTAGCACTCGGGAGGCAGATGCAGGTGGATCTCAGTGAGTTCGAGGCTAGCCTGGTCTATAGAGTGAGTTCTAGGATAGCCAAGGCTATACAGAGAAACCCTGTCTCAAAAAACCAAACCAACCAACCAAACAAACAAACAAAAAACCAAAACAGGATAATGTCTGTATCATAACTTTGTATTTAAAAGCCTTATGAAAAGGCTCTAATGTTTAAGAATTATTTTATTTATGTGTATATGTTTGTCTAAGAGTATGCCAAGTATGTCCAGGTGCCTGCAGTGGCCACAAGAGGGTGTCAGGAGCTGGGAACTGAACTCAGAGAGGAGGAAGTACCCTTAACCCTGCTCTTATTTCATTATTTTATGTGTGTAAATGTTCACCTGTACACCAGGTGAGTGGTTGGTGCCTGCAGAGGCCAGAGGAGGGCCTGAATCACCTGGAACTGGAGTTGCAAAAGGTTGTGAGCCCCCATGGTGAATGCTGGGAATTGAACTTGGAGCCTTGAGACGGGCAGACAGTACTCTTAACCACTGAGCCATGTCATGTCTCCAGTCCCAGGAAGAGATACTTCAGTTGCCCAGGTGAATCTCTGAGCCTGGGAGGTTTCCCTATTGTGGCTGCAATAGGCTTTTCAGCTATCTATCCATACACCAGTGTATTGAACTCTAGAGGAGGAGGAGGGAAGAACATGAATGCTTTGCCCCCCCCCCACCCGGCGCCCCCAGCTCTCTCTTGAATCAGTTTTGCAGATCCCATTGGCTTCTATTGTTTCCTAATAGCAAGCACCTGGTCCCACTTGGCTACTTCCTCAGCATCAATTGAGGAACCCACCCTCTGTGGGGATGGGTATTGTCTTTGCCCGACTCTCACCAGAACTCCCTTGCATTCTGCAGAAAGTAGTTGAGTTTTTCAGACAAAAGTGTTCACGATACACAATTAGTCACTTATTTAAGATGGAATGGGAGAGGATATGGTCCAGTGGTAGAGGCTGTGCCCGGCAAGCAGGGGGCTGTGCTCGCAGAAATCAAAGGGGAGAGGGGTGCGTTTTGTCCTGGTATGATTGTGGCCACGGTGTCACATTAGGTTGTGTAGTTAGCTTTGTGGAGATAGGCTGGCCCCCGTCCTGCCAGAGATGGGGGAGAAAATGAGGTTTACTTTCCAGCTCTACTTCCGGATTAGACAGCTTGCCCAAGAAATGATATAGGAAACTATGGGTCAAGTTCCTTACCTGATAGAGCTCTCTCATTTCTTCCCCAGACTCTGGGCTTAGCTGAAGGCAACATTTTACATATGTAAATGATGAGGCATTAATCTAGGAAACACCTAGAAGGCTACCGAGTGAAGTTCTGTGGCTAGCCAAAACTGAGGAGCCTGTTCCACGATCCTATCCCCGACATATTTGATAATTACAATTACTAACTAATTAGGGGATAGGAGTGTAACTGAATGGTAGAGCACTTGACTAGCATGTACAAGGCCCCGAGTTTGACCCATAGCACCATTAAAAAAAACAAAACCAAAGAATATTAACCTAAAGTTATCTTCTGAGATGAGGGTCTCACATAGCCCAGGCTACCCTCAAACTTGATATGTAGCCCAAGATGACCTTAAACTTCTGATCTTCCTGCACGACCGCGCTCAGCTTTATACCATCAGACCTAGGGCTGACCACATGCTAGGGGAATTCTCTGCCAACTGAGCTACGCTCCCCAGAACCCTTCCTTCTGTGAGGGCTGAATGCAGAATGTACCTAAGCTGTGTGGTCATCATGGGTCCACCTTTGTCTATGATACTGGAAATCAGCAAAACCACGCAACAATGTAGACACTGTATTGTCAGTACTGCAAAATGAGACAAAAGTTACCAGTGCCAGTGAAAATTAGACAGTAGGGTCAAAGCCTGGGCATGGCAAAGGGCTTAGTTTAAGAAGTACATGTCTATGGGACAGACGACGTTGGCTGGAGGAGGAGGACTGTCTGATTCCTCTCACCCACACTTTCTTCCTTGATGATCACAGACCGCTGGGTCTCTGCAAATTCATGTTTTCACAGGGAGGAAGTCGGAAGTAGTTGGAGCGGCGGAGTCGTCTTGGAGGCAGGCCTGCCATCTGCCGGCAAAGCTCATCTAGAGGAAAAACGGAGCATTACGGGAGGATGCCGGGCCGCAGCATGGGCTCTGGTTGTAAGGGAAAGAGAAAATGCTTCCGTGTGGGATAATAAAAACATGAAGGAGGAGACGATCCGGGTTAAGGCATTCAGCTTTGCCACTTCTGGATACTTTCAACTTACTAGAAAGTTTCTAACTTTAATATGAACCTCAGTCCCTTTCTGTAAATAAGCATTAATACCTGCCTCAACGGTGTGTTTGTGAGGACTGAATAGAAACCATGTGTGCAAAATTAGTTTCCTTTATCCTCCCAGCTCCCAGTTCTCACCATGGACCTACTAAATAGAAAAATGAAGTCCAGTCATTCAGCCCGCATTTAGGTGTTTACTAACTGCAGTAAATCCCCGAGGTACTTGAAAGCCTCGAGTTCCAAAAGCTCACAGTCAGTGTCAAGGTGTTTCCCTTGCAGGTGGCCTGCACAGAGCCAATGGGGACAAGCAGTGAGTTTCCTTCTGCGAAGTCAACTACAGCTCTTACTCACCAGCCCAGGGCAAAGCTGGCTGCTGAGTCAAAAGGGACCGTGTCTGGTGTTGACACCAACCACAGCCACTGTTCGGGACTGTCCATGGGGAAGGTGAGAAGTATGCTTGTTCCCATCATGCATGATCTACAGCCACATATTTTGGAGCCTCGAAAATTATTCTTTTAACATCTTCCCACCTTCCTCTACTTTGGCAATTTCATAATATAAAGCACAAATGTTTTCTTGAATTGGTGGAATGTTTATAATGCAGCCACCCTTGAAATATCGTACCTGTTTTTTATGGTTCCTATCTAAACCCTACTGTCTCCAAATGTGTTCATGTGTCTGTGCTCTTTTTAGAGCTGTGAACATGGCTGATGATCAGCCTGGCCTTTGAACCTATTATTTGTCATGATGACTTGGCTATTCCCCAGAACTTCTAAAAGATGACCTAGAACAGCCCAAGAAAGGCTGGAGCGACGGCTCAGCAGTTAAGAGCACTGGCTGCTCTTGCAGAGAACCAGGTTCAGTTCCCAGCATCTACATGGTGGCTTCCAGCCATCTGGAACTTCAGTTTCAGGGTCCCTAATGCCTTCCTCTGACTCCCACAAGCTGTGTGCATATGTGTACATACATACATATGAACAAAACACTCATACACTAAAGATTTCTTCTTTTATCTAAAAAATAAAGTTTAGAAACAGCTTCAGAAAATTCTCACTGTGGGAGACATGGGGGTTGCAGACTAGCTGGGAAGGGACCTGGGGTACTTGGTTGGGACACAGACAGTTTGTTTATTTAGTGCAGCTTCCAATAGGGCCTGATGGAAAGCAAAAGAGTAGATCCTCTTACCTTTCATAGCTTCATGTTCTTTACAGACAAGTCGGGAACAGATCTCATTGTTGATGATATACATGCGCCTTAAGCTGCCCCGATGCCAAAGTCACGGTCAAGGGAGGAGACAGAGAAGGCATGAGAGGGGCTAGCCAGGGTCCCTCTTAATCCCTTATTCCCCACTGGCTTCACTCTGTCTAGATTTTCTTAAGTACATAATTTTTAAAAATCTTTCCCTCAGCAGAATGCAGGGGATGGAAACGGTTTTCATGATAAAAAACAAAACAAAAAGAAATGGCGTTAACTACTGTTCTCAGTGGCACTTTGCATCTCTCACTAATGCTCCTGTCCATTGTTTTCCACTTCAGAGCTTGGTCTTTGGCTTCAGCTTGCAGTCAGCTGATGCAACACACCAGTGTCTCTCGCCATCTTCCTTCTTATGTGGCCCTCAACTCCACTGGAATCTATCAGACTGTTTTGTGGATAAACCCAGATGCCCAGTTCTAGGCAGCACCTTCATAACTGGCTGGATAGGTCATGCTAACCACCTCTGTCCCATCAAAGACTGGGGCTCTGCAGTGAGGTTCATTAAACAGTTACCGGCACAAGCATCCCCGTCACTGAAGGTACTCTCGGCCGTTCTAGGGTCTCTTACCTGGTGAAACAGACCTGATGAACGCACTGCTTTACTGGCCGATGGACAGAGTACAGTCTCGTGCAAGCAAATTTCTCATCCCGGCACTCTGCCCAACACATGAAAAAATAGGGACGTCCAAATAAAAACAGTTAATAAGCAAAGAGTTAAAGGGGTGGCAGGAGGGAGACAGAATGGAGGGAGATGGAGCAGTCTGCACAAAAATCATTTTTTTTTTTTTGTATTTTATTTCTGTATTTGGGGGCATGTTCTTCTTGCTTATCAAAAACAGAGCAAGAGGAAATTGACTCAGATGAAATTTAGGTGCTTCCCTGCCTGGAAGCAGAAGTAAGTAAAATAACTCATCTAGGAAAAAAAATGGTCTTTCTAGGACTATTCAGGTAGCTATGTGAACTGTGACACTGCAATCTGATGGCCTCTTTCTGAAGAATGAGAATTCTCAGGCACAGGGCCCTTGCTTTGTTCTCCTGGTCTCAGCTGTAGGTGCAGATCAGAATTACCAGGACATTACAGGAACCGATGTCAGCCATCTTGTCCACGGTAACATGGAATCTGCAGTCAGGCTGATTTACATCCTACTTCATTAACTACCAAATAAAGTCCAAAGGTAGTCTAGGGAGAAGATGGTTTGAGGACCAGTCAAAGGGAGTCATGTCTTTCCCCGTGGCTTTTAGGATAGAAGATCATTTTGAAAAGAAGGAAAATAAACTTGGGAAGATGAAGAATCCCGAAATTACTCTCTGATGGAAAAATGGAAAGAAACTAGGAATGAGCCTAATACTCTTCAAAGAATGAGGGGTAAATTATCTATAGGGAGAAAAGCTTAAGAAAAGACGTACAAAAATAATCATAGCACTGGCTGCTCTTCCAGAGGTCCTGAAGACCATTCCCAGCACCCACAGAGTGGCTTACAACCATCTATAATGAGATCTGATGCCCTCTTCTGGTGTGCAGATATAAATGTAAACAATGCACACAAAACCCATATGCATAGAGTACATGAATAAATAAATCTTAGAAAGGAAGGAAGGAAGGAAGGAAGAGAGAGAGAGAGAGAGAGAGAGAGAGAGAGAGAGAGAGAGAAAGAAAGAAAGAAAGAAAGAAAGAAAGAAAGAAAGAAAGAAAGAAAGAAAGAAAGAAAAGACAGCTGCTGGTGGTGGCATACGCCTTTAATCCTAGTCCTCAGGAGGCAGAGGCAGGCAGAACTCTGAGTTCAAGGCCAGCCTGGTCTACAGAGCAAGTTCCAGGACAGCCAGGGCTACACAGAGAAACCCTGTCTCAAAAACCCCCAAACCAACCAGCCAAACAAACAAAACAAAGCTCCCCCCAAAAAAATTAATTAATTCGAGAAGTCCAAAGCCATGGGTAGAGCAAATATCCACTACAAAGAAAAGATATGTAATAATAATAATAATAATAATCAGAAGGCCCTGCGTATGTTCACGGCACCCACACCATCTATAACTACAGTTCCAGGGGATCTGATGTCCATTGCATGCATGTGGTGCACAGACCAACACGCAGGCAAAACACCCACATAGATAAAACAACAACAACAACAACCATACCTGCGGTAGCATTCCTGTCACCGGCTGAGGCTGGAAGGCAGAAATTTTATTCCATTATTAACAATTTTAGAAGTCACCACCTCTGTAACTACCATGTGGTTCCCTCAGACCCAGTCAGGATGAGAACCAATGAACTGATGTCTCTTGGTAACTCTGTAAGGGAAACCCTCACAGAATGATTTCAGCCACACAGGCAGAGAGACTTAGGAATGAAGAGACAATCCTGGCTTTCTCCTTTTTCTCACATAGAGTTGAGGAATTTGTTGAATTAAAGGTATTGTTATCTTCACTGATGAAAAGAAATCATGGTGGTGCATGTCTACACCATGCACCCAGATGCAGAGGCAGGCAGATTACTGTGTGTTCAAGACCAGTTTGGTCTGTATAGAGTTCCAGGGCAGTCAGGGCTACATAGTAAGACCCTGTCTCGCCAGGGCAGTGGTGGCGCACGCCTTTAATCCCAGCACTCGGGAGGCAGAGGCAGGTGGATCTCTGAGAGTTCGAGGCCAGCCTGGTCTACAGAGTGAGTTCCAGGAAAGGTACAAAGCTACACAGAGAAACCCTGTCTCAGAAAGAAAAAAAAAAAACTGTCTCAACAACAAAAACAAAATTTTTCTAAAGAGTTGGGAGGTCTCCCTATGTGGCCCAGGTTGGTTTCAAACCTCTGAGCTTAAGTGATTCTCCTGCCTCAGCCTCTTGGGTGGCTAGGATTGCAAGCATATACCACCATTCTTAGCAGTAACTAGCAAATTATTGGAAGTATAGACAAAGGGCCCTGTTACTCAGACGACCTGCACCACTGCCCTGTAGGAGCCTCTCCCCAGACAAGGTCTCTTCAATAGAGGAGGTTCCCAACCATAGCCTCTTTGATGAGAGGTTTGGGGTAAAGAACAGGAGGGGCCAGGCTCATAGCCCACACTGACCTAGGTGTAAGTTTAATGTGCACCCAGCTTCCAGTTAGGAGCTAGAGGGGTGAGAACCAGATGGTCAGGAGAGTTATCTGGGATGACGCCACTGGAGGAGTTCTTGATAGAAAGAAGAGCAGGGAGAGACTAGATAACCTCGTCTACTACATGCTTTCTCTCTTTCTTTGAAAAAAATTAAACTTTGTTTTTATTTTATGTGTATAGTTGTCTGCCTGCATGTATATCCCAAGTGTGCAGTGCCCGAGGAGGCCAGAAGAGGGCACTGTGTTCCCTAGGATTGGAGTTAGAGATGGTTGGGAGCCAACACGCGTGTGTCAGGTCCACCCCTGTGCTGACTAATTCCCAGTCCTGTTTCTCATTCAGGTCTCATTCCTGAAGCTGTGAATACACAGGTCTAACCGGTGTCTTATACAGGTCTTTTTTTTTTTTTTTTTTTTTTTTTTTTTTTTTTTATTCATATTCAGCAAGCCACTACCAGTTTGGGTTGTTCTTCAGGTGAATGGCGTCACCAGCCACTCAGCATGGCTGGAGACTGGCCGTTGTCTCTCTGCCCTGCAGCTGACATTCCATTCCCATTTACTTAACCTTTGTCCAGGCCATCCTTCAGTGGGATGACTGTTCCAGGCTGCTTGGGGTTAAACCCCTTCTCTTTCTGGGTTCACAAACTGGGGAGCAGCCGTGGGCTGGGGTAGTGAAAGTGAGGGTGATTTTCCCAGCGCACAAACCTGACTAACACCTTCCCTCACCTAAGGCTTTCTTCAGGCTTTCCTTCGCACCCTAAGCCTCTCACACTCATAGTCCTCCCCTGGAAGGGAGCCCCTCCTGCTGACTTGACTCACTCGCCCACTCGCCTTTCAAGAAAAGCATCCAGTCAGTGGAACCCCGCGGAACACCCTTCCCTGATCCCCACACTGAGGAGCACAGTCAGGAACACCTCTATCTAGTCTCTCACAGCAGCCTTTTGATTACCTCACTGAGAGCATTTTGTGGAACCCGATAACAACACACGACCTATTGTCTACCGGACAAAAGATATCTGATAGAAGAAATTCACTTTTGTTCACTTTTACATGTACGGCACAGAGCAGCTGGCTTTCCAAACTATTTGTTAAAAAAAAAAAAAATAACCTAGGCATCTGGGTATGGAGGCACACACCTTCAACCTCAGCCTTCAGGAGGCAGCGGCAGACAGATCTCTGAGCATCTGCAGTCAGCCTGGTCTATGGATTGAGATCCAGGCCAGCCAGGCTACAGAGAAAGATCCTGTCTCAAAACAAAACAAAAAAGCAAAAACCACACAAAAATAACCACATAGGATGGGGTGCGGTTCAGCGTTGAAGCACTCCCCAGCACGTGTGAGGGTCAGCACCCTGGAACACAGCAGAAAGGAACCCATCTCTTTTCCTACTTCGTGTTCTCTAAAAAGCCCCATTTCCCCGCATGCCACCCTCTGCTTGCCCTTTCACATTGGCTTGCAGATTTATCTCGCCTTTACCCACCAAGTCTTGGAAACATTGAAAGACCTCGTCTCTGTATTTTGTATATTAAACTGCACAATTCCTGCTTGCCAGGGCTCAAAACTACCATTAATTTAAAAAAAAAAAATGGCTGGAAGGATGTATTACACCAACTGTAGTTCTGTTTAGGAGACTTCGGCAGCTGCCTTGCCTTCTGTATGGACTCTGGGGAAAGCCCAGGATGGCCCTGGTGGCCTTGGGATCCCAGATCTGAACTCACCCAGGTCATCTGTGGAAGGTGTGATATCAGCCAGAACTGAAAAGGCACAAAATAGTAGGTGTGAGCAGGGCCTTGAATTGCGAGGGGAAGGAGGAGCAGGACAAGGGAGTGTGGTGAGATCAACAAGGTATACGTCCAGGGAGAAGAATGATTTCAAGTAACTGGGGATGGTTTGGGATGCATATTGGTGCTCTCAACATATTTGTCTTTGGATATATTTAGTATACAGGCCTTTTATATATATATATATATATATATATATATATATATACACATATATATGTATATATTTATATATACATATATACACATATATATGTATATATTTATATATACATATATATTTACATATATATATAAACACACACACACATATATATATGTGTGTGTGTTTTGGTGTTTTGCCTGCACGTATGTCTGTGGGAGGGTGTCAGAACCCCTGGAACTAGAGTTACAGACAGTTGTGAGCTGCCATGCAGGTGCTGGGAATTGAACCTGAGTCCTCTGGAAGAGCAGCCAGTGTTCCTAACTGCTGAACCATGTTAGCATTTAGGGTCCTGACAGGATACATCCTCAGCTGCAGCCACTAAGAGCACCCCTGTGTGCATTTGCCAGGATCCCTTATAAAAGACAGGCCCTGCCTGGCTCTTGTCTCTTTCTCTTCCTTTGCTCTCATCCCCAGGGACCGGTCTCTGTTCCTGTCCCTTTCTCTCCTCTCTCCCCAATAAAACTCCCATGGGGGCCCTGTTGTATGGTGTGACTCCTTCTTGCCATTTTAAAAACGCAACAAACCATCTCTCCAGCCCCATACAGGTCTTTTGTTTTGTTTTGGTGTTTGTTTTTCAAGACAGAGTCTCTCTGTATAGCCTTGGTTGCCCTGAATCTCGATCTGTAGACCAGGCTGGCCTCGAACTCATAGAGATCTGCTTGCCTCTGCCTCCTGAGTGCTGGGATTAAAGGCGTGCGCCATATAGGTCTTATTTTTAGCTATTGATCTACACTGTTCCCTCTTTTTTTTCCACATTTGTTCGTTTAATTTGTGTATGTATGTGCCCACATGTGCACAGATGTGTATGTACATGTTACAGCACATGTGTATGGAGGTCAGAGGACAATTTTGGGGAGTCTGTTCTCTCCTTTTACCTTTTACTTTACAGGTCAGCCCTGTTCCATCCTTTTAGAGGACTACTAGCAAGCTTCTCTCTCCTTTTATAACTGTCAGTCACTGAATGACACGCCCACAACCCCCAATGACACGCCCACAAACCCCCTTTTCCAGAGCTAAAAATAGGAGATTAACTCTCCAGGCGCTGGAGTGAATATTGGGAACGTCAGCGAACGTCACCTGTTTCGTCTGTAGCAGGGTCGTTCACCAGATCTGCAGAGACACAAAACGGACGGACAGACGGAAAGTGAGAGGAGGAACAGGGCTTGGGGACATGGGGAAGCCACGTGGGCCAGACGAGCCCGCTGCAGGGACATCCCCGAGAGAAAGGGAGGGATACTAAGGCTGGGCGACTCTGGAGTGATGGCGGCCACGAAGAAAGACAAAAGGGTGCTGTGCGAGCGAGCGAGCTCCGGTGGTACCTCTTCTCTGGACGGACCTCACTCTCAGCCCTTCCCCTCCCCGGTAGTAGTGGGTAAACACTCCCAATCCGGGCTGACTTACTAGGATCTTCTGTGAAGGTTTCGATCACATCATCTGAAAAAACAAACAGAACAGACCTTTTTTTTTTTTTTTTTTTTTTTTTTTCTGAGCATCCGGCACTATAAAGACCCTGTGGCCGCTCTTCTTCGCCTGCCTATAATAATTTAAAAGGGCTTTTAGCCCTGACCAGCCAGGGAGATTTGCCTTGCCAAGCTCTAGTGCGTTAAATCCTGTTGACCTCGTCAACCTTTTCTTCAAACCCAGCGCACTTCAAATTTCTGAATAGAATGGTTTGTTCACAAACAAACAAGTAGACAAAATAGAGTAAAATGTAAAAATAAGTTAAATAACTAAAACTAACACTAAATGACCAAATAACGGATACCCTCTTTGTGTGTGTGTGTGTGTGTGTGTGTGTGTGTGTGTGTGTGTGTGTTTTAGGCAGAGTCTCGGGTAGTCCAGGCTGGTGTGCGACTCACTATGTAACTGAGATGAGAGTGATCTTGAACTCCTAATCCTCAGGTCTCTGACTCCTAAGTGCTGGGATAATAAGCATGAGTGGCCATACCTGGTTATATGGAGTTGGGGTCAAACCCAGGGCTTTATGAATTTGGTGACCACATTACCAACTGAGCTACATCTCCAGCCCTGAAGGATCTATTTAAAGCAAAAATATTAATGGCGAATTTGTCTCTTTTATTTTGAGATATGGTCTTGCTTGGTGTCCCCGGCTCACCTGCAATTGGGAATCCTCCTGTTTCAGACTCTCAAATGCTGGGATTGTAGGTGTGAATTCACTCGGGCTTGGCTAACATGCATGTATGTGTGTACGTACTTATGTACATCATACTTGGGAGTGACCCAGAGCCTTACACATGCCAAGCACAGCTCCTCCAGTGCTAATGTGTATATTCTAATGTGTCTGACTCAAAAAGTGTATTTAAAAAAAAATTTTTTTTTTAAGACAGGGTTTCTTTGTGTAGCCCTGGCTATCCCAGAACTCACTCTGTAGACCAGGCTGGCCTTTGACTCACAGAGATCTATCTGCCTCTGCCTCGGAGTGCTGGGATAAAAGGCGTGTACCACCACCGCCTGGCAAAAAGTGTATATTTTTATTATACATGTTTTAAGGCGCAAACATGATGTTTTGATACCTGCATGGAAAGTGAAATGATTACTGCAGCCAAGTAGTCGCATTAATATAATATCTCCTCACATAGTCACCTTTTGTGTGTACAGGTAATAACGTTTATACACTATAGTCAGCACTATAGTCCACTGTGGCCTATGGTCAAAATCCACGCTTGCCCACTAGAGGTCAGCAAATTCACATAGTTTGCCTGCGCTTCCCCCCACACCCTTTCATTTTTCTCAAGCTTCAGATTGTAAATCAGATTTAAACTTCTAAGAACAGATCTCCCCAGGAGCCAGGCATAGTGACACACACACAAGAACTGTGCAGTGAAAACTTGTCATCCTGAGCCAGAAGTGGTGGCCCACACCTTTAATCCCAGCACTAAGGAGGCAGAGGAAGGCAGGCAGATCTCTGAGTTGGAGGCCAGCCTGGTCTACAAAGCAAACCAAAAAGCAAACAAACAAAACAAAACCAGCCAAACAAACAAACAAAAACCACCACCAACAAGAAAACCCTGTCTCTCATCTTCTAGAAGGTTTTTTGTCAGGATCTCAGTATGTATGTAGCTCTAGGTATCCTGGAACTCACTATATAGATTAGGCAGCCTGGTCTTGAACCGAGATCCTCCTGCCTCTGCCTCCTGGATGCTGGTATCAAAAGTGTGTGCCACCAAGTCTGGTCTCAGAATATTTTCGAAAAGCAAAAGGTTACAAACTCCTAAAAAGTAAAAACACGATAAAAATAGCCATGCTACCCTAGTCAGATCCCATCTCAGAACCAGAGTCCTTTTCAGAGGTGATTTTTTTTTTGGCTATGGCAAAGCCTGCTGAAGCCTCAGGACATTCCCTGGTTCTTCTTGGGAGGCAGCACTGGACCCTGGGAGTATCTGCATTTCCACCCGGCCTTGCTGTGTGGCTCATGTCTATAATCTCAGCACTTGGGTAGTGAAGGCAGGAATATCCAATGTTCAAAGTCAGTTTACATGAGACATTGTGTAAAAGAAAAAAAGAGAGGAGCCGGGTATAGTGGAGCATACCTTTAATGCCAGCACTCAGGAGGAAGAGGAGGGCGGATCCCTGTGAGTTCGAGGCCAGACAGCCAGGACTGATACACAGAAAAACCCTGTTTCAGAAAAAAGAAAGGGAGGGAGGGAGGGGGGAGAATTCTGTGGGCCTGAGGCACACACGTGGTACATGAACACACATGCAGGCAAAACATACATACACATAAAATAAATAAATCTAAAAAACATTTAAGGAGAAAGGGTTTCTTTTATTTTAAATTACCTCATTTGTATGAGTGTTGTATTTGCATATATGACTGTGTGCCACATTGTGCCCCGTGCCCAAGAGAGGCCAGAAGAGCCGGGCGGTGGTGGCGCACACCTTTAATCCCAGCACTTGGGAGGCAGAGGCAGGTGGATCTCTGTGAGTTCAAGGCCAGCCTGGTCTCCAAAGCAAGTTCCAGGAAAGGCGCAAAGCTACACAGAGAAACCCTGTCTCGGAAAACCAAAAAGAGAGAAGAAAAGAGAGAGAGAGAGAGAGAGAGAGAGAGAGGCCAGAAGAAAGCTCTGGATTCCCTGGAACTCATGCATCCGAGGCTGGGTTTGAAATTCCCATTTATCCCTCAATGGCTGACCACCACATCCAGCTCAGAACAAGTTTTTTGTTGTTGTTGTTTGTTTGTTTGTTTTTTGTTTGTTTGTTTGTTTGGTTGGTTGTTTGGTTTGGTTTTGGTTTTTCTCTCTGTATCCCTGGCTGTTCTGGAACTCACTCTGTAGACCAGGCTGGCCTTGAACTCAGAGATCCACCTGCCTCTGCCTCCAGAGTGCTGGGTTTCAAGGTGTGCACCACCACTGCCCAGCCCAAGTTTTGATAAAAGGGAATCCATGCCTGTTCCATTTCCAGAGGATATTTGACAAATTACGGACTGAGATCATTGCAATGGTTGTGAAGGGGTGGTAGGACTTCCTCAGGGTGGACCTCAGTCCCTCCCTATCCAGCCTCTAGAGGCTAGCCCACATTCCAGTCTACCCACACAGAGAAGAGTGAGGTCACGGTGGAGCAGCTGGGAGTGTATGTTGTTTGGCTGTGGGACTGCAGGGCCAGTTCCTCAGTGTCCTGATCAATTTCAGTTTGAAGAAGTCTGTAAGAACAGCCACCATCTAAATGCTTCCTTTAGGGCTGGAAAGTCATGGAAAGGAAATCTCAGGACAGTTACAGCAGAATGGCTGCTGGAAAACCAGAGCACGGACAGGTCCTTAACCAGCTTGAAGGATCCAGCTCAGGCGGTAAATTAGCTCTTACTATTGCTAAAATCTGTAGGTTCAGACACTTGGATCTTTTTTTCTTTTCTTTTTAGACAAGGTCTCACTACATAGTCCTGGTCTGGCTTGGAACTCGCTATGTAGACCAAGCTGGCCTGAAACTCAAAAATCCACCTCCTGAATGCTGGGAATTAAAGGAACCACCACAACTCAGCCGACAGCTGGCATCCTTTAAAATGAATTAAGATTAAATATATCAGAAGGCACTGTGCTTTACAAGCATAAAGCATTATTTTATAATTTTGTTTGTTTTACATATGTCCCTAATATATATTTATTGCTGTAGGTACTGGTACAGAAGATTAAAATATAGAAATAAGATAGCTATAATTGTGCGTGCCTTTAATCCCAGCACTGGGGAGGCCGAGGTAGGAGGATTTATGAGTTCAAGACCAGCCTGGTCTGTAGATGGAGTTCCAGGCCAACTGAGGCTACACAGTCAGACCATGTCTCAAAAAAGAAAGAAAGGAAAAAAGAAAGAAAAGAAAAGGACTCAGAAGGGGCTGGAGATATAGCTCAGTGGGTCGAGTCCTTGCCTAGGACACATAAAACATGGTTCAATTCTCAGCACCACATTAACCAAGTTTGTGTGTGTGTAGAAAAAGCCTGACAAAACTTCCTACCATGACTTTGCATTTCAGTTTTCTGCTGTTCATGTGCATAGATCGGTGCTTTCTGGAGGCTGAGTGTGTAGACCAGAGGTCAGCATTATCTTAGCTTTGTGTGGCCTTGGGTTTAATCCACAGCATCACAAAAAGTAATAAAGAAATAAAGCAGAATTCCCTGGTCAGTAAGGAAAGAAAAAGTAGGAATGAAGCTCACTTGTAAGGCACTTGCCTAATGCGTAAAGACCTGGGTTCGGTTTTCAAGACTGCCAAGCGTGGTAGCGCACACCTTTAACCCCAGCACTCGGGAGGCAGAGGCAGGTGGATCTTTGTGAGTTTGAGGCCAGACTGGTCTACAGAGGGAGTTCCAAGACAGGCAGGGCTACACAGAGAAACCCTGTCTCAAAAAACAAAACAAAAAAACAAACAAGATTACAGATAATAATATAATAGTAATGCTTCCTATAAGGATTGACTGGTGTTTTCTTGAATGAGGAAAAAGATGTGTAGAGAGTGAAAGGAAGAGGTTGGCATAGAGAGCATCTATGAACAGATGTTTCCGTGAGAATGAAGAAGGAGAAGAGGTTTTATGAATGGGATGACGGGATTGTGGGTGCCGGTGGTCCTACTTTTCACACCTTGGCACCGTAGCTCTCCGTCCCAGGACAGATTCTGGTCTGAGAGTCTCTATGTATCCCTGGCTGGCCTTGAACTCAATCCACTTGCCTCCTCCCCCTGAGAGCTGGGATGTGCCACCTTGCCTGGCCCTAGCTCTCTCTCCTCTCTCTCACCCTGACGAGGACCCCATCGAACCCAGAAGACACACTTCACCTACCTCCTCGTTGACCACGGACCCCTAGGGGTAGCCAGCCTGTCACAAAGAAAGAAAAGGGGTGTGAGCGACCCCGGCTCTCTCCACCACAACACTTTCATGAGATGAACCAGAATACAACGGAAAAATTGTGTATTATCTTTGTGATTTGTCCCTTTATATTTTGACACAAGACCACTAGGCTATGCACAAAACTAATCAATCATTTAAAACAAAAAAACAAAAACAAAAAAACAACACCACACTCCAGAAAGACAAGTTCTTGAGAACAAAGCCCACTCTTGTTCTGCCCTGACTCAGTTTCCCCTCTTGTCCTCCAATTCCAACCAGGCAGGGCCATGCGGTCTTTGCAGCGTGTCTTGCCCGGGCGCAGGGCTCCTCAGCCAGCTGCACCCCTGGGCAAGGCAGAAGAATTGCTTTGTCAGCCTGCATCTGGCAGAAAGAGGGGGAAATACAGCAGCATTTCTTCAAAGTCCAGGGTTGCTTTCCCGGGCCGATCCTTGAGCTGGATTCCACGGCGCTCGAGAACACTGCTTTTCTTTTGTGTGGAGGTGCAGCCAGCGCTTCCCTCTCGTGTGTAAATACACTTGTGTGTCTGCCCAAGCAAGCGTGAGGCATTAGTGTGCAGGTGTTTGCTGCTTTCCCTCGAGGATTTTTAAGGTGGTCCAATTTCCTAACAGGTGGTCTCTCCCTGTTTGAGTAACTTCTGGTCCCTTTGGTTTTGGTTGAGTTATGTATCTATATGCAACTCTCTTTCAGTGATGAGTAAGCACCTGCATTTTAACCTCACGTTAGTTTCTTAGGTACCCCACATCTAAGGTCACCCTCTCGTCACACCTTTGTCTTCGACGCAGCGTTATCTCCTCCCAGGCCCCGTCAGCCTCGGTCCCCTACCATCTAACCCACAGCCCCGGCACATGCAGAGCTGAGGAGCTGCTGTGTTGAAGAATCAAAGCAGGGACTCACCGGAGGGCATAATGAGTGCCATGACAAGCAGCAGCGCCTTGGGCCCGAAGAACGGCATATCTAAGAGAAGCAGGGGGAGAGTAAGACCACGATGCTGAGGAATGGCAGTGTCTTGCTCTGGGGAAAGATGCCCTGTATCCCCTCTCCCTGCGTCACCCCCGAAACCTTCTTCTTTTCTCTTTTCAGCTCAGACCTTATCTTTCATCCACCATTCATTCCCCTCAAACCTATCCTTTGACCCCCTCTTACCCTTCTACAGAGAATGTTTTTCAATGTGAGTCTCCTTACATCGTCCAGGCTGGTCTTGAACTCTTGGGTCAAGCCAACCCCCTTTCTCAACCCACTGGGTAGCTGGGGATACAGGCATGTGACCAGGAGGATCTTTGTGCTCCCATTAAACCATACTTGGCCCAGTCCTGTAGCCTCTTTCACTCTTAATACCTAACCCTCCTTTTGTGTGTCTGTGTCTTTTTAAGTATCATCCGGTCATCTTAGTGCACCCTCTCTTTTGAATTCCATGCATAATTGGGAGAGGGCTCCACTCTAAGTCAGGGACATTCTTTACCCTTACGTGCACACACGCACACGCACACGCAGGCACACACAGACATTCCTCCTATGTAGTTTTGTAAACAAACTCACTGTCTACAAGTGCTCCGCTCTGTCCACCGTGTCCTCTGGCTGCTGAATGTGTCTGTCCTTCTCACGCTTTTCCGCTGTTCCACTTGGGCTGGGAAATGAGATGAACAGAGCCACACCCTTGGAAGGACTTCAGATTTGGCCTATTCTGAAACAATGAGATGAGGGAGAGAAAAGGGGGAGAGAGAGAGAGAGAAAGAGAGAGAGAACGGGCCAGGCCAGAGGCTTAGAAAGCAGTGTTACAATAAGGTTGGAATGAGAAGGGAGATGGGAATTGGCAGTCCCTCACACCCTCATTCCAAAGGTTATGACCACACTGGAGAGGGAGCGAAGGGCTGGCCCAAGCCCACATCTGCCCTCCTTCCGTCAGCCCACTTTGCCTCTCGCTGTTTGGCCCAGCTTGCCTTTCTTCCTTGGGTTCCTGTTTATCGCTCGCCCTTGGCATGTTTTCCTGAATCTCACCAGACTGTTTCTATCTCTCTGGCTTCCTTCTGTGCTTAGATCATCACTCCTTTCTCTCTTCTCCTCCTCTCTTTCCTTCTCGCCCCTCTTCTCCCTTCCTCCCCTCTCCCCTTCTCTCCACTCTCTTGTCTGAGTCGGGGTTGCTCAGGTTGACCAGGCTGATGGCGAACTACTCCCCATGCTCCCTGTGGAAGGCAAGATGTGCTGAAATGTCTGTTCCTCCAGCCTCCACCTCCCAGGTGTGTGCCACTGTGATGTGCTGGGGTTCCAACCCAAGGCTTCACGAACACTAGACAAGCCTTCCACTGAGTTACATTCCCAGCCCCTGTCTTCCTGGCTGACCTGGAACTTATTATGTAGACCAAGTCAGCCTCCAATTTGGGGTTATTCTCCTACTGAAGCCTTCCAAGTGCTGGGATTACAGGCTTGCACTCCCATGTCTGGTCTTTGATTTTTTTTTTTTGGGGGGGTGGTTCAAGACAGGGTTTCTCTGTGTAGCTTTGCGTCTTTCCTGGAACTCACTTGGTAGCCCAGGCTGGCCTCTAACTCACAGAGATCCGCCTGCCTCTGCCTCCCGAGTGCTGGGATTAAAGGCAGGCGCCACCACCGCCCAGCCGATGTTTTTATATAATATATATCTTGCAAATTTCTACTAATACAGCCATGTGTTACAAAGATTAAGAGTAGGGCTGGAGAGATGGCTCAGAGGTTAAGAGCACTGGTTGTTCTTCCAGAGGTCCTGAGTTCAATTCCCAGCACCCACAGGATGGTTTATAACCATCTGTAATGAAGTCTGGTGTCCTCTTCTGGCCTGCAGGGATGCAGGCAGAACTTGTATGCATAATAACTAAATAAATATTAAAAAAAGATTAAGAGTAAGAACCTTCCTTTTCATATTTGAGTCATCTGAACACTCTACATCTTTTGAGAAAAAAAAAAAAAAAAACCTTTTATTTGGAAAACAACAAAAAGAAAACTAAATAACCAAAACAAAACTTCCTTTATACAGGTGAAGTGGAGGACGCAATTCGCTTTTCTTCTTAAACACCTCTGAAGAAGCTGGGCATGGTAGCAGCACCAGGGAGGCAGAGGCAGGAGGATCTCTGTGAGTTCCAGGTCAGCTTGGTCTATCTAGGGAGCTCCAGGACAGCTAGGGCTACATAGAGAGACCTTGTCTCAAAAAATAAATAAGTAAATAAATAAAATAATGAACTCTGCTGATGGAGGGGGAAAAGCAGCTTACAATCTACCTAAGATGAACAAAAGTGTCGCTTACTAAGCTAGTGTTTCTGGCTCCATTCTCTGTCTCTTGCTCTTTTCCTCGGCCCCCACCGCGGTCAGCAACACCACAGCTTGCTCACCTTCCCTGGAGCAAGGCCTCTTCCTTCAGCCCCAGCATGGCACGTCTGTTTCCTTGAACTCGTGGACCGTTTGGCTTCCCTTGGTCCGGAGCTTCTTGCTGCTCCTCGTTGTTATTTTTTTTTTTTTAATTGCTTCTTTCCCACACATCCTTCTAGCACTTTCCATGTCCCTTTTCTGTCCCTTAGTTGTAGGTTACCTGGTTACCCGTTCTCACTTCTGGCTTTGCCTAGTGTGCTTCTTCTTCTTCTTCTTCTTCTTCTTCTTCTTCTTCTTCTTCTTCTTCTTCTTCTTCTTCTTCTTCTTCTTCTACATTTTATAGAATCTTTATTGACAAATCACTCACATAGTATGCAACTTGCCTGTTTGCACAGTTTGATAGACTTTAGTCCAGCATCCTCATAGGCCCATGACACCATCACCACTTTCTATTTTAGAACATCACTGTCTTCAATGTCATACACACATATAATGTATGGTGATTACATTCCACCTTAGTTTTTTAAATGAACATAATATTTTCAGTTGTAACCATTTTTAAGTTCACAATTCAGTGACATGAATTACATTCAAGATATTAATTATACTCATGATATTCATTAATTACACTCATGATATTAATTACATTTGTGATATTCATTGATTATATTTGCAGTATTCATTCAATAACTATATTTATGATATGATTTATTACATTCATGATATTATGTCCTGATACTACTGTCTGTTTGTGGGGTTTTTCCATCACACAAAACAGAAACTCTGTACTCAGGAAATCATTGCTCTATATTCCTTTCTTCTCCATCTTGAGATAATGTCTAATCTTTCTGTCTCTAGGAATTTGTATATTCTATATATTTCATGTAATACAATTCTATAGTATTTTTCTTTTTTTAATGTAAAAACATTTTATGTATAACTACAGGAGAAATAATACACAGATAGCTTGAACATAAAAACAGGTTATAATCCAAAAGTCCAGGGTTATCTGAAACTGGAAAATACTTTCTCTGTGGAAAATAGTAAAAATGATAACATTTGTAGAAAATAGTAAAAATGATAACATTTCCCAATAAGCCCTTTTAAGCCAAATAATAGCTGAATTATACGTATAAATATTATTTAGATTCTGGGATACAGAAGAAACCTCTCTTCGCTGTTCAGAGAGCTATGTTTTACTTAAGTTGTGTAAGTGAGATTCCTATGCATCTTCCCCTTCACTGTTGGATTTACGGCAGACATTTTTCTATAGACTAATCCATAATCTACAAAGATTTTAGCCTCCATTCCTGAAAGTACAGCCAGCATATTCTTTCATCAGCTTGATACGGTACAAATTCTTATCCTAAGAGTGAAATGTTTCACTAAATCTTGCCCAGTGATTTGGCAAACCCAAAACTTATTATAAGCCACAGTCGCCCTAGGGGTCCCCCCTGCTATATAGCCTCCCTGGTTCTGTGGGTTGCAGTCTGATTGTTCTTTGCTTTATATCTAGTATCCACTTATGAGTGAGTACATATGTTTGTCCTTCTGGGTTTGGGTTACCTCACTCAGGATGATATTTCCTAGTTCCATCCATTTGCCTGCAAATTTCATGTCCTTGTTTTTCTCTGCTGAGTAGTACTCCATTGTGTATATGTACCACATTTTCTTAATCCAGTCTTCAGTTGAGGGGCATCTAGGTTGTTTCCAGGTTCTGGCTATTACGAATAATGCTGCTATGAACATAGTTGATGCCTAGTGCGTCTTAAACATTTTCTTTAAAAAGGCTTGTTTCCTCTGCTCCTCTGGGAACGCCAGCCCTTTTCATTTCACTGTGATTTGAGGGGAGTATGTAAATTCTAGGTGTCACATGAAACCTTTAGGAAGCGTCCCATCTTTCCTTTAGGAGATCTGGCCTTGTTTAGCTTAACTCAGCTTCCACTTCCCTTTCTTTCCTCAAGGAGCACTATCAGGTTGTGTGTGCTTCTGGCCAGGGACTCTACAGACTTCTTTGCAGACTGGATGCTATCAGACACAGAAATTTATTTTATTTTATTTTTGAGACAGGGTCTCTCTATGTAGCCCTGGCTGTCCTGGAACGCTCTATGTCAGATGTTCTCAACATGTGGGTCACAAACCGTGACCCCTCTGGGAGTCTAATGACACAGGGGTCGCCTAAGACTATCAGAAAACACATTACGATTCATAACAGCAAAACTACAGTTATGAAGCAGCAATGAAAATAATTGCATGGTCGGGGGCCACCACAGCATGAGGAACTATATTAAAGGGTCGCAGCATTAGGACAATTGAGAACCACTGCTCTATGTAGACCCGACTCTCTTTGAACTCACAGAGATCCTCCTGCCTCTGCTTCCCAAGTGCTGGAACCAATGGTGTTCCCCCCAGTGACAGCACAGCAAATACTGACCTCTTACATGCTCTCTGCAAAGTCACTCTCAGCTGAATATTGATGTTTGCCTTCATCATCTAGCTGCTCTTTTATGTCATCAGGGCTGCAGCAGCTGGGAAGCCTTTAATACAAACACGTCTTTTATACACCACTTTCGTACCCAGCTGTCTCCTCAGGGAGGGAGCTGCGTGGAGATCTTCTGATTTTAGTTGTTTGCACTGACTTCCATGAGTTTTGCCTTTGATTTGCTCAGTGCTTGTGTGAGAGTCAAAGTTACATTTTAAGTTTTAATCATCATGCCTTAGAGATCCATGAAACAAAAATAACTCTGATCCGCACACCTCTTGCTCAAGGACAGATAGTTCCTGAAATGCTGGAGGCTGTTGTTGTTTATGGGAGATAACAAGTCACAAGTTTTCACTCCCCTAAACAAGTTTGTTTGCCCCATCTGCACCAGATGTGCTTGGTCACATGTGGGCAGGAAATACATCAGGATGTATGCTGGCCTCTGATTGGATGTAGGCTGAAGGTACATCAGGATGTATGCTTGCCCCTGATTGGACCTCATGGGAAATGCAATGAACTATGGGTTTCCCTTCTTAAACTCTACAAACCATGACTTGGGGCCATTTCCCAGGAACCTGGGTGTGGATCTGGCCAGAGCCCATCCACCTGGATAGTGTTTAATTAAAGCTTGCTTCAAATTTGACTTTAAACTGTGGTGGTAGTCTTATTCTCAATTGGCAGGATTAATACTTGCACGATTAAAGTCTTTGTCCGGCCAGATGGTCTCACCTGTGAATTTTGGCATTATTTCCAAAGGTGTCCATCCCTTCCTCCAATTTGATCTGTCCTTTTAAAAATTTATCCCCTGACAAATTGAAGTCTCCAAAATAATACTCAGTTTGATGATGGATTTTGGCCTCTAGAGCAGCCATTTTTTATTATCTCTATTTTTAGATATTGTGGCTGTCTGTAAAATTTCTCACACTCAAAAGATCCTGATTCCCCAGATGCCACAACTTCATGCACGTGTACTTCCAAGTGCCTGCCTTAGGACCAGCTAATGTTTGTTTTTCTTTTCTTTGTTTATTTGTTTTTGTCTTTTTTTTTTTTTCCAGACAGGATTTCTCTGTATAGCCCTCGATGTTCTGGACCTCACTCTGTAGACCAGGTTGGCCTTGAACTCAGAGATCCACCTGCCTCTGCCTCCAGAGTGCTAGGCTCAAAGGTGTGGTGCTATCACTGGCTGTTGTTTGTTTCTTTAAGACAGGACAGCAGCTAGGCGGTGGTGACGCACGCCTTTAATCCCAGCACTCAGGAGACAGAAGCAGGCAGATCTCTTGTGAGTTTGAGGCCAGCCTGGTCTACAAAGTGAGTTCCAGGACAGGCTCCAAAAAACCAAAAAAAAAAAAAAAAATAGGATACCACTACGGAGACTTGGCTGGCAAGAACTCTGTAGTATTCCCCTGCCTCAGTTCCCAAATGCTGGGGACGACAGGTGTGCACCACCATACACCATACCCAAGTCCCACGGGCAGTTTTGTCACTTGGTCACTTTCTGGACTTTTCCCCATTGGAATATCTTAGTCTCACATCCAAGGATAAAGATATCCCTTGAGGTCTGCCTGGGAGAGAGGGAGAGGGGCTGGGTGCTTTGGGTTATAAAAAGTTGAGGCATTTACAAGTTTCCAGATCCTTTTCAAATATGGAGGGGCTCCACGAGAGAAGGTAACAGCCAGCCCTGTCTTTGGCTTTGTAGGTTTTTTTGTTTGTTTTTGGAGACAGGGTCTCACTTATTGTAACTCTGCTAGCCTGAAACTTGGTTTTTTTGGGACAGGGTTTCTCTGTGTAACCCTTGCTGTCCTGGAATTTGTTCTATAGACCAGGCTGGCCTGGAACTCACAGAGATCTGCGACCTGTTTTTGGTTTTGCTTATGCTCATGTTATGAATCTTGAGTTTTGGAATATCAATGACAAAATGTTGTAGGAAGCCCTCCAAAACCGAGGGGAGCCCACTCTTCCTGGTTTAGCGTCTGCCCACGCTTTCCCTCAGATCATATAATAATGCAGGCAGCGCTTCCTCTGATCCAGGCATTTGGACGGCTTTAGATCTGCACTCTGTGCTGGTTAGTGTCCTGTCAGCTGGACACAAGCTAGGGTGGTTTGGGGAAGGGGACTCTCAACTGAGAAAACACCCCACCACACACACCCCACCCATCCCCACACCCCCCAAGATCCGCCCATAGGCAAGCCTGTGGTGCCTTTTTTTTTTTTTTTTTTTTTTTTTTTTTTGGGTGAAAGCATTTTGGTTTTATTTCTAAGATGGCTCATTTTGGTCTCACATTTCCCCCTTCTCATGTGCCTAATGGAACCCAATCATGGGTTTTGGACAGTTAGTTCCTAAGTATCCCTCTCTAATAATGGTCATGTATAGTTAGCCATCTTGTCTCTATGCCAGGGAGTTTCATTTTGATCCAGCATTTCAGCCTTTTCTGAACAGGGAATATGGGTGATGTATTCTCTTCTGGAACTGCTTCAAGCTGCATTGGGGCGCCGATGTCAGGGGGCCCCAAAAGGCTGAAAAGCTAGTCAAAGACTGGGCAAGGGGGCATTTGTCAGAAGCATGTAGCTGCCTGACCCCATAGGGACAGGGAAGAACCATGTTAGCTGGGCTGGTCCACATCAGCTTTTAGCAAGTCTGGAGCTCACAGTCGTCTGGAGCAGTGGAGTCAGCGACTGAAACCTGGAGGTGACTGCCAGCTGAGTAGAAATCTGTTGAGACAAATTTAAACTAGGAACAGAAGTTAAAATTTATGAACTTATTTGGAACCCTTAGGTCCATACCCTTAGTAATGGGAAAAGCAGTAGTCCCAAGACCAGGAGAGAGGAAAAATACCATCTTTAGGAATACTTATCTGGGGTCCTTTCAACCTCTGTGAGATGGGTCTAGGTTTTTATGACTCTTTTGATCCTTTGAGGCCTACTTACAAAATGACATAAAAGTTTTAGACCAATCTGCACTGAAATCCATATTGTAGACAAAGCATGTAATGGGTATCTTGTAAAACACAGAAGTAGACTCATACCTTTGAGTCCCAACAAGTTACATTTCTAAAACAAATCCAAAATATTGAGCTTGTGAATGAACAGTAAGTAGTCATTGCTCTACCAGCTCATCAGGACTCCTAAATGTTAAGCTCTGAACCATAGAACAGGAGAGTAATCTGAAACTTATCTCATTTTGGACTCATATCTGAACCTTTATGACTTACTTAAACTTTTATATCTTAGAACATTTTCCTAAAAGTGAGCTAACAAGAAAGCTATAGCCTTGCATGAGGATCTGGTTGATGCTGCCATGCTGACAAAGTTAGAGCTAGCCTGGCCATCAGTACTGTCAGAGATCTGAGAAGGATAAAGTATATCTGAGTGCAGACCAAGAAGCTTCCAATCCTATAAATTACAGGGACCAAACCCTACCCAGGTCTCCACAGCGTTGGAGGCACCAGTCAGAACAGCATCAATCTTCTTCCGCCATCAGGTCCATAAGGCAGAGTATTTTTCCTGTGGAATAGGGACATGGAAGACTGACCTTGATCACGCAAAAGGGTGCAATCAATTCCAGTGTCCTACAGCTTGTCCACAGTCTGGGCTGGGTCCTGGTGGCAGGCGTTGTACTGGGGCATCTTGCCCTGTGGTCAGCGTTGTCATATTTCAGGCAGAGACGTTGTGGTGCCTCGTACATAATCTTCTTTGGAGACCTTGGGTCACTGCTAGGATCTGGAAGCCTGTCTGATATAGTAAGCTTTTAGATCAACATTTAAATGCCATATTCTGCAGATCTCTGAAGTATGAGGGCTCTCCAAGTATATCTGAATAGACAAACTTTGTTTCTAATTACTTGTTTCAAGCTCAACCCTGAAAATATAACAAACTTAGCAAATACAAGGAGGCTAGATAACATTCTTAAGCCTGAATGTACCTTGGGTAAGGAGAAACATTTTTTTTAAGCCATTGGTTTTTAACTATAAAAACTGTTCTTGAAAGACTGAGATCTCTCAAATGTCTTCCACCACTGCAACTAGACTCTTTTTGGAACTCTAGTCCTGCCATACATTTGCAAACCTCAGCTGTTTCCTATGATTCCTTTATGTTGCAAAGTTTGGCTACCAGAGCAAGGTATATTCCTGTGAATAAAAGCATTGATGTGCAGCTTTAATATTAATCAAATAAACATATGTTGCCATCTATTTAAATTCTCTAGAAACTTGCTGTTGAACACTTGGTAAAGACATGTAAGTATTAGGTGTTAACCCGAGTAGATCTTTATAACCTTAGTAAAAGATGGCTGCCAGCCACATGGCTGCTCATGAGGTCACCAGCCAAGATGGAGGGAGCCATGTGGTTGCTGTTTAAAGCTCATTTTTCTAAACAATAATTACTTGCACACATACACACAGTTGGATCCAAGTTACACACATACATACATACAGTTAAAGCTTGCTTACATTTTCAAGTCACATGCCTGTATACATACACACATAAGCAGTTTGCAGAATCATTAGCCATTTTTAAGATGAAAACCAATAAGAATTAACTTTCAAATTCAGTATTTGCAGGTATAAGAAACCATAACAAACAGTTTACATCACATCCCCTCTGACCTTCTACAACCTTCCATGTACCTTCAGTCCGTGCCTTTTCTTAAGTCGTGATTGATGTGGGGGGGGCAAGTGTCCAGGATAGTGCCACACCTGGGCTGGTGGTCCTGGGCGCCACAAGAGAGCAGGCTGAGTGGTCCAGCAAGCTGCATTCCTCTATGGCTTCTGCATCAGCTCCCGCCTCCAGGTTCCTGTTTTGCTTGAGTGCCTGTCCCGACTTCCCTCAGTGAGGGGCTGTTTATCACCTGAAGTGTAACCGGAAGAAGCCCTTTTCTCTCCTTGTTGCTTTTGACCATTGTGTTTTGTCAGGACAATAGAAGCCCTGGCCAAGACGCGCCCTGTCATAAAGGAACTGCTTACAGGACTCAAGCACACCAACTCTGAAGAGATAAACTGGACTTCCAGAAAGCCCAGTCTAAGAAAGACGCACATTGACAGCTTATCTTTGCACACCTCATGTTTAGGTTGAGGACTTCCCTGGTAAGCTAAGTTAGAGATGCGTGCACGGAGCAGAGACGAGGAGGAGGAAGGAAGAAATGACGGAAGGGAGGGAAGGAGACTGGGTGGGTCAGCCTGGTTGGGAGAAAGGGAAACAACGGGAACCAGAAGAGAATGTTGATGGCACTTGTGAGCCCCTCATGCCTCCGAGGGCTCTCAAGCCCCACCAGTTCCTGACGGCTGTCTGGCCCGGAGCTCCCTCCACTGGGCTGTAGAAGGCAGATGCGAGACAACAGATGTGACCGATTCTGGTTTGGAGAAAGTCGGGGAAGGAAGAGGTGGGGGTGAGAAAGAAACCAGAGGAGACTCGAAGCGGAACTGAGGCAAGGCCCTGGGCAGAGCCTAATGCAGCAATCCTGTTTTCCCTCAGACAGATGAGAAAACTGAACCCAAGCCAATCATCTGGCAGAGACCGCAATGACCTCAATGTGCTGGCCTACCCAGAGGCTACGGCTGAGGAAAGCCTCCCCAGACAGTAGGAGGGGGTGCTGTCCCCAGGTCCCTGAAGGAAGTCTGAGGCTGGGGCAGTGAAAACAAGAACAGAATGTTCAGAGCAAGGCTGTGGGAGAGGGCTCACAGAGAGGATCACCTCAGGAAAGAGGAGAGGGGCCAAGGCAGAGACAGTGGGCAGAGATAGCCCTGGGCTAGCTGTTGGGCTGTAGAGAGATTCTGGAATCCAGTGTGTGGGCTGGCGAGAGGGCAAGGAACACAGGAACGTGTGTTGCCATGCCTGAAGACCCGAGTCAGATCCTAGGACCATACCGTGAAAGCACAGAACCGACTCCTGAAAGTTGTCCTCTCACTCTGTATATGCTCACACTTCTGTGCACTTATACACACACACACACACACACACACACACACACACACACACACACACACTTTAAAATATGTTTTTGGGAGCCAGGGTCTCATCACTATGCTGACCTGGGTGCCCTTGAACTACATTGTAGTCCAGGCTGGCCTCAAACCCACCAAGATCCACCTGCCTCTACCTGCAGAGTTCTGGGATCAAAGGCCTGGGCCACCACACCCAACTCTGAAGATTTTTTGAATCCATTTTGTTTGGGACCATGCCTTTGATCCCGCCACACAAAAAGCAGAGGCAGATGGATCTTGTGGCAGGGGGAGGTCTGAGGCCATTGAGGTGATCTACATAGAGAATTCCAGGCTAGGCTAGCCAGGACTACATAGTGAAAGACTCTATCTTAATAGTAAAACAAACAAAAGGGGCTGGAGAGATAGCTCAGTGGTTAAGAGCACTGACTGCTCTTCCAGAGGTCCTGAGTTCAATTCCCAGCAACCACATGGTGGCTCACAACCATCTGTAACAAGATCGGATGCTCTCTTCTGGCCTGCAGTCATACATGCTGTATACATAATAAATAAATAAATCTTAAAAAAACAAAACAAAACAATGCTTTAAAAAAAAAATCCACTTTGTGCCTGGACTCCATAGCAAGACCTTGTCTGAGTTAAAAAGCAAAAACAAACAAACGAACTAAGAATGTAAAAATCCAGTTTCAAGTAAGCTTGCTGAATTTCTTCCTGTAGCCCCTTTTCCTCATCTGTTTTCTTTCTTTCTTCTTTTTTAAATTTATTTATTTGTATTTCATGTACATTGGTGTTTTGCCATGGGTGTTGAGTCTCCAGGAACTGAAGTTACAGACCGTTGTGAGCCACCATGTGGGTGCTGGGAATTGAACCAGGGTCCTCTGGAAGAGCAGTCAGTGCTCTTGACCGCTGAGCCATCTCTCCAGGCCCCCTCATCTGTTTCCAAAACCTCAGCTCCATTCTCCGGGTTTGGGAGCATCAGGTTTGCTCTTCTGTTTTATTATGCCACCATTTTACCACTCGATTACGCCAAGTCCGTTGTCTTGTTTTGTTTGTTTATTTAAATTTGTTGTAACTTTTTATTTTTAGTAATTTTGCCTTTGTGTATGTGTGTGTGTGTGTGTGTGTGCGCGCGCGCACGCACGCACACACACACACAGGCACACTCGTGACACAGCACTTGTCTGGGAGTTAAAGGGCAGCAACTTTCAGGCATCTCCTTCTAGCCTATTCCGGAAATCAAACTCAGATCAAGAAGCTTGCTCGGAAGTGCTCCTACCCACCGAGTCATCTCACTGGAGCAAGTCTCTCTCTAGTCTTAAAAGTCCACGTTCTTAGCTGGGGATGGAGCCACTTGGGAGGCAGAGCCAGAAGGATCGCCACCAATTTAAGGCCAGCCTGGGCTACAAAGTGAGACTTTGTCTCACAGCAACGACGACGAAGAAATCCACATTATTATAGAGATGACCCTGGGTCTGGTAGTAGGCTTCCCGGTAGAAACATGGGCGCTAGGACCCTAGAAGCTTTGGGGATTGTGGGAGTGGATAGTAGGGCAGCGTCGGTCTGGATTTCTTTCTTAGAAGCTTCATCTTCAGATTTCTGGTAATAAACTACCAGGGTTTGGAGATGGGCTGTCAGGTGGTAGGCATCTGGACATCATAACCTGGATCTCACACACAGACTCACACACTAACAAGCCCCACCCCAGAAACAGAACAGACCTGTAGTGTAGTGTGACGTTAGTGATCTGGAGGGCATGCGCGGCCACCTTGCTGAGGCTGGTTCTCTGGGGGCCACTATCATCCTTTTGCATCTGAAAATCTGAACAGACTGCATGGCTGCAGTGGTACTGGGACCACATGACTGCCAGTGTGAGGCTACAGCCAGAAATTGTTTTTTTGTTTGTTTGTTTGAGACTAGTTTTTTACTGCCAAGCCCAGGTTGGCTTGTCACTCAGGACCCTCCTGCCTCAGCTTCCCCAATGCCAGGATTCCTGTCACATGCTACCACACCTAGTTCAAGCCTATACTGCTCTGAGGTTCTCTCTGGCCCTGAGGAAGAAATCCTTGGACATCAGATCATCTTTCCATCTCACGCTGGCGGGCTCTCTGTCTGGGAAGGAACATTTTCCAGTAAAAATGAACCCTCCATTGAATGGACTGGCTGGTGTAACGATGGCTTAATAAAGGCCAGCTCTGTTTGAGTCACTCAGGAAGTGTTTCATTTTAAAGGAAGTGCCATCGAGAATGGGTAGAATGCAAAGAAAGAGAAGGGAGGCAGAGATGGGAGCGGGCCTGCAAGCTGGCTTTGTTCATCTCTTTATTGGCCCATAAAGAATACACCCATTAGCTGAGGGCCGCTGGGCAAATGTACAGAAACATTACTACAGTCCAATCCAATGAAATTAAATCCAGGGACTAAATACACAAAAAATTCCCTTAAAAGGCAGGGAAAGACAGGAGAATTGCATGAGGCGGGGTGCAGGGGAGGGAGAGGGAGTGGTGTGTGTCCAGCGATGAAGTAACGGCCAAACGCAAAACTTGGAATTGGTCGCCAGCAGACATATGTCCTCAGGAAACCTGGGCTACAGAACATTGTATTTGTCCATCAAAGCTCAGTCTCGAGGCTGTCTCGTCCCCCAAACCAAACCTGGTCCCCTCTGTATCTCGCCAAGCTAACTTTATTTATGTAACCTCCTCCTTTTCCTGAAATTCTTTCCCGTATCTCTAATCTCCATTAGGCTGAGAGTTCCTTGATGGCAGAGGCTGGGTCTTACTCATTACTAGCTGACATAATGGTTAGCACATGAGAACCTGAACTTTGACTAATTGGATTAAGTGGAGCTGGAGGCTTGAAACAGTAACTTCAAATACTCAGAATCTTAGGCAGAATCTGGAGGCCAGCGTTTTAGGGGAGTCAATGGTTTGAGAATGCACAGGGAGATCAGGGAGATCTGGAATGCAATCAGCAGCTAACATATGGAGCCATGGGAAGCCAGCAGAGCAGGAGGGGAGCGGCGGCGAAGTCAGACGGCAGCCATGCTGGAAGCAGAGGAGTTGTTCAGGGAGGCTGCAACAGCATCACTGCACATAAAACGTACAATTAAAGACAGAATAAGATAATGGTCGGTTACAATCCCAGCACTCCAGACAACCACTCAAGAGGATCGCAGGTTCTAGGCCACTCAGACCCAGCCTCAAACAAAACAATGTAAAACCGATCAACCAACCAACTCCCAAACTCTCAACAACATAAAAAAAATTTTGAACAGTCTGATAAAACGGACAACTTACATAAAATAAAATAACTGCATTAGGCAAAACAAACAAACAAAAAAAACCCCAAAAACCTGACAATTTACAAAATAGAACAAGTCCTAGAAATTTGTTGATGAAAGGGAAACATCCAGGGGTGGAGAGATGGCTCAGCCGTTAAGAGCACTGGCTGCTCTTCTGGAGGACCTGCATTCGATTCCCAGCACTCACCATTAGGTGGGCTCTGGGAATCAAGTTCAGGCACACAACCACCTACAACTCCAACCCCAGGGGATCTGATGTTCTCTTCTGGCGTCCAAGAGCACTGCACACACATGGTCCACAGACATACATTCAGGGAAACACTCATAAAATAAAAATCTAAAAAAAAAAAAAAAAGGCTTTTGAAAAAGATGAACCTCCAATTTCTTTCTTTCTTTTTTTAATATATATTTTATTTTACAATACCATTCAGTTCGACAAATCAGCCATGGGTTCCCCTATTCTCCCCCCTCCCACCCCCTCCCCTTCCCCCCAGCCCACCCCCCATTCCCACCTCCTCCAGGACAAGTCCTCCCCCGAGGACTGCGATCAACCTGGTAGACTCAGTCCAGGCAGGTCCAGTCTCTTCCTCCCAGACTGAGCCAAGCGTCCCTGCATAAACTCCAGGTTTCAAACAGCCAACTCATGCAATGAGCACAGGACTTGGTCCCACTGCCTAGTTGCCTCCCAAACTGATCAAGCCAATCAACTGTCTCACCTATTCAGAGGGCCTGATCCAGCTGGGGGCCCAAACCTCCAATTTCTTATTCCCACCTGCCCAATACTCAAAAGCACCAGAGACGGAGAGATTGGAATTTGAAAATATGGGAGAGAAGCCCTCAGTGTATATAACTAATAAATAATCCTAGCTTTCAAAATCAATGACATCAGGACATTTACATAATTAATATGCAAATTTTACATGTGCTAGGCAGCTTCTAAGATGGTACCCCAGTGCCTTCCACCCTCTTTCTCCATGAAATCCTTCCCTCTGGAGTGCTCCTGCTTTTAAGGAAAAGAGGACAGCAGAAGCAATAGGGCACCCCAATATATTGTATACCCTAATAAACTTATCTGGGGATCAGAGGACAGAGCCAGACACTAGATTAGACATAGAGGCCAGAAAGTGGCAGCGCACATGCCTTTAATCCTATCACTCGGAGGCAGAGATCTATCTGGATCTCTGTGAGTTCAAAGCCACGCTGGGAACAGAGCCAGGCGTGGTGGCACACTCTAATCCCAGCACTTGAGATCTAACGTCTTTGCTTGGGAAAGACACACGCTTTTAATCCCAGGAAGTGATGGCAGGAAGCAGAAAGGTATATAAGGCTTGAGAACCAGGAACTAGAGGCTTTTTAGCCACAGTTCAGCTGAGACTCATTTGGGTGAGGACTCAGAGGCTTCAGTCTGAGGATTTGTGGAAACAGGATCGTCTGAGGAGTTGTCGAAGTAAGGTTGGCTGTGGCTTGTTCTAGCTCTCTGATCTTTCAGAATTTACCCTAATATCTGGCTCGTTTTATTATTATTATTATTATTATTATTATTATTATTATTATTATTACCTTTTAAAATTCTTGTTACAAAGATTCATTTTTAATAAATTATTCATAGATGTGTGTCTGTGTTGGGATAGGGTGGCCTTGAAGGCCAGAGGTGTTGGATCCTCTGAAGCTGGATCCATGGAGTTATGAGATAGCTGATGTGGTGCTGGGGATCAGAGGGAGGGCCTCTGCAAGAGCAGCAAGTGTTCTTAACCACCCAGCTGGCTCTCCAGCCCCCCCAATGACAGGCTATTAAGAGAGCTAGTGTTGATGGGTTTTGAGGTTGCTGTTTTTAATGGTGCTGCTGGTTGAGTTTGGGCAAACACTTTATCACTGAGACACACTCTCAGACCTAGTAACAGGCAGGATTTAGGGAGCCTTAGTTATGTTCTGGGCTATGCTAATCGTAATCAGTTTCCAGGAGGTCAAAAAAGAAGGCGACACAAATAACAAGAAGGAAAAAAGAGGAGAGAATGTGACAGTTTATTTTGGAGTGGAGTTTGGATCTTTAAGTTGCCAAGTAATTACTATGGATAAATAAAATTATTTTATTCATTTAATAAACAAGAGGATTTCTATACACTAGCTCTATTGGAATATAGAAGAAATAAGACACAACGTTTTGTTTACATTGCTTGCAGTTTTTAAAAAAGGTTTTTATTTATTTGTTATTATTGTGTGTTGTGTATGCATGCCACAGTTTGCCTGTGGGGGTCAGAAGCAAACTTGCAGTTAGTTCTCTCCTTCTACCTGGATCATGGGGAATTGAACTCAGGACTTTAGGCTCACGGGTCAAGCACCTTTATACCCCCTTGAGCCCATCTTCCCGTTCCTAGCTCCTAGACAGGATTCCATGCATCCCAAGCTAGCTGTACAATTGACAGTACAGCTGAGACTGACCTTGAACCCCTGACCCTCTTGCCTTTACATACCTTGTAGTGGGATTCTAGGTGTAAGCAACCATATCCAGCGTTGCTTACAATTCTGTAATGAAAGCTGTGGAAATGCTTTTTATGATACAGATTTCTATTCTAATGACTTGGCCTAGATATATTTCTAGAGGAACAACGGGTTGGAGGGTTAATAAAGGTTAGGAGCCGGGTCTTGGGTTCAGCACCACAATAACAACAAAAAAGTTGAGCTGCCGAGTGGTGATAGTGCACACCTTTGATCCCAGCACTTGGGAGGCAGAGGCAGGCGGATCTCTGTGAGATCAAGGCCAGCCTGGTCTTCAGAGTGAGATCTAGGACAGGCAGAACTGTTACACAGAGAAACCTTGTGGTAAAATTAAAATTAAAGTCTGGTTGGTACTAGCCTATGGGGCTTTCCTGGCTGGCAGAAGCCTTGCTCTCTTCCATGCGGTATTTCCTGCTGGTCCCCGGGACATCTGATAGCATCGCTGTGTATTAAAGGGAACACTGAGAACGGGACTAAGATGCTTCTGAGGCTTGGCTCCAGAGGTTCCACTGCCCAAGATAAGTCACAGAGTCCAGTCCAGTGAAAGGGAAAGAGAGCTAGATTCTCGCCCTTCCTGGGAGAAAGGGTCCAAACCACACTGGCATCTTTGGTCCATCAGAGAGCCTCTTAGGTTACGTTGACTCTTTCAACAGGCTGGGGTTAAGCGCCAAACAAGGAATATTTGCATTTTGCCCGTTCTCTGAAACCAAATTCACCTCTTCCCATAATTCCAAAGAAAACTTAACAAAGACCTCTTTGTTGTTCAATAAAAGGCACATTTCAGTACTATTCTCTTTAGTGCTAGGCACTGCTGGCGGCAACCCACGTCTTGAAATCGCCTCTTCTCTTGAATCAATTATCTGCATCAATTATGTCTTCTGACAAAAACACCAAGTATAAACTGATTTTTTTTCTCTTCCTTTTTTTCCCTTTTGCCCTGGCTGTCTTAGAACTCTATGTGGACCAGGCTGGCCTTGAACTCCCAAAGATCTGTCTGAGCTCTGGGATCCAAGGCTTGTGCCCTCATGCCCAGCCGCATTAAAAAAAAACTTAATGGATGCTGGGCATGGTGGAGCACACCTTTAATCTCAACACGCAAGAGGCAGAGGTAGGCGGCTCTCTGTGAATTTGAAGCCAGCCTGGTCTATGTAGTAAATTCCAAGACAGGTAGGCCTGTTACACAGAGAAACTGTCTCGAAAAACAAAGAATTTGATGGGGGGAAATTTATTTTGCTCAGAGGTAAAAGCCCATCATTGCTGGAGGGGCTGGTGGAACAGAGTTGCTCCCTGCATGGTGCCCAGGAAATAGAGAAAAAGATACAGTGTAGACAGGCCCCAGAGATATATTCTAGAGCCCTCCCTCCTGCCAATAGGCCCCTCCTCCTACTTTCTAGTACATATCATCTACTTTGTCTCCATCCATCACACTGAGGACTGTGGCACAAACCTGTAACCCTGGCACTTGGGAGGTAGAACGGCTGGAGGATCAAGAGTTCAAGGTCATCCTCTGCATAGAGCTTGAGACCAGACTGAATGACATGAGACCCTGTTTCAAAAAATAAATAAGAAAGGCTAGAGTGATATCTCAGTGGTTAAGATCACTGGCTGCTCTTCCATAGAATCCAAGTTCAATTCCCTCCTGTACCAGGGATCCAACGCCCTGTACATGATGCACAGACACACATTCAGGCAGCCATTCGTACACATAAAATAAAGGGGAAAAATCTCAAAATTAAAAATAACCCCCAATAGCCAGGCAGTGATGGCGCATGCCTTTAATCCCAGCACTAGGGAGGCAGTAATTATGACATCCTGTGGTTTGTTTTTCTCTTAATTCCTCCCTGTATTCCTCTTAGATTTCCTTTTATTTTTCTCTCAAAGGCATTTCTCAAAGCATTTCTGTTTTGTTTTTAAGATAGGGTTTCTCTCTCTTGTCCTACAACTCCCTCTGTAGACCAAGCGGGCCTTGAATTTACAGATCCGCCTGCCTCTGCCTCCTGAGTGCTGGGATTAAAGGTGAGCACCACCACCACCACGACCACCTGGCTCATCTATTTCTAAATGTTAGGAAATGCCACGGTCTGGTCCGAGCCTCTTTTCTGTCTCTGGGGTGCAGCAGACTCAACTCCAAGCCTCACACACACTAAGCCTGCATTCTAGCCCTGAGCTACATCCCCGGTCTTTTCCCTCTCTTGAGCAGTCCCATCCCCAACCTCTTCTTGTGCTTTCTCCGTCGTTAGTCTGCTCCCGAGGCTCCACTTGTCCCTGGGGCTGTGGCACCCA
Source organism: Peromyscus leucopus (assembly GCF_004664715.2). Taxonomy (NCBI): domain Eukaryota; kingdom Metazoa; phylum Chordata; class Mammalia; order Rodentia; family Cricetidae; genus Peromyscus; species Peromyscus leucopus. The sequence goes on from NC_051065.1 coordinate 148,238,844, forward strand.
GCTAGCTAGCCTCCAGTCCAATCTCCTGGCTTTGGAGCTGAATGCACTGTGGTACTTCCTCACCGTGAGCAGGATCCCTGAAGCAGAGAGGGGAAAGCTAGAGAGGCATGTTCTATGCTGAGCTTCCAGTGAGACATACCAGGAAAAAAATCCGCTCCCTCCGCTGGAGGTTACCCTCCAAATCAGGAGGCCATCACCTGGGCGCTAGAACCTTGGCCTGCTAAAACCCACACTAAGAAAATGGAGTCCCAGGCTGGAGAGATGGCTCAGTGGTTAAGAGTACTGGCTGCTCTTCCAAAGGACCAGGTTTGGTTCCCAGCACCCATATAGTAGTTCACAACCACCTAACAGTTCCAAACTATCTCCTACATCCCAGCCTTCCCCAGCCTGCTCTCCAACATAGCAGAAATCTTTCAACTCGCTTTAGCACTAATTCGATTAAGTTACTCTCTGGTTTAAAATCCGTGAAGACAGCTGGGTATAGGGGTACACATCTTTAATCACAGCATTCGGGGAGGCAGAGGCAGGCAGATCTCTGTGAGCTCAAGGGCAGCCTGGTCTACATAGTGAGTTTTAGGCCAGGCAGGGCTACAGAGTGATAGCCTGTCTCAAAACAAAAACAAAAACAGAACAAAAATTAAAAAAACAAAACAAACCTAAACATCTAAACAAACAACAACAACAAAAACCTCCCAAACTGTAAAGCCTCCTCCTCCTCCTTAGGGTATGGATAAAATTGCTCAGCAGTCACTATATTACATCCACAATATTCTTATCTCACATTCAAAATTTGAAACTATCTACCTCAAAGCCCTAAGCTCAGGGGCTGCAGTGATGGCTCAGCCATTAAAAGCACTGGCTGCTTTTTGAAATGACCTGGGTTCGATTCCCTGAACCCACATGGTAGCTCACAACCATCCCTAATCCCAGTTCCAGGGGATCCAACAGACATACACATGGTGTGCATACAGGCATGTAGGCAAAAATTTATAGAGTAAAAAATAAATAAATCTAAAAATATTTTAAAGGGAAGTTCTAAGCTTTCTCCTCCTTATAAACTCTTACCTATGCTTCCACACCTTCCTAAATTCCCTGGTTTATCTGCTTCGCTAGACCACCTTCGTTCCCTGTCTTAGCTGTCACCTGGCTAATTTATTCAAATCTCTTCTCTCCCATCCCCTCACTTCTAAACTTCTAAGTCTTGTATAGACAAGAATGACCTTGAATTCCCTCCTTTTTCTTTTCTTTCTTTCTTTCTTTTTTTTTTTTTAAAAAGATACGGCTTTCACTGTTAAGCCCAGATCTTTGTTAGCCTGGAACTCTCTATAAGACCGTGCTGGCCTTGAACTCACAGGTACCTAGCTCCCCCCCTTGGATTAAAGGGCTGGCTATCAAATCCTGCTGATCTTGAATTCCTGGTATCTCCCCGACCCCCCTCCGCTTCTCCAGTGCTTACAGAAATGAATCTCCTCCCTCGCTAAACCTCAGCCTCCCATTCTCTCTCTGCTGGGAATTAAAGCCTGAGTGGCGGATGTGCGGTGACTGGTCACATCCTAGCCCAGGGCGAATTTCTACCCATTCTTTGTAACTCCTTTGGGCATTAGTATTTGTTGGATTATTTTCCTAAAAGTCTCTCTACAGTGTGGATTTACTGTAGAGAGGGTATCTTGCTCTATGTGGATGCTCCAAACGCAAGAGCTCAGAGTTTTGTGTACCCAAAAGACACTGTGAAAGCTGAGTGTGATAGTGAACACGGGCAATTCCAGACATGGTGTATTTTGCCTTGTTTTTATTGCCTAAAATTCTTGAAGACCCATAAATGTAACTAGTTTTTTTTTTGTCATTTATGATACATTCCTTATCTTTCACAAAGTTTACACCTGTATTTATGCTAATGAGATTAGATTAGTGAAGTAAGAAAGACCTTTTTTTTGGGGGGGGGGGTTGAGACAGGGTTTCTCTGTGTAGCTTTGCACCTTTCCTAAAACTCACTCTGTAGACCAGGCTGGCTCGAACTCTCAGAGATCCACCTGCCTCTGCCTCCCGAGTGCTGGGATTAAAGGCGTGCTCCACCACCCTCCCAGCAGGAAAGACCTTTGAATGAATAACCGGGAGATTACAGTTGGAATTTGCAGAACTGCCCCCTGCTTTCCACTGGGACGGTCTAGAACAACTCAGGAACAAATAAATTCTGGGTTAGTACTGTATCTGCTTTCAAAGAGGTTGGCAGGCACCAACACAAACCTACCCTGCGTACCTCCCCATCCAACTCATCATCTTTGAAGGGACTGCAATCAACTGATAAGCCAAGACTTCTTTATAAATTCTTCGAGAATGGTGGCAAATTCTCAAAGGCAGGGATTAAACTCAAATGCTGGGATTAAAGGTGTGCACTAACAGACCAGCTGTGATTAGCTTTTTTTTTTTTTCTTCCTTGGTTTTTTGAGACAGGATTTCTCTGTGCAACAATCCTGGCTGTCCTAGAACTCCATCTGTAGACCAGGCTGGCCTGAACTCACAGTGAACGGCGTATGCCTTAAATCCAAGCACTCAACCTGGAGGCAGAGCCAGGCGGATCTCTGTGAGTTCGAGACCAACCTGATCTCCAGAGCAAGATCCAGGACAGGCTCCAAAGCTACACAGAGAAACCCTGTCTCGAAAAACCAATCAACCAACCAAACAAACAAACAAACCCAAATCTGGTATCTTGCAACAAGAACAATGAGTTAGTGCTATGTAGTATGACAGATGATTAAGAAAATGAATATAGAACGCACTGTTGAGTCCAGTGTAGGTTTAACAGGGCAGGTAGAGAAGACTTGTGGAGAATCAGTTAAAAAGTTCAGTTCCTCAAAGTTACCTAGTGTATAAAGAATCCTCCTTTTTCTTTTTCCTCCTCCTTCCTTTCCCTCTCTCTTTCCTTCCTTTTCATTGTTTTGTTTAAAAACTTTTTTCTTTTTTACACTTATCATTGTCTGTGGTTGTAGAGATCAAAAGGTAACCCAGGGGACTTACTTCTCACGAGTTCCAGCGGTGGAACTCAGGTCCTCGGGCTCAGAGGCAAGTGCCCTTACCATCACCATCAGCCACCCTTGGTACTGTTTGAAGACAGAGTCTCATGTAGCCTAGCTTGGCTTCCAACACTTGGAGTCAAAGATGACCGGGAACTCCTCATCCTCCAGCCTCTCCCCTCCTGTTCTGGGATTCCTCTTGTGCTAGGATTGCGATCTTGCACCTCCATACCCAGTGCAAATGAAGAACCTTGAAATTTTCTCCTGGAGGGAGCAATTCCCTTTGTCTGGCAGGAGTCTTTACTTAGCAATTCTCTTCAAGGAGTCCTGGCTCAGGCTTCCCTACTTTGCAGCGTCCTTTCTCAGACTTGAGCAGATGTCTGAATTCCCCAAGGGCATGATAAATACAGATCTTGCCAGACAAATACAAGACGATCAATTAAATGTGAATTTCAGGTAAACAAGTAATGGGGGGGCATGTCTCAAGTAGTGTAATATTTGAGAAATCATCTTTATCTGGGACCAAATGTACCTTCCTGCCACGCATCGGTAAACACTTTCAGATTAGTGGTTTCCCTCTCCCTTGAGGCAGGTACTTTTGATGATTATCTATTTTGTCTTTTTAGGAAATTTCAAAAATACATAATCTTATTAGAGGGTTTTTCTCCATTACTAATTCTCCTATTAGCCTCACAGACAAAAAAAACCTCAGGAGAAATATTATAATCGTTCATATGTTCTGCTCTTTTGTTTCTCTTTAATTTTTAAGCCTGCCTCTCTGAGTTCCTTTTTGAATCCTCAGCTAGTGAGCACCACCATATGGACAGAAGTGGTAGCTCTCTTCTTCCAGACCTGAAGATTTCACTTTTTGTCTATGTGTGTTTGTGTGAACATATACCCCATGTGTACACTTTTTATCCATGTGTGTTTGTGTGAACAGATACCCCTGTGTACAGTTGTGAGCTGGCCAACATGGTGCTGGGGACTGAACTCAGGTTCTCTGCGAGAGCAGGAAATGCTCTTAACCCCAACCGTCTCCAGTCCGCCCCTTCCACGGTGCTGGAAGTGGAACTCAGGGCCTGGCACGTGAGGCCAATGGTCTATCACTATGCAACAGCTCTCCCCCGCTCCTTGGAGACAGGGTCTTAGGTTGGCTGGCCTGGCCTGGACCTTGCTCTAAGGCTGAGGAGAACCTTGAATTTCCGATTCTCTTGCCTCTATCTTTTACAGATAGGCATCAGCATCAGAGCTAGTGGTACAGTGCCGGGAACTGCACTCATGGCCTCCTGAATGCTAAATAACCACTCTACTGGATGAACGACACCCTCCTCCTTTTTGTACTTTTTTAATTTTGAGATGGCAGTTTTACTAACTTGGCCTTGACCTCACTCTGTAACTCAGACACCTTGAATTTGTTGGTCCTTTTGCCTCAGCCTCCTGAGTAGCTGGGATTACAGGCCTTCACCAGGCTGGTCTCCAGACCCAACTGCTTTTCTGGTTTTATCCGTAATCTCAATACAGTGAACTTTCTATCAGGGCCCTCTCTCCCTCTCTGCTTTTATCTTACAGATTGCATTTTTTTTCTTCTGTTTTTTTCTCCCAAGTGCTCTTTAATAAAAAAGAATTAAAAGCTGAAGAAATAAGCCCGAGCAGATTCTATTCGGACTGTCCTTTTGCTAGATTGAATTCCTGGTCCAGGCAAAAGGAACTTCAAGAAACTTGCCTTGCTTGAGGATTTGTCGGGAGATTGATGGATGGCAGGCAGTTAGAACTTGGGGCCGACTGCAGGAAGGAAAGCAGAGCCCAGCCAGGCAGCAGGAGGGGAGGGGGTGTCTGGAAGAAAGAGCCAGTCAGGACGGCTCAGGAAGGGGTGGAGAATGCGTCGCCTGTGTATGCAGCCGGCAAAGACCTTTCTGCAGACATTGTGCCTTTGTGAGCTAACTGCAGAGGTCTTGTGTAGGCAACATGTATTCGAATGTATGCGTTGTTTCTTTCTGATCATGGGTCTGTGCGAACTGCTGACCGCAAGAAACAGCAATGGATTGTTGAAAAGATTTTGCAGTCCGAGGGCTTGTTTGTGGTTCTGTGGTATGTGTGGCTGGCTTTAGGCCAAATGCGCTGTTTCTGGTTCCAGCTCTCTCTGAAAGTTTAGTGGATGGCTAACAGATTAAGCCAAGACACAAAGTCAGAATTTAGAAGAAAATACAGGGGCGGTGTGAGGTGGGATCAGAAGTAGAGAAAGAAGGAGGAAATGTAGAGAAAGGGAATGAGAAGCAGAAGATAAATAACAAGTTCTTTCCTTAGGATGGGGAAACATTTCTGAGTGGGAGGGTAATGAAAAGCACTACACACCAGACAGGGTGACCGACAACCCCAGTTTCCTGGTCCTGGGGGAGGGGTCTTCAGCTCCCTCACTTCTGGGCATGCTTTATCTTGAAATGTGAGTGTTATGTGTATATTTTGGTATACCAGGGTGTTTAAAATCTCCCCCTTCTTCCCCCCGGAGTTGAGGACTGAACCCAGGGCCTTGCACTTGCTAGGCAAGTGCTCTACCACTGAGCTAAATCCCCAACCCCATGTTTAAATTTTTTTTTTTTTTTTTTTTTTTTTTTTGGTTTTTTGAGACAGGGTTTCTCTGTGGAGCTTTGCGCTTTTCCTGGATCTCTTACTGTAGACCAGGCTGGCCTCGAACTCACAAAATCTGAACTCACAAAGATCCGCCTGCCTCTGCCTCCCAAGTACTGGGATTAAAGGCGTGTGCCACCACCGCCCGGCTCCATGTTTAAAATCTTAACAATTATTCTGAGAGGAGTGTGAACAGTTTTTCGGGGATTCCAGATTGTGTTGCTGGTGTTGGGTTGTATAGGAGGGTAATGAGTTGTTGGTTCTGATCTGGGATTGGTGGAAGAGGATTAGAGAATTGCTTTGGTGATAATGTCTGAGGTGCATGGCTAACTTCAAAAGCAGGAGATACTGAAATGCCTCCACATTCCAAGAACTGACATTATGGCTAATTTATTGAAATTTAACAGGGGCACCCACACCTGGAAGGAGATGTTTAAGGAGGTCTAACACCGGACAGATAACCACAGGAAGTGAATTTTTGCATGGGTGAGGGTGGAAGAGAGAAGTAGTTTGTTTTTCAGACAAGGTTTCACTGTTAGCCTTGGCTGGTCTGGAACTGGATCCGTAGACCAATCTAGCCTCAAACTCACAGATCCACCTGCTTCTCCATCTCAAGTGCTAGAAATAAAGCGCCATCGTGACCAGCTAGCTCCTTTTTTTTGAGACAGGATTTTTCTATGCAGCCCTGGCTGCCCTGGAACTCACTTTGTAGCTCAGGCTGGCCTCGAACTCACAGAGATCCACCTGGCTTTGCCTCCCGAGTGCTGGGATTAAAGGCGTGCGCCACCACCGCCAGCCTGGCTTATATTCTTAATTACAAATTCCAAAAGTGTCTTTCTTTTCCAGCACTTTGTTCCCGCCAGTTAAAGCTAGGACACTGGAAACCCCTACAGTGACACACTCAAGATGACTTGCTCTGTCCCTTAGTCTGCCTGCCTCCTCTTTCCTTCAGCTGTCATTTCCTACGCCGCTCCCTTCTAGTCTCCTGCTGTCTGGGCCATCTGATTAATTCCTGTTTTTTTTTTTTTTTTTTTTTTTTTTTTCCCTTCCTCTTTTCTAACCAAAGCTCAACTTTGGCAGGCCTGTCTTTCCCCCATCGCTCTCATGGTATCTTTGTCTTCAGCAGACTGGACTCAGAGGTAGGAAACAGGAAGGCCAGAGGGGGGACTTCTGCTTCAACCATCTCCACCACCAGCCTACAAAGGCTGTCTGAAAGGGGTCCCGCACAGCCTCTCTCTCTGTCACACAGTCTGGTGTGCAGAGTGTCTCCACTTCCCCACCTTAAATCCCACCCCTCCCCCACCCACCTCGTGACATCATTCTCCGCCAGCTGTGACTGTCAGGGACACTGACCTACTTTCCGTCTGTCTGTTAGACACCAGATCCTGGTTTTTCTACTCAGCTGGGTTTTCTGCTGAACCCCTCCTGTTCCCCACATGTCAGTGGGTCCCCTGACACCTTGAAATAGTTTATGGTCTCAGAAAATAGTTTTACTTTGCATATCAGAAGAGCAAAAGCCATAATGATAAACAAAAACTTCTATGACTTTAGCAAATCCACTTATGACTTAAACGGATTTATTTATCATCCATCAAAACAGAGTCTATACAGAGCTGAAGAATCATGCACCTATTAATTGTTGTTATTGTTGAATCTTTATAGGTGATGCTTGGCTAATGGATTCTTAGGTCTTGTGGCAAATCTGAACATACACCACCGTTTTTCATATATTTTTAAATTAAAGAATAGGCCTAAACAGTACGCACAGATGAGACAAAGTTAAGAAGTGAGAAAACCCTGAGACATGAAGTCTACAGTCTTTCGATGGATAGTAAGGAGAACTGGAATACTCTACAACAAAACTCAGCTCTGCCTGCCACTTACTGCTGTGTGACTTTGGACAAGATACTTAACATCTCTGTGTCTTGGCTTCTTTATTTGCAAAAAGAAGGTACTCAAACTCAGCAGAGTTGTTGGGAGACCTAAAGGGCTTAATGTATATGAAAGATTCTTAGAAATGACCATGGGACAGGGATAACTATGCATTCCAAGTATTTCTCTGGTTCTTTTGGTATGCTCTGAGGGAGCCCTTCAAGTGGAGTTACAGATCATTTTAGCCACTATGTGGGTGCTGGGAATTGAACCCTATTTTTCTAGAAGAACAACCAGTGCTCTTAAACACGGAGCCTGGGACTCCCTAGAGGCTCTTGCCTGGGTTTCCTGAGTCCTGAGATCACAGCATGCGACACCTCACCGGCTAATGCTATTTAGTTTTACTACAGTTATGAGTATTTTCCTTTTTTTGAGATAGGGTATCACGAAGTTTAGGCTAGCCTCCATTTGATAGGCAGCCGAGCAGGACCTTGAACTCTCTCCAAGCCCTGTTTTTCTCACTTTTCCTTCTTCCTTGCTATCTTGTCTGACTTTGCATTTGCCTGTTTAGGATAAAACTCAAACTGAAAGAGAAAAGGGGGTGTTCAGGGGTTCTGGAGTTGATGGAAGAGCAGAGGTGACAAATAAATAGCTCAGGGGTGTTTTGAAGCCCAGCAAGTAGAAATGATTTAAAAACAAAATGAAGGGACCAAGCAGTAGTGAGAAGCTGGAAACAGCTTCAGTCCTAGTACCTGGGAGGTAGAGGCACTCAGATCTACATAGTGAGACCCTCTCTCAAAAGAAGAAAGGCTTTGGGCAGAACACATTTTCTTTGCCTGGAGAACAGGGATGTGAATGAACTTCAGCAAGCTGCATTCCCTCATTATATTCTTTTTGTTTGTTTGTGTTTTTTGAAACAGGGTTTCTCTGTGTAGCCCTGGCTGTCCTGGAACTTACTCTGTAGACCAGGCTGGCCTCAAACTCAGAGATCTACCTGCCTCTGACTCTGGAGTGCTGAGATTAAAGGTGTGTGCCACCACACCTGGCTACTACATTCTTTCATTACACACACACACACACACACACACACACACACACACACACACACACACGACATAAAAATATACATATTAAAAATGACAAAGCAGACCTAATACAGAAAGTCCATGGATTACTGATAAAGGAACTATTTGTTGAAAGATTATATTGGGGGGAACAACTCACTAATGCAGGATATGACAAATTCAGTTGCAGATTCCTGCAAGGCTGAGAACTGGTCCCATGCTGCTTCATGCCACCTGATTTGGTCTCCACCCTCAGAGAGAGACAGAAAAGGGACCCTTGTATGTGGTCCCCAGTTCTTAAGCTACCCAAGAGGCCACGCCCTAAGGGCTGGTACCCCAAGGTCATAGGTGGAACAAATACTCACTTTTTTTTTTTAAATAAGAAAGTTCTAAACCTAATACAAACTACATACAATAAGAATGATTATCAAGTTTTGTCCAAGAGAAGGAAAAGGTAATAACATAAACAAAAATGGAAATACAACCAACAAGAACAGCACCTATCAAAAAACACATGCTGGGGCTGGAGAGATGGCTCATCGGTTAAGAGCACTGACTGCTCTTCCAAAGGACCTAGGTTCAATTCCCAGCATCCATATGGTAGCTCACAGCTGTCTGTAACTCCAGTTCCAGGGGACCCTCACACAGACATACAGGCAAAACACCAATGCACATAAAATAAAAATAAATAAATTTTAAAAATTGTTTAAGAAAAAAAAACACATGCTAAATGTCCAGACTATAGCTAAATGGCAAATTACAGAGACTACACCAATAGCTGTCCTATCCTGAAGAATCTAACTCTCCTACCTGATATGTTCTTAGCTAAGATATGAAAGGATTGTAACTGTAACTATCTAGCATTTACTCCATCAAAGACCTGAGAAAGAAATAATATTACCTGAGTAAACAGGAAATGCAAGCAAGCAACTTCCAAAAAATGGCAAGAAATTACAGAGACAGCTGGCAGCCTGGACAGTCACCCAAAGTTTCTCTGCCACGTTGGGGCATCCCTTTTTGGCTACAGGCCTAGAATATCTGACAGACCATCTTCAGAAACAGGGTATTTTGAAAGGCCATCTTACCTTGTCTTGGCAAGGTTCAGCAGTCACTTATCCTTTGTCCTGCTCGTCCGGATAGGACAGCGTGTTTACTGTCAGTAGTCAGGCAAGGGCAGTTCTTTGCCCAACAGGCCACTTTTTGCCAGGAAGAAGACAAATTCCATATGGAGTATCTTCGATGCCCAATATCCTCTTGGGAGTAGATCGGTGCTGCCAGGAGCAATTATATCTCATGTCAACAAAATTCTAAGTTATTAGAACATTTAAATGCCATATTCTCCAGGCTATGAAGTGTTTGAAGATTACCTATCCATCTGACATATTTCTGTATATCTAGGAAACCTAATTAACATGACTATAAATATGACATGGTGACTATTAACCTGTAAATCTTATCAACCTAAATAACTTAAAGACTAAGGCTTCACATTATATAAGAGTAAACAATCTGTAAACAGATGTATAGTATAAGGACAATGACCTTGAAATTGTGACAATATACAAAATATCTTAATCAGAGGTAGAAATGTATAGTGCGATATGACAATAATATCCTTATTATGTATCAACATACAAAATACCCTAAATAGAGGTAGAACATACATACAGTATGACAAATATAATTTTACATTTGTATCAATATACATAATATTTCAAGCATATGTACAATATGGCAAATACAGTTTTGTATTTGCATCAATATACAAGAATCCATACCAATGCAAATTATCTAAAGCTGATAGTTACTGATTTAGTTTACAAGTAGATACAATAATCCACCTTATTAGCCTATCCTATCTATTCCCCATTTTTCTTTCCCAAAAGAGAATCCTGATTCTAAAATTTATTGTTCTACCCCCAACCCTATTACAACTTAAATCCAGCCCCTAACAGATGACAATTATCCATAAGCTTGAGAAAACAAAACCTTTTTGGAGAGGGAACATAGTTTTCTTAGAATTGCTACCTGCTGTCTGGAGGGGGGGCAGCGGGTGGGACAACAGTATCTCTGTGGGATCCTGTGAAAAATAAAACAATGGTTAGGTCTCATAGGAACTGGCTGTAATATTTGTAGTCCATCTCCAAGCTATAGGTAAAGCTTATCTGAAGTTCTGGCGAGAAGTATAGCATGATGGACCATCTCAGTTAGCCATCTTGGAACCGTCCTGAACAGTTTGCAGTCAAAAGCTGATCACTGAGTGGCGTTTATTGGCCCAATGGCATCATTATGAACCAGGTAGAATTTTTGTTGTTGTTGTGGGGCCCCAACTTCCTTCTGGAGGCTTCAGAGATCGCTGTTAGGAGAATTTATTGTTCACTGTGGAAAACTTAAATATTATTAATATCAAAATGGAAAGTTTAAATTTTAAGATGGAAGATACGTAAAGAAGGTTCCAAAGAAGCAAGAATAGGCATGGAGAGAAATAGAATCTTGAAAACAATAGTCCCTAGATTATTTTTTGGCTTTCTTCTGTCCCACACCAGTTGGCTCTTCTGATATGAGACAGAAGCCTCTTAATTTTTTCTTTAGCAACATGCTTGGGTTTAGAGAAGGAGAGAGCCACATTCCAACTCTAAAGCCAGCTTGATTTATAATTGAGTCGGGACCACAACTTTTCTAGAAGTAAAGAGATTAATGTTAGGCAGTGAGATATTACCCTGTAGAGTATATTGGTACCAATAGGTCTGATATTGTTTGCTTGTAAATCTTTTCTATATAGCCTTTCCTTCTGCTTTAGACGTCTAGATGTCCAAGGCCTTTTGACTTCTTGAAGATGGGTATTTCTATTATCCTGTAAAGACAACAAACAGAACCCTGCTCCGAGCCTTGTTTGTTGAGTTTTCATACAACTTGTAGAGTTTTCATGACAGTGGATGAGCTATCACTTCTTATCAAGAGGTGTCTCCTGTTCGAATCCTATTTTTATTCATTTTGTGGGTATCCATAACTTTTCTTCTGCAGAAACAAAAGCAAAATCCCTCCCCCAGCGTAGCACATGTTCTGGTTTCCATTCTGAGGTCAACACATCTTTGACGCCAGATAATGCAGAAAGTCCACGGATTACTGATAAGGAACTATTTATTAAAGGATTATATGGGGGTGGGGGAGAACCAGTCCAACAGTGCGTCAGCTGCTTCACACGTCTCCACCCTCCAAGAGCGCTGGAGAGAAGGGACCTGAGAAGTCTCAAGCTGGCCTAGAGGCCACGCCCTAGGGGCTGGTATCCCAAGATCATAGGTGGAAGGAATACCCACTACACAGATCTGTACAATTGCGGTGGTGCCAGCCCTCTAGGGTGCCTGAATTAATGAAATCATTAGTCATTCCGGGTGCTGCTGGTGCCGTAGGTGGGTGACATCTGCAACAGCACTGTGTGAGAAGAGTAGAATCACTTCCATTCTTTTTTCCTTCCCCCTTTTAGTTGGCATTACCTAACCAGGAGAGAAGATGTTGTCTCTTCAAATTTCTTTACCCCATTGTTCCCCAAATTTCTTTACCCTATTGATCCTCTCAAGTCTTCCAAAATTGGTGTACTTGAGAATACCCCGGATGAACAGGCAGTCAAGAGAACTGGAAATGATCACCAGTGATTTAATCTCTTTGTCTCACCTTTCGGCTGGGGGGGGGCTAACAATGTTTACTCAACTTTATGAGGTTGCTGGAGGCTATAGTGAGTTTATAAATGTTGAGTGCTTTAAATAAACAGCATTTTTGCAGATGGTTATCTAGATCTCTTTAGGAACTTTCATGTGCACACTAATCATCTGGCGTGGTTATTTAAAAAATGCCGAGTTGGGGATAGTTTTAGAAGCTTAGTGGCTCAGGTCGGAGGTGGGGAACCACGCAGCCTGCATTTTAAGCAAGCGTCCCAGGTGATTGATTCCTCTGGGAGCGGGGAGGCGGGCGGGGGGTGGGGTGGGGCGAATCTCACAACCAGATGAAATTAAAGAAAGGAGGGGGGACTTGCCCCGTTAGATTTCCGTTCTCTCAACCGTATCATTCCGTGATTCTGCCGCTACGGGAGCTTTCCTTCCCTTCCCGACCCCACCTCCTTTGTGTCCTCTCTGAGCATTAGCATAGAGAGAGGCACACAGTTTAATGTGTAGAAACGGAGAGGAGAGCGGGGAAAGGAGGAGGGGTGTGGGTGGGGTAAGGCTTGACCAGTGTTTAGCTATTCTAACTGCGAAGTCTGTTGCCTGGCTGGTTCTAGCCGGCTGATTCTGGCAGTGGAAGCCGCGGGGAGAAGTAGATTCAGCCGCTCCTTGTTTGCGGATGGAGGTGCTGACATCAGACACTCGGCACCTTTTCTCTAGCTGCATGAATTTTGCAGTTAGATGCACCATAAAGAGCCCCATTTTTCGGTGTGGCGAACCACCTCGCGATTCAGAGATTGCATTCTACTTTGCAGTTCTCCTTTGCTATTTTGAGTCCTTCATTTTTAATCAGATCCCAGATTGTTTCCTTGTCTTGAACCTCGGATGAAGATTCGCAACAGATGGTGCCTACAGGGCACTTTAAAGAAAGAATTTTACTCGTTTTTACAATCTAGGAAAAAAGGAAAGGAGAGAGAGAGAGAGAGAGAGAGAGAGAGAGAGAGAGAGAGAGAGAGAGAGAGAGAGAGAGAGAGAGAGAGAGAGAGAGAGAACCCACAAATTTTACTGTTGCTTGGTGTGTGAAGTGCGCTTTTGGGGGGTGGGGGAAGGGGGAGCTGATATCAGTAGACATCTATGCTGAGAAGTAGAAACAAGAGTTACCAGGATCTGGGTGTGGTGGTCCATGCCTTTAATTCTTTCCCTTCATAGAGTTGGAGGTCAGCCTAGGCTAGAGCTTGTTCTCTCCAGCCAAACCAAACCTAACCCAACCCAACCCAAACCAATCACACACACACACACACACACACACACACACACACACACACACACACACACACTTGAGCCTAGTGTATTAGGGCACCCCTGTGATTTCAGCATTCAGGAGGCTGAGGCTGGAGAACCATGAGTTCAGGGCCGCCTAGGTTACGCAGTAGTGAGACTGAAAACTGGGCAGATAAATCTTATTTGATATCGAAGAGAATCAAGAGGTCCGACTCTTTGGGTAATATCTTTGATATTAACTCAAAGTTCATTTTCCCCCTGACCAAGCATTTCCAAACTTACTCTTCATAGATCCATTAAATCTAACTGGACAGAGATAGCATTTATTAGTTTCACACCCAAGGACACACATTCAAATATAATTATGTATACTGCTGTCATGTATATCTAAAAATATTTCTTTGCTACTCAGCTATTTTGGTATCAACTTGAATAATAGCCAATATTTACTGAGCTCTTGCTATGTTTGAGTTATGTTAAACTGCGTCAAGTTTGGGTAACTTTATTAATCCTCATAATTAATAAATCAGTGCTAATAAGATATTTATCCTATTTTTTTGGTTTTTCGAGATATTTATCTTATTAATGCAAAAAATTTTTGAGGTTTGTGAAGTTAATAAGCAACAGTCCCGTGTAGCTACTAAGTAAAGCTAGGGTTTAAAATAAGATTTATCTGACTCAAGGGTTGTCGTATTACCTATATAGTATGCCTTTGCAGAACAGTCAGCTGACCTCCAACCTTCAGAACAACATTAATTCACCAGAGAAAATCAAGTTGGGGGCTGGAGATTATTGCTCAGCAGTTAAGAACACTGGCTGTTCCTCTAGAGAACCTGAGTTCAATTCCAAGCCCTCACATGGTGGCTCACAACCGTCTGCAGTCTCATGGGATACAGGAGTGCACAGACAAACAGGCAAAAATCCATACAAATAAAGTAATAGTTTAAAATTAAAAAAAAAAAAAAAAGCCGGGCGGTGGTGGCGCACACCTTTAATCCCAGCACTCGGGAGGCAGAGGCAAGCAGATCTCTGAGTTGAGGCCAGCCTCGTCTACAGATCCGAGTTCTAGGACAGCCAGGAATACACAGAGAAACCCTGTCTTGAAAAAACTAAACCAAACCAAACCAGAACAAAACAAAACCCAGCGGGTGTATAATGAAGTCAAGACAAACTACCTCAAATACTTACAATAAAGCATATCTTGAAGGAAATATGAGACATAGCTGTTTAAGCAAACCAACCATCACGCCTCAGTGTTGTAACTGAATCTGTATGGCTGTTCTTAGCCTTAGCCAGATGGGAATGGTGGAGATTTCAGCCCCATTGCTTTATTCAGCAGAGTTAAATGATTATTTGTTCCTCTAAGTACTTTGGCAACATAACAGTTTAAAATGAGCCCTATCCTTAGGCAAACCTTAAGCAGAGTAATCTTGAGATATCTCTAAAATTCCATTCAGAAGTGCTAGGAATCCAGTTTAAGAGCTGCCTGTTGGAGAGAGCTGGGAACCAGTTTATATGAAGTGTCAATTGCTTTAAGCTTAAGGCATACCTAAGAACTGGAAATGGTCTCTAACACTAGGTTTTTACTTGTAACTTGCTGAGAACATTGAATATCCTGCCGTTTATCATACTTGTTTTTTATCTACCCCTCAAGGAATTTTTATGAACATAAAATGTATTTTGCTGTTCAGATATGACTGAGGAAAAAAAAGTTCCAAAGGATAGACCAGAATGCTGGCATTCTCTTTTAGAACTAAGCTTGGAGATGGTCTTTGTTTTCCTTTTCAATCTTTTCCAGGTCCCTTATGTGTGTCTTGGTTCTTTTTTTTTTTTTATCATGCTAAATACATAAACACACTAAGTATTAAGACAAAAGGCCATGCCATTGCTTTGTCCTTTAAAACAGCATTGCTTTTTGTCCCCTTTTCCATTAGCATACATCACAACCAATACTATACACTCAGACAGCACACAGGGAGTAGCACTATGGTGGCCAGCAGACAGCATTTCTAAATTGCAAGTGGCCGGGGAGTTGATAGAATACCCACAGCTTCACCTGCACAGCCTACTTTTTCTGGAAGGTATGTGGTTACTATCAACCGGATTCTGTTACAGCAGAAGGAATAAGCTATTCATGCTCTGTGCAACTTTTCTCTCTGCCAATGTGTGTGTGTGTGTGTGTGTGTGTGTGTGTGTGTACACATGTGTGTACGTATGCGCACAATCCTACATGTATGCATGTACTTGCTAGATTTTCATTGTGATCAAGTTTCCCTTTATTACAAAATGCTTTAAGAAAGCGTGATCTTTTCGTTAAACTTGGTTTCTGTCCCAGGAGGCTATCAGAGTAGCCCCTTCTGTGTTTTTTGTTTTGTTTTGTTTGTTTTGTTTTTTTCTGAAGACAGTGTGCCATACTGCACATTTGCTCCTCTAAATGTCCTCTGTGAAGAGGGTTCACTATCTTGGATTGCTCTCAATGGCATAACAAAGAATAGATATAGCCACTCATAATAAGCAGCTGCTTTGTCAGGAGGTGTCATGTACAGTCAGACTTCTTTGGTTTAACCAACTGTAAACTGAAAACACCTGAAAAAACTGCATCAGTACTGAATCAGTATGTTCAGGTGTTTTGTCGTTTGTATGGTATTTGTTGTATTCAGTATATCATCTAGAGATGGTTTAGGATGTGTGTAGGTTATATGCAACATTACCTACCATTATACATATGGAGCTTGAATATCCCCTAAGAGAGTCCTGGTCCAGTTACCATGGATATTGAGGAACTGCTGTGCTCACTAGCTCCTTATGACAATTCTAAATAAAGTAGGTAACTCCTTTTTTAAACCACTTTTTCCTTTTTCAGGCAAACAGGGTAAGAGACAGGGAGGTGAATTTACTTCAGAAGATCACCCAGTTAGTGGAACCAGCAACCCAATGCCAGCAGTGTGGCTCCAGTGGTTCCCACCCTGGTTATGGTACAGCTCTTAAAATGTACCTACTCTCTGTATACACACCTATAGAGAGAACGAGGTAGAGATGGGTCACACTTGCGGGAATTGGTCCCACTGAGCAATTTTGCCCAGCCTCTAGGCCAGTGATTCTCAACCTTCCCTATGACCCTTGATACAGTTCCTCAGGTTGTGGTGGCCCTCAACCATGAAATTATTTTCCTTGTTACTTCATAACTGTAATTTTGCTACTGTTATGGATCATAATGCAAATATGTTTTCATGTTTTCCGGTCTTAGGTGATCCCTGTGAAAGGGTCCTTTGCCCCACAGAGGGTTAAACCCATGGATTGAGGACCACTGCCAAGTCTTCAGGACTGATAAAATGATGAAATGAGGCATAGAGAGAAGTTGTTGTTGACATGATTTGAGACGGGGATACAAGCTGCTTGAATTGTAGCTCATGTCTGGGATCTCTCGTGACTGAAGTTACTGGGAATGAATTTTCAATGTAAAGAAGGGCGGTCACTCCTCACCCTTGGTTTCATTCACGGTGTAGAGAAGGGAGTTTAAGTAGTGGAGCATGGTCAAATGTTTAGCCACTTTTTTTGGACAATGATTTTTATAATGAAATGCTGCCAAGCGTATGATCTGTCCATTCTGACATCAATTCAGGGAGACCCTTGTATGTTCATACAGGTTTCCAAGAGGGCGAGCTGGCTCTAATCCCTGTCTGTCTTTGAACCTGCGAAGCCCACAGAATTTTACGATATCGTTTATTTTCTTTTGTGGCACACGGGTCGCCCGTGATGCTCCTGCCTCAGCCTCCCTTCTTAGCGTTAGCACGCTCGGCCGGCGGCCGGCGGAGGCTGCAGTTAACGCGCCTCTCCCCTACGGAGCGGTATTGTCTTCGTTCGGTGCGTTCGCGGATCGGGGCGATCACAGTTCCCATCATCTTTGTCCCCAAACCTCTGCCTTCTGGCGAGGCAGGGCGCCAGGGAGGAGGACGGCTGGCGCCACTGCGGGCCGCCGAGTCCCCGGGCCAGACGTGGCGCGGAGGCTCGGCTCGGCTCGGCGGGGTCGGCGGGCATCCAAGCGCGCCCGGCCGGCCGCAGCCCGGAGAGGGGGCTTGCGCGGGCGGGAGCGGCGCACAACGGCAGGGCCTACTCTCGCGGTGCGGCCGCCGAGCCGAACCAACCTCGCCCCCCTACCCGTTTTCCCGGCTCCCGGAGGACGGTTTGGGGGGGGGTGGGGGAGCTGGGGGCGAGGCGCGTCCTCGGAGCGCCCGCGTGGCTCCCCTTCCCCCCGCTCTCCCTCGCCGCCCCATCGCGAGCCGCGCGCGCGCGCGTGCGCCCCCACCCCCCCACCCACCCCTCCGTGCGTGGCTCGGCTCCGGCCGCGGGGCGGTCTCCTCGCAGGTGTTAGCCCGCGTGGGCGCGCTCGCCGCCCCGCCCCGCCCCCTCCGCCGCCCCCGCCCGCCCGCGAGGGGCGGGGCCGCGCGGGCCTCGGCTGGGCTCGGCTCGGGCGGGGGGCGCGCGGCGCCTCGGTCTGGGGACGCGGGGCGGCCTCGCCGGCGTCGCGCGCTGAGCGTGCGTCTGGTCTGTGTGTGTGAGTGAGTGAGTGAGTGAGTGAGAGCGGGGTCGCGCGCGCGCGCGACGGGCGAGTGAGGAGGGGGAGCGAGCGAAGGAGCGAGCGAAGGAGCGAGCGAGCGGCGGCGGGGCGCGTGTGAGCGTGTGGGAACGAAGAGCGCGGGCGTGGGGGCGGGGGGGAAGGAGGGAGGAGAGGCCGGCCGGCCGACCCACGAGGCCGTGAGAAAAGTGGGCGAGCGGGCGAGGACGCGCGGCCTGGCTGCGGGAGCCGGCGGCGGCGGCGGCGAGGAGAAAGGAGGCGGCTCCCGGCATCCCGCCCCCCTCCCCCTCCTCAGCGGATTTCCCGCGGCCCGCGCTTGCTCCGAGGCGGCGGCGGCGGCGGCGGCCCCGGCCGGGCAGACGAGGGAGGAGCCGGCGGCCAGGTGAGGGGCAGGCGGCCCCGCGACGGTGGCGGAGGCGGCGGCGGCGGGGGGCGTGGGCCGGGGGCGCGCCCTCGAGCCCGAGGCTCCGGCCGCGGCGCGGGGGCGGGCGCGCCGGAGGCCGGTGGTCGCTGGGTCCCCGAGTCGGCGGGGAGCGAGGCGGAAGCCGGGAGTCGCCTGCGTGCGGGAGGGGGCGGGAGGCGGCGATCGCGGCGTGAAATTCGCCTGGTTTCCCCCGTGTCGCCGAGGGGGTGTGGTAAGCCTGGGAATGCTCGCAGTCCTCAGGGGTGTGGTTGTCGCCGCGGTCCCTGGTTCCTTCGAAGAATTCGATGTGACCGAGGCAGGAGGATGCTGTGAGCCTCACCCTGATGCGACTGTGTCCCCTCCCAACGTGTAAAATCGAGAGTAGCGAGCAGCTATTTCCATTTTTTTTTTCTTTAACAGCCATCTGAACAATAAGGGCGACCAGATAATTGAAGGTTTGACTGTAGTAGAAATACTCCCTCCCCCACCCCACCCCCAAATTCCCGATAGAGGACAACTTCAGTCTTAATAATTTGATGTTTCTCATCGCAGGTTTGTAATCCCCGTATTCTGTCTGGTTTGTATTTATGAATAGAGATGAGGTGTTAATTCTGTTTTATCAATGGGGTTTTTATACTAACCAGGCTGTGTGTGTAACTTGAATGTAAATTCTTTCAGTGTAATTTTACTTTCCCAGAAATTGCCTACAGTTTTGTTTTCCTAGTGTTTCTGAAGCTGGGTTAAATTCCAAATCCATGTGGAAAGTGTATCAGTTTACTATGAAAGGTTTTCTTTTTTCTTTCTTTCTTTTTTTTTTTTGTTGCCTTTTTTTCCTTCTAGACATTCTTAATTACTAACCATAACCATGAAGATTTAAATGTCATTTAAGTCTCTTCCTTTTCACAATGGGTAGCTTGAAGGTTATTTCTCCTGTTGTTTTAAAATAATCTCTTAAGCAACTAATTGACAATACCTTTTAGGATACTTGGACTAAAACAAGGGAATTTCAGTCATGGAGATTAGAGATTTAACCCTTTACTTTTTAAAGACGCCATTGTTGATCTTTCCTAGTAGTTCCTTGGTTACTTGTGGGACGTTTTCAAGTAGCATGTTTCTTCATTGTCTGCTCCTTTTTTTGTGTGCCGTTGTTGTGTTAGTTTGGCAGACTTTCCCCCATGTCCCATTTCCTTCTGTTTGTTGGTAGCCCCTGTAGGTGCTGGAGTCCATGTGCTTTGTCTGATTCTGACAAAACAGCTAAGAGGTGAAGAGCAAGTCACATACAGTCCTCCACCAGGTCAAAAGCTACTGCTGCCGAATGGGTTAGGGAGCACAGTACCTAACCTAAATTTAACCCATTGTCCACCAGCTCCCATCTGGCTTCTGTTAGTTTATACGGGACAGTGTTATGGGAAACCATTTTTGAGTCCCCATTGAATATACTCACTTCAGTAGTTGCATGGGAGTTGGGGGGGGGGAGAATGGCAATAAGAAAGTACCCCCTCTCATTTCCTCGTTGACAGTTGGACCACTGGGCCCTGTTGAGGCAGGGGCTGAGGGCAAGGAACAGAGTTTCTCCACTTTGGAGAAGCAGAAGTAGCTTTCTTTACTTGTAGGGAGCAGGCATAGCAAACAAAAACTGAGTGGAAAAAGTGGGTGGAGGGAAAACTATGACGAAGTGTGAAGAGTGAGAAAAGCCAAATATAAAGGGAATGAGTTTTCTTCTAAGTTGTAATTGTTGTTTTGGGAGCTATGTAATAATGTGGACTCCTGGGGAGCCTTTGGCAGGTGAGTTTGTAGAGTATTCTGTAAATGGGATTAAGTCATAAACATTAAAAAATTACAATCGTTATGCTATTTTAAAATCTGAAGGAGAAAAATGTTATCTGTGCTGACATGCAGTTGTTCCAAGAGAAGCTGAGTAAGATTAGGTGCAGATGTTAGAGAAACTGTCTGTCTTTCCTTGGAATTTTCTTCTTGTATTAAGATTAACAATAATAATATGGAACCTCCAAAAATATCTGTACATACGTGCTACATGTATTTGTACAGTTTAGGTTTGTAGAAAGGACTTTATGCTAATGAATGTCAGGCTGTTTAACATTTTCCAGTATTTCCTTCTCAAAATTGGCTTAGACACAAAAGCTACAAGTAAGCTGCCCCATTCCCTTAGAGGCTGGAGTGCATGGAACCCCATGTGCTTTTCCCCCTTCCTTTACAAAAATTTTGGTATTGTTCTTCCAACTTGAACTGTTAAGACATTTCAGGGGGACTGGAGAGATGGCTCAGCAGTTAAGGACACTTGGTTGCTCTTCCAGAGGTCCTGAGTTTAATTCCCAGCAACCACATGGTGGCTCACAACCATCCATAATGAGTGCCCTCATCTGGCCTGAAGGCATACATGCAGGCAGAACACTGTATACTAAATAAATAATTCTTTAAAAAAAAAAAAAAAGACTATTCAGGATCAGATATATGATAATGGATAGTGGCATCAGGCTATTTAAAGAATTACTAATTTTTTTTTGAGACAGGGTCTCACTATACAACTCTGGACTGAACTCATTATGTGGACCAGGTTGTACTTGAATTCTGCCTCACAGGTGCTGGGATAAAGGATGTGTGTCACCATGGCAGCTACATTAGCCTTTTTTTTTTTTCTCCCCCAGTGCTGAGGATTGTACCTGGGCCTTTGTGTATGCTAGGCAAACTATCACTTGCCCCTTCTCATTAAGATAAATTGAAAAAATAAACTATGCACATTGGCAGTATATTATCTTTTTTTGTTAATGTAATACCTACATGAAGCAATTTAAGGGAAGGATTTAATTTGGTTTATAGTTCTAGATCAGTGGTTTTCAATCTTCCTTATGCTGTGACCTTTAATACAGGTTCCTCATGTTGTGATGACCCCAACCATAAAATTATTTGATTGCTACTTTGTAACTGTAATTTTGCTACTGTTATGAATCATAATGTAAATATCTAATATATGACCCCCCAAAGAGGTCCCAACCCACATGTCCAGAGCCGCTGTTCTAGGGGATACTGTCCCTCATGGTGGGGAGGCATGGGGGCATTGGGTCTGAAGTCAGGAAGCAGAGTGCAATGAGTGCTTGTGTTTCTTGTGTCCTTATTCAGATCTGGACCCTAGCACGTGTAGTTTTTCACTTTTCAGTTAAACCTTTTTGGAAACATCCTCATAGACACACTCAGATGCATTTCCAAGGAGATTCTAAATCCAAGTCGACAATGAAGGTTAACCATTTGTCTAGTATTTGATTTGTATTTCACATAGCCAACTCCAAATGGATTTATTTTCAGTTTTTATGTGTCTCTGTGGGTGCTCTTAGAGGCTCGAAAAAGTTGTTAGATCTGGAGCTGTAGTTACAGGTGAATGTGAGCCACACTCCTCCGCATGCATGCTGGGAACCAAAACTCTGGTCTTCTATAAGAGCAACAAGCTCTTGAAACTGCTGAGCTGTCTACAGCCCCCAAACACACAGCTCTTAAAATTTTATCCCTTAACTTGGCCATCTAATGTACTGTGCTCTGTCACCCACTGCGGGTAACAGCAGAGAATAAAACATGTGAGTTCTGTCTTTGGAGTTTGTGGTCTAGTTTCATTGATCACGGTACTTGTTTTTGTTTTTGAGACGGTTTCTCTGTGTAGCCCTGGCTGTCCTGGAACTCTGTAGTCTTTAGACCAGTCTAGCCTTGAACTCAGAGATCTGCCTGCCTCTGCCACCACCGTCTGGCTGATCACAGCACTTTTTAATCTGCCAGTTCTCCCAGTAATGTCAGTAGAGTATCAAATTCTCACAAGCTATATACCAACTGAATCGATGAGTTGGCTAAACAGTCTTATATGTTTATGTGCCTGATTAATTTTACTCCCACAAAATGTCAGTATGTTATGAATTGTGACAAGAAAAATTAAAGCTACTCATTGTCTAAATGCTTCCTACTGTCTTCTGTACCTTTTCCCCCTTCTGATGCTACTAGCTAGCTTCATGCTCTTAACAGCCATAAAGTCTGAAACAAAAACAGGGAATTGTGTGGTGTAAGACTACACACACACACACACACACACACACACACACTATCAAAAAACTGCGTTTTGGAAGCCCGTGTAAATTTCTCTCAATAGTATTGGTAATTCTTCCCTAGATGTTTTGGAGTGCTCAGTTTTTAGCTTATTCCATCGACATATAATTTAGTCATCCTGTTGGACTCCAATAAATGAGTAGCTTTCACATTCCTTTATCAAAGCACAGTAATGTCTGGAAAGGAAATTTGGGGAGGAAGTTTGGCATTTGTCTTAAATGTGAGGACCTTTGAGCTACACTGTGCATTGTATCTCAGAAACTTTTGAAACTCTGTGCCATCTTCTATAGATACTTTGTAACAACCCTCTATTAAGAAAACACATTAGAATCTTTGTTTTGATTTTAGAGATCTTTTATAGTTGGCTATAGATGATAGACCAAAGGCTGGGAATTTAGTAATGAAAGTCACGTACAGTTTAAGTAAAAGGTAATGTTTTTTCTGATTAGAGTTGGAAGTGTGTAAGAACTTGTAGTTTGCTTAGGGTTTTTATTTCATTTTTTTTCTAAATTTCTTGTATTACAGTAAACACTTTATAAACTTTTTAAGTGTAAAGTTTGTTTAAGGGCACTAAGGACATTCATTGTACACAATCACCATTTATTTTCAGGATCTTTCCTGCAGAATTGAACCTCTACCCATTTGATGACAGTTCCTTGTAATGTAGCCCCTTGATAATTACCATTCTGCATTCTGCCTCATGATTTTGACTAGTATCTCATACAAGTAAAACCATGCCTTGTTCTATAATTGTCATATTTGATTTAACATAATATCCTCAATGTTCATTCAAGTTGTAACATTTATCAAAGTTTCATTTTTATAAAGATTTATTAATTTTTTTTATCCTATGTGTATGATTTGCCTGCGTGTATATGTGTACCGCATATGTGTGGTTCCCAGTAGAGGCCAGAAGAGGGTGCCAGATCACCTGGAACTGGACAGAGAGCAGCAAGGGCTCTTAACTGCTGAGTCTCCAATTTTAATTTCTTTTTAAGACTGAATACTTTTTTTTTTGTACACACACACACCCACCCACACTCCTACCCCTTTAGCCTACTTATTCATGTGTCAATGACATTTAGGTTGTTCCTACCATGTAGCTGTTAGGAATAGTGAATGCTACTGTGAGTGAAGGTGTATAGAGACCTATTTGGGATCCCTTTTTTTTTTCTGAGTTGTAGCCTAAGCTGGCCTCAAACTCAACATCCTTCTGCCTTAGGCCCCCTGTGGTGGGAACACAGGTCTATATCACTCACTGTACACACTGCTTCATTATGGTTTGGGCTTGCACTTCCCTTACTGATGTTAAGTTTCTTATTCATAGCATTTAAAAAATGGTTTATTTTAGTTGTGTTTATGTGTTTATTCATGGGCTAGTCAGAGGACAACTTTTGGTTAGTACTCTTCTTTCCATCCTGGGTTCCAGAAATGGAAGTTGGGTCATCAGGGTTATGGCAAGTGCCTTTATTTGCCAAGCCCTTTTGCTAGCCCACTCAATGACAGTGTAACATCAGATTGTGTTGGTCTTTGTATGCTGACACCATGTCTTGTTCTCTGTCTTCAGTTTAGTATTAGGCAGATATTTAGTATCATAGATATTTAAATATTAATATATATTGTGTAATTGACTCCTCACTCTACCCACTTGTTTTCTTATTTTTAGTCTATTTGGAGTTGTGATTAATTTTTGAGATGGAAGTTTGTTCTTTCTATTCTGTGCATATTTGTTCCTACTTGTCCTCACACACCTCCCCCTTCTCTGTCTCTGCTTTCACCATTTAGCCCCTCTTCTGCTTTTATGTCACATGCATTTATTACCCTCTCTTTTCCTTCCTACCCCTTAAAGATTTCATCTTCCCTTCCATGGTCTCCTTTATAGTTCCATGACTCCTCCCATATGTGCACACATAAAAATTAGAACCTTAGATCTTCATACAAGAGAAAACAGTATTTGTCTTTCTGACTCTGGTTTATTTTATATAACATTCTAATTTCCAGTTCATTTTTTTCTGTAAATGCCATTTTTTACAGCTGAATAAAATTCCATTATGTGTGTCTGTATCACATTTCATTATTGATTCATCTAGACTTTGTTCCATTTCTTGCTCCTGTGAATAATATAGTTAATAAACATGGATATGCAGATATCTCTGGTAGGATTTAGAGTTGCTTGGGTATATATCCAGAGTGATATAGCTAGGTCATATAGTTCCATTTTTTTGTTTGGTGGTAGTTGTTT
Organism: Peromyscus leucopus; assembly: GCF_004664715.2. Lineage (NCBI taxonomy): Eukaryota > Metazoa > Chordata > Mammalia > Rodentia > Cricetidae > Peromyscus > Peromyscus leucopus. The sequence goes on from NC_051065.1 coordinate 148,263,678, forward strand.
TTTTGAAAACCTTCCTACTGTTTTCTGAGTTGCTGCACCAGTTTGTATACAATAGTATACAGTAGTGAATAACCATTTCTCTTTTCACCTTATCAGCATTATTTGTTGTTTCTTTACTTAATGACCGTTCTGAGTGAGGTGAGCTAGAATCAAAAGTAGTCTTTTTTTGTTGTTTGTTTGTTTGTTTCGAGACAGGGTTTCTCTGTAGTCTGGAACTCTGTAGACCATAGTGGCCATGAACTCAGATCAGCCTGCCTGCATCACCACTGCCTGGTCCTCAAAAGTAGTTTTAATTTGCATTTCCCTGATGACTCACAGTATATTGGCCATTTTTGTTTCTTTTTGAGAACTGTCCTCAGTTCATTTGTCCTCACAACCTCCCACCCCCACCCCCCCTTTTTTTTTTGAGACAGGGCCTCTCATTAACCAATTTATTGATTGGAAAATTCTTTTTGTTGTTGTTTTGCTTTGTTTTTCAAGATAGGGTTTTTTTTGTGAAGCCTTGGCTATCCTGGAACTCATTCTATAGACCAAGTGCTGGGATTAAAGATGTGCCACCACTGCCTGGTGATTGGAAGTTTTTTAAAAATTATTTTTATTTGTATTTATGAGTGCCTGCCTGTATGTATATTATACCACGTGTATGCTTAATGCTGGTAGAGGCCAGAAGGCATCAGACCCTCTAGAACTAGAATTATGAATGGTTGCGAGGCACTATTTGGGCCCGGGTAACTGAACCCATGACTGCTGTAAGAACAGCACATGCTGAGCCATCTCTTTAACCCCGTGTGTGTGTGTGTGTGTGTGTGTGTGTGTGTGTGTGTGTGTGTGTGTGTGTTTGTGTGTGTAAAGAACTTTTGAAGTTCTTTATGCAGTCTAGATATTATCATCTGAAGTATAATTGGCAAAGATTCTCTTCCATTCTGTAAGGCTGTCTTCACTTTGAATGTTTCTTTTGCTGAACTGCTTTTTAATTTCTATATAATCCTGTTTGTGCTACTTCTTGTGCTATTGGAATCCTTGTAAAGTTCTAACTTAATATTTTGAAGTGTTTCCCCTAACATACGGCTCAAGAATTCCTTCTTAGAGCACTGGCAGACCCCAGTTTAAAGATGAATCTGCTGGGCATGGTGGATGCTGAGCTATATCGCCAACTCTGGAATTTTTTTTTCTTTAAATGTTTTCAGTCCTCAGTTGAATCACTAGAATGTGCAGATACAGAGGGCTGATATATTAAAGAACGTTTGCATAAATACAATTAGACCATCTGGCTTAGAGAACCAGTGGAAGAGCCTGGCGTGGTGGCACATGCCTTTAATCCCAACCTGGTCTACATAGCAGTATCCAGGCCAGCCAGGCCTACATAGTGTGACCCTGTTTCCAGGGGGGAAAAACAACAACACATAGTTGGCATGATAAATGAACAGGAAAGGGTGCTTGCTGCCAAGTCTAGCAACCTGAGTTTGATCAGAACCCACATGGTGGAAGGAGAAAACTGACTCTGTCACATTGTCCTCTTTATGAGTGTATTGGCACATTAAATGTAATAAAAATATATACTCCCAAGTTATAGTGTGGTAGTGCTAGAGTATGGATATAAGAGTATACTGGGCATTTCTAATATGATATAGACTGCTAGAGGAAGGAGGAGTCCAGAAAAACAGCTTTGTCAAACCTCTCAGCCCAGAATATACTAAATGGGTAGGTCTAGAGTATATTTTCAAGTAACAGGAAGTATAGGAGAATAGATTAAAATGATTCCAGATTAGCAAGTGTAGGTGGCCCCAAAGCGCAGTACAGAGAAATGCTCGAAAAAAAAAAAAAAAAAAAACAATGAGGTGGTGCCCCAAGGGCAGTGCTAAAATATTCTGGGTGTATGATGAATGAAGAGACTAGTGAAATTCAGGTATCACAAAAGTAAAATTAACATTGTGTGCATGTGTGCCTTTGTGGAAGTAGCAAAGGAAAGATGGAAACAGATGGTGACTAAGCTTCTGAATTGAGTATCATAGTTAGGCTAGGTATGTCAGCCAGTGCTGGCCAGAAGAAAAGAGTAACTACATGAATGGATGATTGCAATGTATTGTAAGGTTGGTAAATCCAAATCTGTAAAGATGGCTGATCGTCCATAGACACATGAGTTGGAAGTTGCTGCCTTAAAGCATACTACGCAGGTTGGAGGTGTAGAGGAAATTTTGGGACTTTTTCTGTGAGACCCAAGTCTTGGCATAGTTTTTTCACTTAAGGAAGGTCTTCTTCAGTGCAAAATTCTTAATCCAGTTGATTGGATGAGGCTTTTTTCACATTTTGGAAGATAATCTTTTTAAGTCAGTAGATTATAGCTGTTAATCACTTATACAAAATAACTTGGACATACAGACCAGTATACGGTCAGACAGATGGGCATTATAACCTAGCCAAGCTGGTCTAGGAGTTTGAATGGTCACAATGGGTGTGTATGTGCAGAATATAGGTACTAAAGCAGACATGTAAATTAGAAAGTATAAGCTCAATGAGGCGAGAGAGGATGGCATTTAGTTAAGGAAGCCCAGTAACTTCATTTCAATGGGATTTAAAATTCAGTCATGAGCTCATAATGGGAATGAGATACTTAGGTCTGTATTTCAATAACTGCTGAAATCTGGATGAAAATGACATTTCTAGGTAGTAGAAAATGGGTTTAGAATGAAAACCTGAGATTTATGAACAGGAGAGCTCCCAGAGACAAAGGAGACTCTTGAAGGAGTACCTGAAACTCAATGAATCATTTGTTAATCTCCACAAACCAATCTAGCTCCCATTTCTCACATAGAAGTGGATGGCATCACTTGGACAAGACGGTAGCCATTTCTGGATTGTTTAAATGGTATTAGAATTTTATTGTAGATTATAGTAGAGTGACATACAAATTCTGTTCCATAATGTACGGCCATCCCTTTCTATCCAGTTGAGGACTGGAAACATTTGAATAAAAGTCTGCATTGAATGTGTTTGACATATACAGGCATTTGGATATTTGGTCCCTAATTGGTGGCACTATTGGGGTATGTTTAGGAGATGTGGCCTTGCTGAAGGAAGTATGTCACTAGGGCAGGCTTTTGGGAGTATTAGAGCCTTACTTTATTATTCCCAGTTTGCTCTTTCTGCCTGTGACCCAACATGTGAACTCTCAGCTTGCTACTCCAGATGCCATTTGCCACTTCTGACACTATGATGGACTCTTATCTCTCTGGAATCCTAAGCCCTAATATACTCTTTCTTCTAAAGTTAGTTGCCTTGGTCATGGTGTTTCATCATAACATAGAAAAGTAACTAGTATACCCAGAAATAAGGTATATGAGAGAATGTTCATTGGTTATATGTAAATACCATTCCATTTTATATGAATGACGTCAGTATTTAGGATTTTGTATGCTAGAGAGTCTGAGTGGTGGCTCCTAGAAACAAATCTTCCTTGGTTACTGAGGGTTGAGTGTATATTTTTCTTACCTAGCCTTTATTTTTAGATTCTGAACTCATGTATTAGAGCATTATATGGAATGAAAGATTCACTGTTTAAATTTATTATTTTTTATGTGTTCTTTGCACCTTGTGTGTGTACCTGCAGAGGTCAGAAGAGGACACCAGAAATTTGGGACTGGAGTTACAGATGATTGTGAGCCTACATTGTGTGGGTGCTGGGAATTAAACCTGGGTCCTCAGTAAGAACAAGTGCTTTTAACCAGAGTCGACTCTCTAAGCCAAGGAGTGAAAGGTTTTTTTTTTTTTTTTTTTTTTTCCTTGTAGAAGTGTTTTAATATCTTTAGAGAGTTCATTATGGCTCTGTTCCCTCTTTTCCTCCCTTCAGCCCCATCCTGAAAGGTTTTGCTAGTGCTGCTGAACCCTGTCATCCTCCCCTTCTATTTCTTTTTTTTCTGCTTGAGACCACACACCTTGGGAGAGGGAGGGGATGTGGTATCCTTGATTTACTTTTTCTTTTTTGTGATGTTACAAAAACTGTCTTATTCTGTAGTGGATAATTGTAGCTTTCTGTGTTCATGAGCTCTGTTTTCATGAGCTCTGTGTGTTTATAAGGTTCAAGGATTTTAACTTTAAATTTTGAGAACATTTGTTTATTAAGGAGATAGTAAGAATTAGAATGCTAAGCTTTAGATCCTAGAGTGTTTTAGTTGAAATTATTTGAAAGCTAAAAAAGAAAGTACTTTTAGCTTTTACTGTAGTGTGAGAATTAAAATTTTGAGAAAATAAAATCATACTCTAAAAATACTTTAAAAAGAGTCTAGAGCTAGGTATGGTGACATTTGCCTGTATGCCAGCGCTGGGAGATGGGGTTGGGGCAGGAGGAGGGTGGATTGAAGTCAACCAGCTTGAGCTACATACTGAGATCCTTTCTTCAAAAACAAATCTAGGCAGTCTTAAACACTGAAACAAATGACTTTCTCATGATGGAGGAAATAAGTGAAGAACTTCATTTCTTTTTTTCTTTCTTTAAGATTTATTTATTTATTTCGTATACAGTGTTCTGCCTGCATGTGTCCCTTCAGGCCAGAAGAGGGCATCAGACCTCATTACAAATGGTTGTGAGCCACCATGTGGTTGCTGGGAATTGAACTCAGGACCTCTGGAAGAACAGCCAGTGCTCTTAACCTCTGAGCCATCTCTCCAGCCCCCGAAGAACTTCATTTCTTGTTTTTTGGTTTTTTGAGACAGGGTTTCTCTGTGTAGCTTTGCACCTTTCCTGGAACTCACTCTTTAGACCAGGCTGGCCACAAGCTCACAGAGATCCGCCTGCCTCTGCCTGCCAGAGTGCTGGGATTAAAGGCATATGCTACCACCGCCCTGCAAGATTTACTTTTTTACTGATGGCAAAGTGTCTTTACCTGCTAAAGCCATCTCACTAGCCACAATATTTACTATTTTAAAAGGTAAGAGTCTCTGTAAAACGAAATGGCTATCTAATAAATGTAGCACGAATCTTAAATGGTCTTATAAGAACCCGGAGACAGGTATTGGGGTGAATGCTAGAAGATCAGAGAAGCAGAACAAGCCACAGTGACATCACCTTGCCAGTTCCTCAGCTGATCTTGTTTCCTCAGACTGCTAGCCTCTGAGTCCTGATCCAAATGGATCTCAGCTGAACTGCTTCTCGAAAGCCTGAAAGCTTAACCAGCTCTAGTTCCTGGTCCTCACGCCTTATATACTTTTCTGCTTCCTGCCATTACTTCCTGGGATTAAAGGCGTGAGTCACTTTTCCTGGCTGTTTACAGTGTGGCTTTAAACTCAGAGAGATCTGGATAGATCTCTGCCTCCCAAGTGATAGGATTAAAGGTGTGTGTGCCACCATTTTCTGGCCTCTATATCTAGTGGCTGTTCTGTTCTCTGACCCCAGATAAGTTTATTAGGGTGCACAATATTTGGGGGAACACAATATAATCACAAATAAAATCTGTGGGAAAATACAGGTATAAGGTAAATGGGATGTCAGCAAATGTCTATAAGCATAGTAGACCCACCCACCCTTTTTTTTAAAACAGAATCTTACTAAATAGCCTCCAACTAGCAATCTTTCCATCTCTATCTCTAAAATATTATGAATACAAGTGTGCACAATCACAGTCTACTCCATTTCCTCTCTTACACTGTAAACTCAGGTTAAGTAATTCCTATCACTTTTTTATTTCTTCCAGAGTATCAAGGAAAATAACGTATAAAATACCAAGTTATAAACTCCAGTGGAAAAAAGTAGGTTTTAGTTTAATTTTAATGTGTATGAGTGTTTGCCCACATGCTTTATTATGTGCACCAAGCCCATGCCTGGTGCTTATGGAGGCTAGAAAGAAAGCATCAGATAATCTGGAAATGGGAGTTATAGATGGTTGTGAGCTGCCAGGTAGGTGCTGGGAACCAAACCTGGGTCTTCTGCAAGAGTACCAACTGCTCTTCACTGCTGAGCCACCTACAGAGACTTTATATCTGACAGTTTTCCCTTGCAAGCTCAGCATCAGCTTGCAAAACAACAACAACAAAAACAAACAAACAAACAAAAAACCACTGTCTAGAATACAAGGCTAAAGAAATGAAGTTCTGCCGGGGCGGTGGTGGCGCACGCCTTTAATCCCAGCACTCTGGCAGGCAGAGGCAGGCGGATCTCTGTGAGTTCGAGGCCAGCCTGGTCTACAAAGTGAGTTCCAGGAAAGGTGCAAAGCTACACAGAGAAACCCTGTCTCGAAAAACCAAAAAAAAAAAAAAAGTAAATCTGAGTATTCCATGTACACAGCATTCAGTCTTAAGCGCATGAGGCAAGAATGTGCCCTTTCCCTGACTAGAACCCAAGAACGAGCTACAGGACTTCAAGATATAACACTGACCACTAATAGCTGTATAGCTGTTGAGGAATATGTGTGCTCTCCACAGATCTGTATCTGTTGTTTTTCTGGTCAGGGAGCCGAGAGTGCAGCACCCCTGTGATGCCCTTCAACTAAAGTTTTCCCTTCTGCCTGTGCTGAGACTTCGTGGGGTTTAGCCTGGGTTGCAGGTGTCTAGTGGGGGTGCTGAACAAGTGTAAAGGCCGACGTCTTCAACAGTACCTGCTATCTAGAGCCTTCTTGTGGAAAATGAGTTGCCAACCTTTTTTATCTTAAAGGGAAATACTTTATTTATAGATAGTAACTGAAAAAAATATCGAATGTAATCTCTAACAGTTGGCATTACTATTGACAAAAGGTTTTGCTCCCCCGATAGCATTTTATTATGATTGCTGGGGCAGCAACTGTTACTCATAGGAAATTCCTTCATGCAGTGAAATTAGTCATCCCTGAAAAGATGAGGTTCAAGAGCCCGAGTGTCCCGGGCGGTGGTGGCGCACACCTTTAATCCCAGCACTCGGGAGGTAGAGGCAGGCCGATCTCTGAGTTTGAGGCCAGCCTGGGCTACTGAACAAGTTCCAGGACAGCCAGGGTTTTGAAGAGAAACCTTGTCTGGGGTGGGGGTGGAGTGGGGAAGATCCCGAGTGTTAGACCAGGTACTGACATGGCTCCAGAATAAAAAAACAAACAACAAACAAAAAAAAACAGTGACTACAAGTATTTGTTCTTTTCTCAAGGGAAGCTAAGACTTCCGTAGTTACTCTGTTGTGATTTTTCTTTGTGGCCTTGCCTTCTGAGTGAGACCTTCTCATGTAACCTTGAAAGAAAGCCCTGTGTGATCCTAACTTCTTAGTGAGCACTTGGCGCCATCTGCAGCAGATAGAGTGCCTGGTTGGGTACACACTGGCCTTCTGTGGTTTTCCACAGGGAAGAGAGTGTAACATAAGCTCTCGGAAAAACATCTTCTAGTGAAGATGACAACAATGTAGGTTTGCTTTATAAGTTTTCCACAGCTATGGTTAAAGGACAAATCTTTATGCTTTGTAGCTGCTGGTGGTGGTGGTGGTGGTGGTGGTGCTGCTGCTGCTGCTGCTGCTGCACACCTTTAATCCTAGCGTTCTAGAGGCAGAGGGAGGTAGAGGCAGCCTAGTCTACAGAGTGAATTCCAGGACAGTCAGGGTTACACAGAGAAACAAAAACAAAACAAAAATTAAGAAAAAAGCTTGGTAGAAAAAGTGTTTTGGCTAGACAGGGTGGCATGCTTGTAATCCTAACACGTGAAAAGTTTTGCAGGAGAGTTGTGTTTGAGGTCTCTGGGCTACATAGTGAGACCTTGTCTTAAAGCAAAAAACAAAATAAACAAACAAAAAAAAACATACAAAAAAACCTTTCTGTTAAGGAAAGGGAACATAAGTTTGTAACTTGTAGGTTATGTAGGATATCCCATATGGGGAATATAAAACAGTTTGTATTTCTATCATAATGGGTGGTTATCTTCTAATGAGATTTAAATATCTTTTTTTTCCTAAGATTTATTTAATTATTATGTATACAGTGTTCTGTCTTCATGTATGCATGCATGCATGCCAGAAGAGGACACTAGATCTCATTATAGATGGTTGTAAGCCACCATGTGCTGGAAATTGAACTCAGAACCTCTGGAAGAGCAGCCAGTGCTCTCAACCTCTGAACCATCTCTCCAGCCCCTGAGATTTAACTATCTTAAACTAGCACAATCATTGTAATTTATAATTTGCCAAAATTAGGAATGGTATGGTATTGTTGGCTAGATTTCTTCTTAGCGTAAATTGGATTATTACTGTATCTAGTGGAGATTAGAACAGTTGTCTTAGACCTTTGAAGAAATGGTTGGTGTAGGGATTTAGGCGTCCGTGGATGTGTCAAGATGGTCATGGCAAGCCAAAGTACTGATGGTGTGTACTTCGATATCTGGGAGGTCATGAAGTTGCTGATCTGCCTTGCCTTGCTTACTTGTAAGTGTGACCACTGGACAAGACACTTGAACAGTCATACTTCCTATGTTCACACACTCTGTATCAGTGGCTTTACCTAATCAAGAATATTTACAGAATAATTACCAGCTTTTTTCTTGCTTTTTGAACAGTACAAGTATTACTAGCATTTCCACTGTATTTGATCTAGAAATGATTTAAAGTATACAAGACAGTGTATACAGCTTATACAGAATACTTCATACTTTACTATAAGGACTTTGAACATCTGTAGATTTTTTGGTGTGCTCTGGATGGAAGTGAGGAATATGGCTGGGATTTGGGAGTCTAGAGGTAGCCCTCTCTCAGATCCAGGATGCTGTGGGCAAGGGATAGCTGTTCTCAAAGTTTTTTAGGGTTTTATTATTAAAAAAATTTGGGGGGTATGACGGAGACAGGATATCACTTTGTAACCCAGGCTGGCCTGGAATTCACTGTGTAGCCCAGGCTGGCCTCAAACTCACAGAGATCTGTTTGACTAAAAATGACTTAAAACTTTCTCCTCTTTATTATCAAACTCTGAGTGGTAAATTAATTGCTTTTTAGGAAGACAGTTTTCAACTGTTGACTGATTCATGATTCAGACTCATAATTTCAGACTCAGTTTCACTCTGGGAAAGGTATCCTTTTTTTTTTTTTTTTTTTTTACACTCTTAGTAAAATATGTTTGTTTCAAATGTGCCATTTAAAGAAGGGAAATAGTGGCACACAGTAATGGACATGGGTGTTTGCTTGCATTATGTAGAGAGAGCTCTTTGTTCATTCTCCAATTTTTAATTTTATTAAAATTACTCCTAAAATGCTAGTTTTTGCTTATGTAGTAATACAGTTTTTTTTAAATTATCTACATAACAATTTTAAAGCAAGAGAAATTTCAAATATAAAACTACAGATAAATTTTTTTTTTTTTTTTTTTTTTTGAGACAGGGTTTCTCATGTAGTTTTGGTGCCTGTCCTGGATCTCACTCTGTAGATCAGCTGGCCTTGAACTCACAGAGATCTGCCTGCCCCTGCCTCCCAAGTGCTGGGATTAAAGGCGTGCGCCACCACTGCCCGGCATAAAAATAAACTTAATGAGTTATCTAGTGATGGGGAAGTGGGATAATATTGTCAATGACGTTTAATTATTTATTTTTGTTTTATGTGCATTGGTGTTTTGTCTACATTTATGTCTGTGTGAGGGTGTCAGATCTTGGAGTTACAGACAGTTGTGAGCTGTCACGTGGGTGCTGGGAATTGAATCCGGGTCCTGGAAGAGCTCTTAACCACTGAGCCATCTCTCCAGCGCCGAATATTGTCAATGATTTTTTTTTAAAGATTTATTTATTTATTATGTATACAGCATGTATGACTGCAGGCCAGAAGAGGGCACCAGATCTCATTACAGATGGTTGTGAGCCACCATGTGGGTGCTGGGAATTGAACTCAGGACCTCGGGAAGAGCAATCAGTGCTCTTAACCTCTGAGCCATCTCTCCAGCCTGTGTCAATGATTTAAATATGACCCATTTTTATACCAGGAAGGGAATTGGATTTTATATTATCATTAAATTTTTTTTAGATTTATTATGCTTATGAGTGTTTTGCTTGCATGTACATCTTTGTACCGTGTGCATGCCTGTTGCCCACATGTGACACCCTTTCATAAGAGGGTATTGAGTGGAACTGGAGTTATAGATGGTTGTGAGCCAGCATGTGGATGCTGGGATTAAACTCAGGTCTTCTTTAATAACATGTCAACTGTTGAGCCATCTTTACTGCACCTAAGAATTGGAATTTTAACAAAAGGGATGAAACAGTGAAGCTAGAAATAGGCAGTCAGATTAAGTGTATTCCTAGACAGAATTAATACAATATTAATATAGGGAAATTGTAATGGAAGTAAGCTGTGTGCCCTGTTGTGCTGCCAGCTTCCCCAGGGAAGATGGAGAAATCTTTCTGGAGGATGTCCATATTTTTAGTGGTATACCAGCAGGGAGAAGGCATAGTATTTCTCCTCTGTTTTTGTTTGAAGAAGGGTTACTGGGGCTGGCCTTAAATTCTCTGTGCAGCTAAGGATGACACTGAGTTCCTGAGTCTCCTCCCTCCACCCCCTCAAAGTACTCAGGTTAGCTGGAAGTGTCTCTCTCCACTTCTTGTTTGTTTAGTTAGCATAAAACTACATTTATTTGTGAAATCTAGAAATCTGTATGATTTCATCAATCTCATGTGTATTTTCTTTTCCATCTAGATAAAATTTTATATTTAAATAATCCAGAAAAGGAAGAGCAAGCAGATCGAGATGTGTAGCTCCGTGGCTGCCAAGCTGTGGTTTTTGACAGATCGACGAATCAGAGAAGACTATCCGCAAAAAGAGATCCTACGAGCTCTGAAGGCCAAATGTTGTGAGGAAGAATTGGACTTTAGGGCTGTAGTGATGGACGAGGTGGTGCTAACAGTTGAGCAAGGAAATCTGGGTAAGACTATACAAGTGCTCTTTCAGATTTTGTTTAGAATGCTGTGAGTTGAAATTCTGGAATAATGAGAAGTGAAGTCATAACAGCCTTATCATAAGTGCCATCACTCACAGGAAGTCTGTTTACAGAGACAAGAGCACCAGTATTTCCTAAATTATAGTATGTATGGAAGAGTGGAAAAGAAACTAGAATAAAAACTTTCTAGTTTTATGAATATTTAGCTATCTGCCAGGCATGGTGGCACATGCTTTTAATTCCTGTCTCTTTCTTTTTCTCGAGACAGGGTTTCTCTGTGGAGCCCTTGCTGTCTTGGCTCTATAGACCAGGCTGGCCTCTGCCTCCCCCAATGCTGGGATTAAAGGAGTGTGCCACCACTGTCTAGCTGAGAAACCCTGTCTCAAAAAAATAATACAAAACAACAACAAAAAGGATTTGACTCAGCTGGTGATACATGTATTTCTAGTGTTTCACGTGTGTTCAGAAAATAGCCTGGGCATGGTAGTGGTGGCTCATTAGAGTTGAGGCCAGAGTTCAAGGACAGTATGAGCTACAGAATAAGAAAGAACCTATCCCTACAAACAAAAATAAATATAATAAATAAATGAACCAGTTGGTAGCCTTTGGTTTTCTAACCTTTAAAAATGTTAAGTAACAAAAATTTGGGGGGTAGACTTGGGCATCACTCTGATGGTTAGTGTTGTCAGCTTCACAGGATCTAGAATTTTCCAGGAGATGTGCTTCTGTGCATTTCTGTGAGGTGTCTTAACTAGGTTAGTTCATCTGGCAAAGCCCACACTAACCATGGGCAGGCCATTCCTTGGGCAGGGATCCTTCATTAATGGACCTCTTATGGATCCAGACATTTTTAGTCTTGTACACTTTTAATATTTTTAGATTATTTTATTTTATGTGCATGGGTGTTTTGTCTACATGTATATATGTGTACCATGTGCATGCCTGGTGCCTGCGGAGGTCAGAAGAGTGCATTGGATTCCATGTTGGTGCTGGAAATTGAACCCTGGTCCTCTGCAAGAGCAACAAGTGTCCTTCACTGCTGAGCCATCTCTCCAGCCTTTTATACTATATTAAATGCCATCCTCTTGTAGCGAGGTAATGAAACAGCTTTCACAGAACTCTTTTCTCTCTCTCTCTCTTTTTTTTAAATTAGAAATAATGTTCTTCAGGATTTTCTCCTTTGGAACATTTTCCTCATTATATGCCTAATTCAGGATTTTTTCCTTTGGAACATTTTCCTCATTATATGCCTAATTGCAAAGCAACAAAACAAAAAACTATAGTGTAACCCTAAACGAGTTGGTTGGCTCAACTGGCCTGTGGGTTTCTGTCCTTGGGCTGCCAGTTTTATATTTTCCCTGCTTATCTCTTAGTTTTACTGACTGTGGTTTGGACTTCAGGCTCCCTGATTCATTTCAAAGCCACCCCGTTTGATAGCAAGTCTCCTTGTTTTCAAAATTGGCATACTTGGGTCAAACTCTTGTGTCAGCTGACCTGTAAGGAGAAAGGGAATGAAAACAACCTTCATCAAACAAGTGGTTGATTTCCATTCTGCTTGTTTATAATGTGGGATATTGTAGACCAGGCCACCTCATTTCTGCTTGCTTATAATGTGGGATATTGTAGACCAGGCTGCCCTGAAACATCTGACCCCCTACTTCACCCCTCAGTGCTGAGATTAGTGGCATGAGGTACCTCTTGTGGCCCTCCTAGATGTAATTTATATGGTATATTTTTTTATGAGTTTTCTGCTCTGAAATGGCACCTGACATTAATTTGAGGAAAAGTCATAGTTATTATTTATAATACTTCTGTTTATTTTTCAGTTACATGTACTTTATGCTACATATGAATTACACTTCTTGTTGCCATCCTGTAGTTTTTAGATAATCTTTCTTTAAAAAAAAAAAAAAAGAAAAGAAAATTACTTTTTATTTTTGGATGATTGCCATGATTATCAAGTTCTGAGATTAATTTCTCTGCTAAGTCCAGTGTAGTGAAGTTTCTATCAAAGACTTTTTTAAATTAGTGTTTTCCATATGTACAACTTTTTGTTTGTTTCTGCCTGTTCCTGCATGCTTTCTGCTTTTTCCATAGAAAGTCTTATACTGGGGCTGGATTGATGGCTCAGTAGTTAAGAGCTCTTCCAGAGGACTTGAGTTCAGTTCCCAGCACCCACATGGCAGCTCACAACTGTCTGTAACCCCAGTTCCAGGGGATCTGACACCTTCACACCAATGCACATAAAATAAAGTTAAATTATTTAAAAAGAAAGGAAGTCTTATACTGTCAGTCATAGTGCTTTCACTCTAGCCTAGGCTGACTTGGAACTCTGTGTAGCTCAAATTGGCCTAAAAGTTGTGGAGATTCTCCTGTCTTAGACTCCCATGTGCTGGGGTCACAGGTGTGAGCTACTGTACCCAGCTTCCTAGTGTTTGAAAATCTGACACTCTGTGGTACCTGACTCTGGTTCTGATGCTTGTTTGCTTTCTTCAGACTATTTTTTTATCCTTCTATTGGTGTACTAAAATACTCCAGCCAAGATCCTCAACTTCAGGGAGAAGTGGGCTTATTTTTAGCCTGCTGTTCAGTACAGCTTTGGAGGCAAGTCAAGGCAGGAACTTGAAATTGCTAGTGGTATTCACAGTCACAGGTAGAGTGAATGAATGGATGCTGAAGTTGTCCTTTGTTCTGAGAGTGAATCCAATCCACCTGGCAGTTCCATCACACCAGGAAGCAGGGAGAAGGGACCTGGTGACCCCTCCCTTTCCTTTTAAGAGGTCATGTACAACAGCAAGAAGCGATGCCTCCTTGGGCCTATAGCCCAAGGCCATGGGCAGAGCAAATGCCACTGCACTGTCCCTTATTGAGACTCTTACCAGGTGAATCTAGGTTATTAGTATTTGTCTGAAGGTGAAAATTATGTAGAAATTCATCTTCAGATTTTATGATTGTCATCTCATTCTTTAGTGGTGAGCTTCTAATCCCCTTTCATGCCAGGGAGAAGTTAAAAAGTTGAGGTATGGGTTATGAGCAGACGGTACCCAGTGTGAGCACCTGAAAGGGCAGTGTGAACTCATTAGTTTAGAAAATGTTACTTTGTGTTCTTACTTTTTTGCTGTCAGCCATATTTTTATATTTATACTAATACAAATCATAGTTGAGGCACATGACCTGTTCCTGTTTTTGTTTGTGATTTCTGGCTCTAACTTGTACCCACAGTATATTTTTTATAGAATGAAAAGTTGTTCAGGAAAGGATTAATCATGACATTTCTTAAACCATTTTAAGAAGGAAGTGAGAATAAAATCTCTAGTGTAATTTTAAGTGATGGGAGACATTTATGTTAAAGAATATGCAAAAGTCTTGATTTTTTTTTAAAAAAAGGTATGAATTAGATGACCGTGGAGAAAAGTAATAGTACGCAGGGTGGTGGGTGGAAGGTAAAATGTATCTTGACGTTTTATATTTGAGTGTTTTAAGCAACATGTACTATTTTAAAATCAAAAGATTTTAAGGAGTAATTCATATAAAAATCTTTCCTGTATTGCTTATTGCCTTCTTAAATTCAATTTAAAAATTCATCATAGAAGCAGATGAACTCAAAAACTCACACAAAACACAAAGTAGAAAGAAAATTGCATGGAGTACAGTGTTGAAATTTCCTGTTCTACTTTATTTTTACTTTGTTGCCTGTCCTATGGAAGTCAGCCCAGTCATTTACTCTTTCAGAAATTTTGTATTTATATATGTGCAAATAAACTTATTCTCAAATGTCCCCTTAATAGTTCATTATATATTTGCTTTTTCATTTCTGAATGTAAATATATTATGCCATCTCTTTAAATGGTAGTGTATATTATACTGGTGTGTATAATTTAGTTAATAAGTCAGTTGAGATTTTTGCTTTTCTTAGAGAAGAATGTCTCTATTCTGGTCTAGTATTAACAACACAATGCATTTGATTTTGAGATATAAACTTTGGTATTTTATTTTAATTTATTTATTTTGGTTTTTTGAGACAATGTTTCTCTGTGTCACCTGACTGTCCTGGAACTCACTCTGTAGACTAGGCTAGTCTGAAACTCACAGATTGGCCTCTCCCTCCCAAGTGCTGGGATTAAAGGTGTGCATCAACACTGCCTGGCTTGTTTTGGTATTGTATTGTTCCTTTATATTATTATTACTTTTTTTACATTTAAAAATATTATTTAGATTTGAGATTATAATATAATCACATTATTCCTTTTTCTCTTTCCTCCCTCCAAACCCTCATATCCTTGATCTTTCAAATTCATGCCCTCTTTTCATTAAGTATTGGTACATGAATTGTGTGTGTGTGTGTACATACATATTCCTAAATACATAAAATACAACCTGCTCAGTCTATATAATGCTAACTTGTATGTTTCTTTAGTATTGACCATTGGTATTGGGAAACTAGTGTGCTCTTTCTTGGGAAAGACTATTTTTCTGGCTCTCAGCATTCCTTAGTTGCCTGTAATTCTTTGTTTAGGGTTGAGGCCTCTTGGGCTTTCTCCTGTCCACATTAGCATGTCTGTTGCTATTGCCCTTATTCAGCTCATGTTTAAACAGTCATGTTGATGAAACTTAATGGGTGTAGCTTCTGACATTACTAGGAGACACAGTCTTACAGCAAACTCCTTGATCCTTTGACTCTTAAAATCTCATGGTCCCCTCACAGTGATCCCTGAGTCTTAAATTAAGTGCTGCAGAGTTGTTTGTAGATATGTCCATTGTGATTGAGCGCCACAACTCTTTTAATTTGATTGGTTGTGGTTTTCTATAATGGTCTGTCTGTTGCAAAGAAAGAGAAGTTCACTTATCTGTGGGTGTAGAGACAAGGATTTATAAATTATTGTTAGGGATTATGCTGACTTAGTATATATAGACTGTAGGTTGTCCTGCAAGACCCATGAGTTCACTAGCCCTGGGTAGTTGGCTAGGTTTCTGATACTAGGAATGACTTCCCCTTTGTTGAGTGGACCTTAAGTTTAGCTAGAGAGCTGTCAGTTACCACCAAATTATACATGACACTACTGCACTCTTAGCATTATTGTGCTATGCTAGTCATTGTTGTTCATAGGTGTCATATCTGGGTAGAACTGTTTTGCTTCTCATCCTTTGGAAGCTTGCACGACACCTTCTGGTATAATGGAAGTTGGTCCTCAGGGAGGAAGCTTTCAGGTCTGTTCCAGTTCAGGAGCCTCTTGACCCTGTCTTGGTGTCTTCAGCAATAGGGAATTACTTGTACCTCTAGGAAGCAACCAACAGCAGTAGCAATAGCCTGTAGTGATTTTGGGTCTCTTGGACAACCCTGGCTGACAACTCAGAAGAGGGCTTCTCATGTCTGGCGTTGGGCTTTTTATTAGGTGGTCTTTGGCTCTAGGAGGGAGCATTGTCAGCCCAGATAAGAAAATTTTATTTAAACTATATATGTGTATTTATACCTAAACACATGTATCCTATAGGTTTTTCTTGATCACTAATAGTATGATTCCTTATGGCATTTTCAAACATCCTTAACCATTATTCCCCTCCCCTCTCTTTCTACTGTGACTGTCTTCCTTCTTCCCTGATTAGAGCCCCATCTTGTTTTTCCCATGCCCCTGATGCAGTTGTCTATACTCTGCTATTCCCCACTTTATTGCTCCCTACCCCACCCTCTACTCTGGCAGTGAGCCCTTTTTTACTTTCCTGGTTTCTTGTGGTTACTCTGGAAAATGTAGTCACATTTGGATTTGGAGCTGGAAGATTTGGAGCTGGAAGGCTCAGCTAAGAGAGAAGATGCAATGTTTTCTCAATATGATCTTTCTTAGTTTCATTATTTTCTCACAAAGTTCATGATTTCATTTTTGTTTTTTACTGCAGAAAAGCATTCCACAGTGTACATATACCACATTTTCATTAACTGTTTGTTGGTTGAAGGACATTCGGGTTATTTCCATTTTCTAACTATTGTTTCGTTATTTTCCTAATTGGTAGGGACAGTGAACATCTTTGTTGTTGTTTCGTGGTTCCATCAGAGTTTTTGGATAGTTTTTTCTATTTTGTGAAGAATGAGATGGGGATTTTGGTTGGAATTACATTGAATCTAACTTTTTTTAAATTATAAATAAATTACATAAAAGAACTTACAAAGAAAAACTAGGACCTCATTCTCTAGTCCTGGCCTTGAACTCCTAGAGATTCTTCTGCCTCAGTCTCATAAGTGATAGAATTGCTGGATTGAGCCACCATGTCCTCTTTTGTGTTGCATACTCCTTCCAGTGGTTTTAACTTCTTTATTATTATTTTTTTTCAGGTCTACGGATCAATGGAGAGCTAATCTCTGCCTACCCACAGGTGGTGGTAGTCAGAGTTCCAACCCCATGGGTGCAGAGTGATAGTGATATCACTGTTTTGCGCCACCTAGAGAAGATGGGGTGCCGATTGATGAACCGACCTCAAGCTATCTTGAACTGTGTTAATAAATTCTGGACATTTCAAGAGTTAGCAGGCCATGGTGTACCTCTGCCAGATACTTTTTCTTATGGTGAGATCACAAATGAGAATGTATAATTGAGGGGGAGGGGGCCTAGAGAGATGACTCAGCAGGTAGTCATCTTGTGAAGAGTGCTTGCTTCACAAACATGAGAATCTGAGTTCAGATCTCTGGCACTCACGTAAAAGATGGGTATAGTCATGTGTCCTGTAACCACACTGCTGTGGATGGTGGACAGGAAGATCACTGGGTGTTGCTGGTTGTCAGCTCCACTTTCAGTGAGAGACCCTATCTTGGGGAATAAAGCACTTTCTAGTGCTAGACCAAGACACCTAGCATCCTTCTGACGTACACATACGTTAATCACACACACACAGAGAAACATAGTAAAGTGTTTAGTATTCCATATTTAACTGGTAGAATAAATAACTGATGCTAACTATAATGTTTAAACAAGTATATCTCTATTCCAATAAAACTTTCTTGTAAAATCAAACAGTAGGCCAGAAATTAGCCCACAGGCCTTGGGTTTGAGGTAAAAGACAGCTGTTCAGTATTTCTATTTTATGTCTTTGTTATCATTTTCATACTCTTTAAGAAAATGACCTCATTAAAGAAGATGGGCAGTATGCTTTAAAGTAGCACTCAACTGTTCTCTGACAAAGGGTCATTTTAAGTCAGTTTGATGTGCATTAATACTAAAGTGAAATATAGTAATTTATACAGCCAATAAACTGAAAAAGTTTCCAATCCTTTTGGACTTGATCACCTGCCAATAACAAATGTGCCACAAGAGGCACATTTTGAGTAACACTGCTATAAATATTATCATGCTAATTTTCTGCCCTTCCATTTGAAAAAGAATGATGCTTTTCTTTTCTTTTCTTTTTTGTTAATATTTTGTTTGTTCGAGACTGTTGGCCTTGAACTTGCTGTGTAGATCAGGCATTCTTCAAATCCTCCAGCCTTTCTTTCTTTAGTGCTAGAATTACAGGATTGTGCCACCACACCCAGCTTTCTACAAAAATAATAGTTTTCTACAAAAGCATTTCTTCAAATAATGTTCAATAGAATACTTGGAAATTTAATGAGGTTTTAAAATGAATTCCTTATCTTACTATAAAGAACAGAACCCCATATGTGTGCGTTTATATAATTACTGCTTTTAGTATTTACACAGGACAAAATTAGTGTGAATCACTTAAAGGCTGATTTTCTAATGCTCTTGGGGTTTTAGTTTGGGAAGGAGAAAAGGGCTCACTAGCCAGTAAATTGTACCTTTAATGGTGAGGGATTAAAATTTTATAAGTGGATAATCTTAATTCAGTAAATTGCAAATTGTTCCTATTGTACTGGTGTCCCTAGGCCTTTTTCTGTCTTAGTTTTTTCTGTGATCGTACTGATTGTTTTTACACGTACAGACCGTTCCCCTCAGTTTGCTGCTCTGTCATTTTCTTCTGAGCAGTGGAAACAGTAAGACGCAAGTAAGGGTGGCCAGGCATGGAATGAATGTGTCTTTAGTCCCAGCACTCGGGAGGCAGAGGCGGGCGGTTCTCTTTACATAGCGAGTTCCAGGACAGTCAGGGCTACATAGAGAAACCCAGTTTCGAATAACCAAAAAACAAAACAAAGCAAAAAAAACTCCACAAAACAAAAAGCAAAACTATACTGGACCTAGTGGTACAGGCCAGTAATCCCAGCTACACAGGAGGTGGAGGCAGGGGAATCACATGTTAAAGCACAGCTTGGACTACAGAGTGAGTTCAGGGCCAGTTTGGCACCTTAGTGAAACTTTGTCTAGAGTAAGAAATGAAAAGAGGGCTGGAGATAGAGCTCAGTTGATCTTTGGGTGCTTAGCATAAATGAGACTGTGGGTTAAATCCTTGCTGCTGCAAACAGAAGCACTGACACTAGAACCGATGTGCCCATGGGATACAACAGAGGACTCAGACTCATTTAGTACAGCCGTCTGACTCTCACAGAAAGGATGGCCAGAACGTGCATTGGAGAAAAGACAGACCATTGCCTGCTGGGAAATCTAGATAGCCACAAGTAGAAGAAACTAAATCTATCTCACCCTGCAGAAAAATCATTTCAGAAGTGATCAGAATCTTAGTGTGAGACCTGAAACCATGTAACCACTAGAGGAAAACACTTTAAAATATAGGTGTAGATAATTAATCTCTCTCTCTCTCTCTCTCTCTCTCTACACACACACACACACACACACACACACACACACACACACACACACCCGTACCCATGTAGTTCTTAAATTTTTAAAATTATTTTATGTGTATGGGTGTTTTATCTGCATGTCTGTCTGGGCACCAGGTGAGTGATGTTTGTGGAGACCAGAAATGGGTGTTGGATCCTCTACAGCTAGAGTTTTGGACAGTTGAGAACTGTTGTGTGGGTGCTGGGAATTGAACTAGGTCATCATGAAGAGTAGCTAGGGCTTTTAACTACTGAGCCACCTCTCTAGCCCCCAAAGGTGCTGTTTTCAATAGGTAGTCATTTATACGTAATTTCTTCAAGACAAACAGAAATTAGCCATCAGTCTTTTGCTTTCACCTCCCTTGTCCTGTGCTTTAAAATTGGTCCCAGCATACTTTTGCTATTAGTCTTAAATTTATTTTGTCCTCACCAGGTGGCCATGAAAACTTTGCTAAAATGATTGATGAAGCAGAAGTGCTGGAGTTCCCAATGGTGGTGAAGAACACTCGGGGTCATAGAGGTGCGTAAAATTTGTGGATGTGCTACATAGTTTGAAATTGCTTTTGCAAATTAACAATTTAAGAGCAACCAACAAGTGTTTGAGACCACAAACATGTAAAAGATTTCTACAAGTTCACTTTGGTGAGATGCAGTTTCTGTTTAGAGGTTATGGTAGAGATAAAACATGCATGACTAGATCTCAAGTTAATGTTTCATTTCAGCTATGCATAGTCTCTTAATTTTCTTAACACAAACTCATTTGGCACTCTCCAAGGCACAGTGAAATTAAAAGCATTTTAAATCTTAAAATATATTTTTCTGTCCTGAGTGCAACTTTAGATTGTAAAAAAATGAAACTTAGTTGGCTGAACTTTGAGTCTTCAAGTTACATACCTGTATCATAAAACTGAGGTTAGGGATTTGTGCAGAGAGTTAACCATGGTCCTGAGTTATCAGCCAGACCTAACAAGAAAGACTGGCACAGCAATTAGGTTGCTTTGCACCTTTAACCTTGGTTCAACAAATCAGACAGCTGGCTAGTCTGTCCTTGTGAACTAGACTGCTTTTCTAGGAATAGTTTATCTTAAAAACCATTAGCAAGGCATCTGGTCTAATCTAAAGCTACTTTGAAGCTAGTACCACTTAATTGTGTTCAAGAAACCTTTGACTTTATATCTTCCGAAGGACCTGGGTTCAATTCCCAGCACCCACATGCAGCTCACAGCAGTCGATTACTCCAGTTCCAAAGTATCTGACACCTTCACACAAACATACATGCAGGCAAAACTCCAGTGACCATAAAAAAAAAAAAATTAAAAAAAAACACATACCTCCATTGGAATAAAAATAGAGCAAGGAACAGATTGGAGAATTCAGAAACAAATTAAGTCTATGATACTGCTATGTTAGTGTATTGTAATCATAGAATGTTAATATGTAATAATTTATGTGTATTTTAACTCAGAGGAAAAGGGTTTGCTAAAGAATGAGGTTAACATTGGCTAATCTTTGGAGGAATACAATGTAGCTCCTCTTTCTCATAAACCCAAATGGAATAGTTAGCCACAAGAATTTGTTTGGGGAAATAATAGATGACTATTAAGTTTGACCCCATATATTTTTCACATTGTCTTACTAATCATAATTAAAGCACTTTAGTCAATAGTTATAGCAAAGAATACTTCAAAAACATACAAGTATAATTGCTTCTAAAAGAGTATATGGAACCCAAGAATGTGTATTTATCACTATCCACAATTTCATGACTTGCATGTGTTGTATATTTTTATTCTTTTTAAATCCTAGGCAAAGCTGTTTTCTTGGCACGAGATAAACATCATTTAGCTGATCTAAGCCATCTTATTCGGCATGAAGCTCCATATCTGTTCCAGAAATACATTCAAGAGTCTCATGGAAGGGATGTGCGAGTCATTGTTGTGGGAGGTCGCGTTGTTGGCACCATGTTACGTTGTTCGACAGATGGAAGGATGCAAAGCAATTGTTCACTAGGTAAAGACAAATGCAGAACCTTTCTGTTGGTATATAAAGTGAACGTGCTTTCCACATGGAAATTGTAGCCCTACTGTCATTGTTGGTTTTCTCCTTATTGAATTAGATTTCACTGATTATGAATTTACTTTATTTTTTGTGATAACTTAAATTTTTCCATTTCTGTTCAAGCTTTTCATGCTTGTGTATATTGTATTTAGCATATTCCTCATACACAGCCACTTTTATTTTCCTTGCCTCTCTCTTCTTCCATTGGTCCCCTTGTCACCTTAGGACCTCTGCAGGAGCAACAAGTGTTTTTAACTACTGAGCCATCAAAGTGGGCCTTGTCACATCATCCAGTGCTGGGATTAAAGGCATGTGATTGATCCCACACCTCGCTACCATTCCTCCTGTTAACTTGGATTTTAATAAGCTCTACAAGTTCTAGAAATTTTCTGTTGTTCGTTATAAAGTGTTTTTTGTTTGTTTGATTTGGTCTTTGGACACGGGTTTTTCTGTGTAACCCTGGCTGTCCTGGAACTCACTCTGTAGATAAGGCTGGCCTTTAACTCTCAGAAATCCATCTGCCTCTGCCTCCTAAGTCCTGGGATTAAATGTGTGCACCACCACCACCTGGCTGTGTGTGTGTGTGTGTGTGTGTGTGTGTGTGTGTGTGTGTGTGTGTGTTTTATCTGTGCACCATGTGCCCACAGAGGCCTGAAAAGGGTATTGGATCCCCTAGAGATGCAGTTACAGTTGTGAGCTACTATGTGGGTGCTGGGAATCCAGGCTCTGTCAGAGCAATCAGTGTTCCCAACTGCTGAGTCATCTCTCCAGTGTCTCCTCCCCATTGCTCTCTTTGTTACCTCCTATCCTCCATCTATTTATTATTCTTCTGGAAGATTTATTTTCTGATTTAATTCCCAGATTTTCCACTTTGTTTAATGATTTCGTTTTAAGTTTTTTGTCTGTGCTTTAAAAATACTCCCTATATTTGATTAATTCTGCTTTTCTTTTGGTTGTTTGTTTTTTGTTGTTCTGAGACAGGGTCTTGATGGATAGCTCAGGCTGGCCTTGAACTCTCCTCCTGCCTCAGCCTCTAGACTGCCTTTCACCACACCCTGCTCCTCTGATTGAACTTTCACAAACGACTGTAAATTTTGGGATATTCAATCACACTGTGAACTCCGAGTTTACATTTGCATTAATTAAATAAAATCAGCCTTGGAGGTTAGGAGGAGGAGCTAGCAACTAGTTGACAGAAAGTAATCAGAGTCAGGGGTGTCTGGAAGATGGACAGAGAAATGCACAGGAAGTAGTAGGGAGGGTCTTTACATGGAATGGTCTTTTTTGGTTTGGTGGAGTGAAAGGTTGCTCTCTTTCTGAGATAGCAGTGAAGAGGGAAGGTCAGTTGTTCCTCAACCTCTCTGAGCTAGCGGGTTTTCACCCTAGGCTCTGACTCCTGAGTATTATTGGTAAATAGAACAATAGAGGTTTAGTTAAAACTACATTTGGTGGCAGCGGCAGGAGGCAGATCCAGCAGAACATGAAAGTGACTTCAGAGACACAGTGACTGCTGAAACAGCAGTAGATTCAGGTTCGACACTGTGCCAATGGAAAAACAACCATGCTGTCCTTCATTTCCTCTGTGGAATGTTGAGTTGCTGATCAGTTTTGTTTTAGCTTCAGAAAAATCTTTTTGACTGGGTGGTGGTGGTGCAAGCCTTTAATTCCACTACTTCAGAGGCAGGTGGATCTCTGATTTCAAGGCTAGCCTTGTCTGAGTTCAGGACAGCCAGAGCTTCACAGGGAAACCCTGTCTTGAAAAACAAAAAACAAAACAGAAATTAAAAAAAAAAAAAAAACCTTTTTATTATTGTTGTTGAACTTGAATTTATTTAGGGTATTCTTTCTTGTATTAGGTATTTATCTTGTCACACCTGGGCTTATTCAGATTTGTTGGGTTTTTTTTTTTTTTTTTTTTTTTTTTTTTTTGAGCATGTATTGCTTTAGTCTTCCAGCTGTTGGGAAACCATACTGGTTCCTGTACTCTTCTTATCTTTCCAGCCTCTGGGTAATGAGGACTCAGCTTCATTTGCCTATCTACTTTGGCCATTATGCACGACATTCCTGTGGATGTTCAGAGCTGCTACACCCAAAGTCTTGCCAGGCTTCTCTATTTGCTTTCTAGTCTTCTTGAAGCTAGTTTCCCACATGAGGATGCTCTTGTGTTTTCTTACTCTCACTCTATGCTAACAAAGCTCATTCCTTACCTATATGTTTGGCTAGTGATATGAAGACTCAGAAGCCTTTTTCTTAGGAATAGAACCCATAAAGAAAGAGTGCCATATTTGGATTGCCATATTCCCAGTATGTACCCCATCCCTTGTCCCTGTTTTGTGTCTGTATTAAATAAATTATTTTTGAGACAGAGTCTCACTATGAAGCCTTGACTAGCCTGGAACTTGCTCTGAATTCCAGGCTGCTTCAAACTCACAAATTCGCTAGGCTTCTCTACTTGCTATATATAAAACCAGCTGGTGGACTGGGGAGATGGCTCAGTGGTTAAGAGTACTGGCTGTTCTTCCAGAGGACCTGGGTCCAATTCCCAGCAACCACATGGCAGCTCATAACTGCCTTAACTCCAGTTTCAGGGAGTCCAACACCTTCACACAGATATACATGAAGGCAAAATACAAATGTGAATGAAATAAAAATAAGTAAATTATTTTTAAAAAAATCAGATGTTCTAATTATACAAACATTTTAAACACAGTCTTTCATATTTGCAGATTGGAATGATTCAACTGAGAACATAAAATATTAAAAAAAAAAAAACCATAGTCCAGAGTTGGTGACTAAAGCTCAGTGTGTATATTGCTTCCTAAAAGTTCCTGAAAGCAGAACTTGGCAGAAGCCAAACACTGTGCTAAGTTGGCAGGAATCAAGTACTAGTCAGTCCTTCTCTACTTGAGTCTCATGGGCTCCTCATCCTTTCCCTGGCACTCTTTGAGTGTTGTTTGAATTGAGTTTATGGATGGAAAGTTGAGCCTACAATGGTTGCATCTGTATTGAACATACATTATCATTGTTCCTAAGCAATAACATTTTAGCAACTCTTGGGTGTTTCCATTGTATCAGGTATTGTACTACAGAGCTGATTTAAAATACACAGCAGGTTGTAGGCACTACAAACTCTGTTAAGGGCTTGTGACCATTTGTAGATTTTGGTGTCTGGTGGGGATGGGAGGTTCTGGAAACCCTTGTGATGTTGAGGGACACTGGTCCATGTTATCATAGACACGATAGACCTTAAGGGAAGTTTAATGTCTTTCTAAGACTTTCTTTCTCTTGGAGTTCTTTCTCACTTTTCTTTAATCTCTGTTCAGGCAGATTTAAAACTTAAATTTTAAGCCAGTGGTGGTAGTGGATGCCTATAGCGCCAGCACTCAGGAGGCTGAGGCGTCCAGATTAAATAAATAAGCTTTAGTCTAACTAGGACAAAACAAACCAGTTGTACACTAGCGTTGTTGTTGGTGGTGTTTCATTACCCATTTAGAAGAGGCCTGTGTTAAAGCTACTCCGGAAGTTGGTAACCCTCCTTTACCTCTCCTTTTCTTTGCCAGGTGGTGTGGGGATGATGTGCTCCTTGAGTGAACAAGGGAAGCAGCTAGCTATCCAGGTGTCTAATATCCTGGGGATGGATGTCTGTGGCATTGACCTGTTGATGAAAGATGACGGCTCCTTCTGTGTCTGCGAGGCCAATGCAAATGTAGGTTTCATCGCCTTTGATAAGGCTTGTAATCTAGATGTAGCTGGTGTCATAGCAGACTATGCTGCCTCCCTTCTGCCCGCTGGCCGGCTCACCCGGCGCATGTCCCTGCTCTCTGTGGTGTCCACGGCCAGTGAGACTAGTGAGCCGGAGCTCGGTCCCCCTGCCAGCACTGCTGTCGACAACATGAGCGCAAGTTCCAGCTCTGTCGATAGCGACCCTGAAAGTACCACCGAGCGAGAGCTGCTCACCAAGCTCCCAGGGGGGCTGTTCAACATGAACCAGCTGCTAGCCAATGAAATCAAACTCCTGGTGGAGTGACTCCACCGGTAAATAATTAACCAACAAAACCCTTGTAAAACTGTCTCCCCTCCCCCACCCCCTCCCCCCTTAACCAACTTGCAATGCTGTTCATGGAGAATGCTCAGGAGGTTGAGAGAAAGATATAGTAAGATTGGTTAGAAGAAGGGAAAATAGATGAGACCTCTGATAGTAACACTTAACCTGGTTCATTTGCAGAGTCTACAGAAAGGAAGAATAGGTGATATACAGAGAAATGGCAGGCTCTCTTGCTAACCTTTTCAGTGACTAAAACCCTGCTCTTAGGCCATGAGGAACCTGAAAGTTTCTTTTTCCATGGTCTCTTGCTTTTGTTTTTATGTAGAATGGTTTTGATTCAAGTACTTGGTAGCATGACTTCACACAGTGTCAAGATTTGTAAAGAGGAAACATCTGCTTAAAAATAGAAATGTTTTAGTAGCAATCTGAAAATTCTGCCATTTCTCTCAGCTAGCATTTAAATGCACATAATTGTTTATGAACTCTTAAGGGGCTCTGACCGGGACTTCTTATTTTCATGTTCATCCTTGTTTTTTTCCCCCTTAATTTGGGTGGGAGGGTAATGTGACTCTAATCCAATAAAGATTTTTAATAACAAAATTGGCATGTTTGCATGATGAAAGGGAAATGAACAGTATTGCAATGTCTGGTATACAAAGTAACATTTACTCAATGTAGATAAAGTTGCACTAGTTAAAGTTTGTGCATTGACTTGTATTTGTTAGTGTTTTAGTCTTTTTTGAAGGATATATGCTCTGTTAATGTTGCATTTTTAATACATGCTGGTAACATCCCTTGCTCTATGACTTCATCTTTAACAATGGCCAAAGTAAACAAAATGCTACTTTTTTGGTTAACAAGACACCGACTCAACATACACATTTAAAAGTCTTCGTGCCCCCCTTTTCTCTTGATGAGTTGAACATTTAAAGGATAAGTACAGGGACATCATTTTGGGGAGGCAAGTAAAGGTCATTAGGTATAAAGCTGAAATGATTTCTTAATGCTATTTTTTGTATTTGCATTTTTCACATTTTAGGAGGGTTTATATATTTGTTGCATGCAAGTGTATGTGTTTTATTTTTTGTTTACACCAAACAAAGAATAGATTCTAGAGAATGGCATGATGGGAAGCAGTTTTTTCCTTAAAACGAAAGAAAACAATTGAATTGCTTTAGACTCCAGTAGTGTAGAGATACTCCCCTAAGGACAATAGGAAAGTAGATGTTTCTTAGGCATTGTGTGTGTGTGTGTGTGTGTGTGTGTGTGTGTGTGTGTGTGTGTGTGTGTTTTGTTTGTTTTTATTTGTATACTGTTTGGCATATGACTTACTCAAGGCTACATGCTTTTATTTAATGTTATGACTGTGCATTTTCTCTTTATACACTTAAGATTTGGAGGGAGGTGGACTGGATGTTTTAATGCGATTTATTTAACATAATTGAGTTTCATATAGCCCTATCCTTAAGCCTTCAGTACTGACCACTCTATATTCCTTTTTTGAATTAACGAAAGCCCCCAGTCTGCATATAGTATGAGCCTTTAAGACAAGGATAAAGCTATTCCAGTGATTGAGTCTGGAAGATGTGTTAAGATGGCGATGCTACAGGGTTCAACATACTTTTTAAACAGCAAGCTCCATCTCCCTGCAAATTCTCTGCAGCTTCCCCCAGCTTTTCTTACCTCTCCAGTGCTGCTTTCCTTCACATGGACTGTAACACAATTTCTTGGACACTACTTAGAGACTTGAAGGTGATAATGAAACATCAGTATTATCCAGCTCCAACAGAGGTTTGATCATGATTAACTGTACAGTTTTCCCCATTTGAAAAAGGAATGTAATAAAACTTGGTTTCCCTCATAGAATTAAATAATATTAAAATGGAGTGAAAGGTTGATTGTTGACAAATAGAATAGTACCTATAATCTGTGAACTCTCTCATTTCATCTCAGAAAAAGATACATAAGGAGTTCTAATTTATCTTTAGGATATTCTAATTGCATCTGCACGATTTGATTTGCACAGGGTCCTTGGGAGTCATAAGTACCTCTGATTCACTAACAGAATAAAAGTACTTGGTACTTTGCTGAATGATCATATTTTGGAGGGTGCTTACTATTTGGTATAGAGAAATAAATGAACAGTCGTGTAATCAGATCCTAAAATCAGATCTGGTTGCCACATACATTATGATACACATGTAAGTCCATGCATTTAAAAACAAATAGAACATCTTCATTTGAAAAGTTCATCTTGTTATGGTGGGATAAAGAAAGAGGAAACTTAGAGTTATCCATTCTAAACCAAGCACTCTGTAAGGAGTTTTCACTGGCAGTTCCACTCCCGGTTCATGCAGCCACTGTGCATCAGCCAGTGCGAAATGTAGCCCTTCACCAGCCACCTTCTGGATATCACACTCACACAGTAGATGAAATTAACAGGGTTGCTCATCTTGAATTCTCTCAATTAAGGTAAGAATAAGAGCATTAAGGTAAGAAGGAGAACTCAAAGGAAATGAGTGATAGTTGACTTATTCTAATTGTTTTCACAACTTTTGTATAATCTTCACCTGTGAGAAAAAATGTATTTATCAAATCTGTGTAATCATGCCAAAATCTGTATTACTGTAAATTTTTTGTATGCTGTTAAAATTGTAATTGTTAATTGTATTTTAATAATTCTCATGTTTTTATGTTATCTGCAATGAAAATTGGACTCTAGAGATGATCTATCTATACATATGAACTATGCCACTTAAAATTTCTAATAAGTATTTTTTCTTTTGATACTTATAATTGGTCATTTCTGCTGGCTTTTCTCCAATGAACTTTGAAATCTTTCTTTATGCTATCAATAAGAAACTACCCTGGAACATTAGAAAAAAATCCAACAAGAGACTTGCTTTCATCAAGCACTCCTCAGACTTTAAGAAAAAGCACTGACGGCAATGGAGACGGCCACTGACTGTCAATCATCTCCTTTTTCTCAAGAAGGAAAACATGGAAAAGCAAGCCTCTTTTCAATGAACCCCTAGCTTGGGGTTGGGGGTGTTAGAGACATTGTGAAATGAAACCTTGTGTTATATTTTTCTCCTGGTTCGCTGTTTTGAGAAGGTTTGTGGGCTATTTGGCTGGTGAGACACGCTCCCTTCCTAAGAAAATGTAGGTGCTCAGACAGGTAACCTCTGCCGCTGTTTGTTTGTCTGTTTGTTCGCTTTATTCACATTGGCTTCTGTTGTGCTAGGATATAAAACATGTAATACATCGTAGGATTTATAACCAGGGTCACTGCTTTCTTTTGTTTCTTAAAAAAGTTTCACATAAAATACAGTCTAGGTCCCTTGGATTTGGAATGTTTAGTGATGGACAGAAGTCTGCTGTTGGAATCATCTAGTATTCCAGATTAGATTGGAAATGTTTTCATTTTGTTTTGGTTTGGGGGTTTGTGTGGTATTTTATTTCCTTTATCCCAATGCACTTTGCCATGCCTCCTGGGATGGCTGCCTAACTCTGGTGACATTTTTTTCCATGTTAACAAAAGTTTGGTTTTTAAAAATTCCTTAATGTTTTACATTTTAAAAATTGTTTTTGAAGAAATATTCTAATTGCTTGCACTGTTACTGTTCTTTGCCAGCCTTTTCAGGAGCCAAAATATACAAATACAAACAAACAAAAAATACTCAGAGAAAACACTTTCCTTCTTCCCCCCTCCTGATGATGAGTGAGAAGTTTTGAGAGCTTTGGGGTCAGTGCCCTTCTAAACTTCCCCTCCCCCAATAATGCAGCTGTGCAGTGGGTGCTAAGTGCAGCGGCTCGGACCAGGCACAGCCCAGCCTGCTGGCAGGTAATTGGACTCTCCTTTATTTCCTTCAGAAGGCTAACGTTCTACTGTTCTAAGTTTTCTTTCTGTAACACTTTAAAGGCAAACATGAGTTTATCATAACTTGATTTTTACAAATAATGTATAACTATGGTAGCAAATAATTTAAAGAAGAGTTTGTGGGATAAAGTTTGAATCAAATGGGATGAACTCAGCACTTGGGATTTCATTTAGCTGTTTAGATACTCCATTCCTTGCATATATGTCTATAATAAGTTTTCAGAGTGTGACTTTGGCTTTGTTTTGTTGTGGGTTTGTTTGTCTCTTCCATTGTGCTACTCTGGCTTAAGCTTTTTCAGGGGTTGGTGTTCCGAATACACAGTGAGCTCACACTTTAAAGACATCAATTAGGAGTTGACAGGTATGGAAAACTAGAGGTGTGTAAAACTAGGTTCTAGGTTATATATATGGTTTAAAGTACACTGCGTCCAGTTGGCCTTAGTGACGTGCACGGGGCTTGTGAAACCAATAGAGCTTTCTAGTCACCTTAGAAGTGATCACTAGCCTTTCTGATACAGTAGTCCTAACAGATGTATGTGAATAGCCGAAGACTATCAAATTCTAAAGAGTATACATTGTATAGATTGGAACATATAGGGTAGCATTTCTGAAGCACAGCATGGTTAACCAGATTAGCCAGGGTCATAAAACAAAGTTAGTGGCAGAATGGAAATAGTTTGTACAGTTTGGTAGTCTTCTGTTAGATACCGCTTTCCTTTATGTCCATCCCAGTTTGCTTACTGTTTCCTCCTTCCCTGTCCTTTCTAAGGTTTTCACTCTGAAAGCTAGCTTTATATTTTACATTAGAGCAGTAATCTCTCTTTAATAAAGGGTTTCAGAGACAGTAGCCAGCACCTTCCCTTTATTTTTTGCATAGTTTTATCTGGTAGTTTGTAATGTCCTACACTAAGAATGTATACATTCAGCAGACCTGGTTAGTGAATAAGAAACCCTGGCCTCAACTAGAGGCTTGTAATAAATGATTAGCCTATTCTGTGCTTCAGTTGACACATGGGGTAGGGACATCCTCTGGCATCTTAAGATGATTATCTGTTGAACTGAACTGAAATTGACTTACTTGTCCAGGAATTCCACCTGCACTCCTACAGGGATGTGTGAGGTGGTCTGAGAAGGACTCCTTCAGGAGACTTGTTCTCTGGCCTATGAGAATGGCTACCAGTAGAATGTTTGCATTGCACAGGCTGTAGAGAGTTTAACAACCCCTATTCTGATGCCCCATTAATACTGCCGACTTGTAAGGAATCTTGATTTTATTGTATTCAAACTTACTAGGTGGACCTCATATAGTATATTTACCTGGCTGCTATTTGGGATTTGGGGAACATGAGGGGTGGGGTGAACTGTTGTTGTTTTAGGTTTCAGTCAGACAGACATCCCTGTGCCTCAGTTCCCAGAAGCACAGCAGGCCTCTAGGAGCATCCGTGGGAACGGCGCAGTCCTGACATCTCCAACTTCTCCTGCTCAGGCTCATCCCATATGCAGAGGTCAAAAGGGTGGGGTTTGAGATGGGGGAAGGAATGAGAAAGTGGAAGCGATGTCATTGCAGTGCTGCTGTCGACCAGCTCTTTGGTGCTGATGTCAGTGTTTGTTATTGTTTTAAGTTGCCAAGTCTGTACATCTATTCGGGGAGAAGGTAATGGGAGGGTGGAAAAAGGAAGCCGTTATTATTGCTAGTCTCTTCTTGGATGTAGTTCCTTAGTGTCGAATAGAAAATTTCAAATGTAGGCTCCAGTGACAAAGAATGGGAATAGAAGTGAATCTTAGATTTTTAAAAAGCATTAGACATCATGCTGTGTTAATTCCCAATTCTCTTAGAACTATTATTTTTGTCATTCCTTCCCTTCCCCCTAATTTTTTTTATGTATGTATTAGTTTAAGGAAATGTACATTCATGATCAGCCCTTTCTAAGGGACTTAATGAATATTAACTCTTTTGCAAAACAAAATACCCAATATGGGCATACAAATGCTACCCTATTTTAAATGTAGGTGGCGTATGTGTTCGTGTTTTATTGTATTCAGAGCCATTGGGCAATAAGCAGTCCAGAACATTGAAATCTCAAGCAGGTAAAGCACCTAACACCCTTAGTTTCTAGAATTACTTTAAAGGCTTTGTATTGATGTGTCTTCCATGGTTCTTTGGGTAGTCTCTGAGTTTGGAATTTGTAGGAGTTGTAGACTACCTAGTTAATTTAAATCATGTACTTATTTATAGCTCATAGGGATACATAGGGAAGGAAAACAATGAAACAGAACATGGCTCTTTGAGATAACGACCACTGAGTGTATAATCGTTCCTCCTCCTTTCTTTCTGTTTTTAATTTTCCTAGCTTAGCATGAACATTGATCATACGTTATTTGGTTTTCTATGATTGGGTTTTTTTCTCCTGATTATTGAGGTGGGATGGGCAATATTTGAAAATGTTGATTCACGTGTTAAAATATGAAGTGTTAAAGCATTTGTTTAATTTGAACAATAAGCAAGGCCTTTTTCTATATGCCCTTCTGCTGCAGCAGAGAGATAAACGGGTAGGTGGCAGCAGAGAAAGGAACTCTTGAGAGTGGCTGTTGACGTTAAAACCTGCATAGGAGAAGAAAGAGCATGTGACATACTGAGTGGAGCAAGGAAGGGCAGAGATGAAAGCTGCATTTAGGATGGCTGCCTCCTTACTCTGAATGGTAAGTTATTTCCAACCTGGAATGTGCTTTTGGTGTGATACCAGTGTTGTGGAAGGTGCATTGTTGCGGCCTGTGGTGGTGTGTAAACATGGGTATCCGTCACTCTCTACTTTAGGTTAAATCTGTTCCTACTGGTGCATTATCAGTCCCTGTTTTGAAAAATTTATACTAACACTATGCAAAATCCCCAATACATTGAAACATTGACCTTTAATGATGGCAAAAATTATGTTGAATATAAATTCTCTTTTAAAAACTCTTTTATGGAGTTAAGACCTCCCCATTTAGTAGGAATGCTGGAGGGGTAGATAAAGAATGTAATAATTAAGCAGGGTGGTGGTAGTATAGGCCTTCAGTTCCAGCACTTGGAGGCAGAGACAGGGGGATCTCTTTCTCTCTCTCTCTACAGACCTGTCAGTTCTTCTCTCCTGCTCACGTTTCTGAGTCTTTTCCTCTTTTTTTATTTCTCATTTCAGTGTTTGTGTGTCTCTCTCCTCCCCATTCCTTTTTCCCCCTCTTATTCTCCCTGTTGCCTCAAGATTTTTTTTTTTTTTAATCCAATGTTGCCCTGCTGATTTTTTATTTTGTGACAGGTTCTCTCTACATAGCCCTGGCTGTCCTGGAATTCACTATGTAGACCGGGCTGGCCTTAAGCTCAGAGATCAACCTGCCTCTGCCTCCAGAGTGCTGGGATTAAAAGCATGTAATCTTTTGTTTGGGGGTGGTTTGTTTTCTTGCTTTGAGATACAGGGTATGTAGACCTAGCTGACTCACCCCTATGGATCAGGTTGATGTTATTCACAAAAGAGCCCAACTGGCTTCCTCTGCCATCACGTCTATGTCTGTCTTTCCTTTTTTTTTTTTTTTTTTAATTTAGGTTTAAGGTATTGACACTGTGGCACTGCATTTCTGTAATCCTAGAACTTGGGAAACAAGCAGAAGGAGCAGGGATTTAGGGTCATCCTTGGCTGCATTGTGAGTTGAGACCAGCATTAGCTATATGAGAGAAAAGAAGGAAGAGAAAAAGGGAAGGGGATGGAGAAGAAGGGAAAGATTAGACAAGAATTTGGCTAGGCTAAGTAGAAGAAAGTAAATGGGATTTTGAAGTCTACAAGAATTAAAGAGTAAAAAAATCAAATTTTTTTTTTTTTTTTAAAGCTCAGGACTGAACCTAGGGCCTTGCGCTTGCTAGGCAAGCGCTCTACCACTGAGCTAAATCCCCAACCCTCAAATCTTAATAAGCAGACCTATTTACTTAAACATTTAAATGGACTATCTTTATTTCTGGCGACCAAATTGTTTACAATGATTTTAACAGAAATGAAAGGACAATGCGTCATTATTCACGTGCACACAGGCCTCATTGCTGACCCAGTGCTCCACCACTGAGATAAAGCCCAGCCTTATTTAGACTTTGGCTTCAACCTACCTTTGTTTTGGTAGGGGCAGGGGTGTTGAGAAAGGGTCTCTCTGCAGCTCTGCCTCATGAGCCACATATTCCCCCCCCCCTTACCTCCTGATTTTTAAATCTAAAGGAGCTCTACTCATTGTGAAACCTATGTATTAGAGATGAAGGTTTAGTTTTTCAGATAAAACTTGTTTGTTTGTTTGATTTTTTGTTTTGTTTTATGTCAGGCTGGCATTGAACTCCTAATCCTCCTGCTCTCCCATCAAGTGCAGACGTGTGCATGATGAATGGCACAGAACAGTGGTGACACTAATGGGCCTCAGTGTTTCCATAGAGAATAATGTTTCTCAGAAGCACATTCATTAGGGAGGGGCCTTGGTATATGGAAATCATGTTCTCAAGTCATACAACAATAAAGATAGGATATCCAGAGATGGGTGATTGGTGATGGCGCCTACTAATCTAATAGAATGAGTTCCTGGTTTACAAAAACTTACCATAGACATTTGCAAAGATTAGTTACTTCATGTAGTCTTGAATTCAAACTCAGGTTAGTCAGGCTTGTACTCCAGCACCTTTACATATTGAGCTATATCTCAAGTCTTTAGGCAAGTCTTCTAACTCCTGAACTTGAACTTTATCCCTGGAACCCATGGTGAAAGGAGAGAACCAGCTCTCTAAAGTTGTCCTTTGATTTCTGCATGTTCATGTGCTCGCATAATGAACACAATAATAATTTTTTTTAAATGTTTGTTTGTTTATTATATATACAGTGTTCTGCCTGCATGTATGCCTGCATGCCAGAAGAGGGCACCAGATCATTATGGATGGTTGTGAGCCACCATGTGGATGCTGGGAATTGAACTCAGGTCCTCTGGAAGAGCAGCCAGTGCCCTTAACCGCTGAGCCACCTCTCCAGCCGCCACAATAATAATTGAAATAGATTAGAAAATGATTTCCCAAGATTTCAGCCAGAGCTGAAACCCAACTCTGTAGTTTACATTATATCCACTCACTCCATCAGTAGTTACTGGACACCTGCTCTGCATGGGAGCTGGCCTTACCCAGGGTAAGCATGGGGTTCTTTTCAGAAAGCTTATTGAGATGGCTGTAGGAACCACCTTCGGGTGTTTGCATGCATATTTACTGTTGACATTTGAGTTTACTTGGCTCAGCAATTCTTCCCAGACCTGAGTGTGGTTCTTACTCAGTTCCCAGCATCCATGTCAGGTGGCTCTCAACCACCTGTAACTCTAGCTCCAGAGGATTCAACTTTGGTGGACGGACACACACACACACACACACACACACACACACACACACACACACACAATCTTTTGGGTAAGGAAAGATACAAAGATGCCTTTGTGCTCTCTAGAATTTCTGTTCTAAGGAGAAAGCATTCCTACTCTGAAACCTGCCTCTCTTTTGCACATTCCATTCTATTCCAGAAAATGATTCAGACTGTCACAGAGATGAAGTCTATATTCTCAAGTGCCTTCTTTTCATTGTAGATTGTAAAACCAGAAGAGGGACAAGCAGAGTCAGTAGGATGAATAGTAACAACAGTGGAACAACTGTCTAAATATGCAGTGAATTTTGTTGTCTAAAAAATGTGTTAAAGTGATACCACCTGTATTTAAAAAAATTGTCCTAACGTTGAAAAATGTTTTACTGCCCTAAACAGTTATGTCCCAATCAGTAATTTTGGCTAGTATATAGAAATGCTAAAAAAAATTCAGGGCTAAAAAAGATGACCAACTTGAATATTAATCTGAATTGAAATTTATTGTAAATAAAGTATTGAAAATTTAGGGGATAAGAGTAAGAGAATTAAAGTTGAACTTTGTTTGGGGCCTTGTACAGTAATTTTATTTAATCTGTAAGAGTTTTCATTCCCGCTTCAGTTTCTTGTGCTGGCACAGTTCTGACTGTAGCCACACTTTCCTCTCTAACAGCACTGTTAAGAAATAATACTAACCAGGCGGTGGTGGTACACACCTTTAATCCCAGCACTCGGGAGGCAGAGGCAGGTGGATCTCTGAGTTTGAGGCCAGCCTGGGCTACAGAGTTCCAGGACAGACTCCAAAGCTACACAGAGAAACCCTGTCTGGAAAACAAAAAAGAATACTAATAAGACTGTGATGCTAGTTTTAAAATATTATGACCATTCAGTACTTCAGATTGGATTTGAGTTTTATAAATTATTTTTGTTGGGTATCTTTATTTTTTAAACTATTTTTATTTTGTGTACATTGGTGTTTTACCTACATGTGTTCTTTGTGAGGGTGTGGGATTCCCTGCAACTGGAGGTACAGATACTTGTGAGCTCCCATATGGATGCTGGGAATCGAACCCGGGTCCTCCGGAAGAGTAGTCAGTGCTCTAAACCATGGAGCTATCTCTCCAGCTCCCCTGTTGGGTATCTTAATCTCTGAGAAAACATGCTTAACTAGATAATCTGCTTAAAATAAGTTATAAACTGTAGGAAAGGAAAAAAGCAAAGTTTTAAAAAAAGCTGCAGTACTGTGGGGTATTTTTTGGTAGCATCTCGGTTTTGTGAGCTGGAGTCTTCTGTGTAGCCTGGGTGGCGAGTCACTCATTGCGTTGCTTCGGTACCTGGAGCTGGTAGGCCATCCTGCCTCAGCACCCGAGTGCTGAGATGGAAGGTGCAGCACTGTGCAGCCCGTTGGCAGTACTGCGGATCCATGTGCTTATTCAGGATTTAGAAGAGTTTCTTCTGGAGAAAATAAATGTATTTATAGTAGTAATAGTTATGCTCACTAAAGTGTTAGGAACATTAACTATTTTCCAAGTTATAATTAGAGTATATGTCTTTGTTAACTCAGATCACCAAGTCAAAGAATGGAAATAACAAAAGAATTGAAGTACAATTTGTATATATTGTAATGTTGGTTGGCTTCCTTTCCTTCCTTTTTCTTTTTTCCCTTATCCCCGTGACAGATACTTAATCTGTGATTTCAGTGAATTTTGTTTTTCCCCAGGTTCTCTTGAAATAACCAGTGCTATTCTGGATGAAGACAGATTGGAGTTCACTGTTTAAAGTAGAAGAATAACACAGAATAAGAAGCCAGTAGTTCTACCCTGTTGGATTCAGTGTGGTTTCTTTTTCTAAAATAAAAGCACTGAATGGAAATGAAACACATGGAATGTGCCTTGTTCTTTTAGCAGCTATTATCTCTACCCACTCCATCATATATGCTATTCACATTAGTCCAGGATACTAGACTCAACTACCCACTCCATCATAGGTGCTGTTCACATTAGTCCAGGATACTAGACTCAACTACCCACTCCATCATAAGTGCTGTTCACATTAGTCCAGGATACTAGACTCAACCGAGTTCTTTTATTCTTCCCACTAGTTGTCTTCGGCAAATGAAATCTTACATTCTTTCCTTCTGACGGAATGCTCCATTTGGCACATAGGCAGGTACTACAGCGGTGTTGGGTAATTTCCTCTGGGTCCCTTTCCTTCAACACTGAATGATCATGCCGAATCGCTGCTGTGGTTGTTAATCTCTGAAAGGAATGGTCATACTGTCTCAGATTTCAATTCTAGCACTTAATGGTTACATGGCCTTTGGACACATCTCTCTCCATGATGTAGAGTATTTATTTCAAAAGAAAGTAATTGAATTTAGTTAGATTAATATGTAAGGATTACTAGAATATGGTGTAGCACTTCACCTATTGTTGAATGTTTAACACTGTCAATCTTATGCATTTGGTTATTGATAACTAATTCAAAACGACTGAATTATTTAATTTGCTGAACTTCAACATGGGGTCTTGCCCATATTGGCAAGCACTCTACCACTGAAATAAATGTATTCCTAAGATTGGTGTTTCTGTTTCAGTTCTTAGAATCTTAAGGACATGCCAACAGGTCAGACATTTGCTTCAAAGTGAAAGTTACTAAGAATGGAACAAGGCATTTCAGAAGTTACTGATAGAAGCAAATGGACTGTTGGGAGAAAATGAAGAGTGTGATGGTGAGACAACCCTGTGTACACTGATTACCGTTCTTATTGCTGTGACAACACCCAACCAAAGTAGCTCAAGCAGGGGGGCGGGGTTAGGGTGTTCGTATGTGTGTGCAAAGGGGTGTGCAGCACAGCAGGGGAGGCGAAGTGCGGGGTATGTGCATCCTGAGTGCTGGTGTCTGCTTGCTTCTGATTCAGTCAAGGACTCCGTTGGAATGGTGCTGCCCTCATTTAGTACATGGGGGAAGAGGGTAGGGGTGCCTCCCACCTCAGTTAATGCAATCTGGGAAATCCCTCACAGGCATGCGCCGATGTTAACCGTCTGGTTAACAATACAGCAATACAGATCAGTGGAACCCTGAAGCAGCAGGCCATTATTAGCAGTCCAGTGAGAAGTATCCCAGAACCAGCAATATCACAGCACTGAAATGATTTCTCATGTAGATGCTGTAACCTTAATAGACTGAGTCTGGGGTTGCCATGATTTTAAGGAGTAAAAGTCATTTTTGGATCCTGTTTTTTAGAAGACATATCTGTTGAAGATTAAGTAGATTGAATGTCTTATGAAATGACCCATGATTTGAGACTCTAACACAGCACAGTCAAAAAGGAATAAGGAGTTGATAGTTGATGAAGTTAGCCTAATTAAACCAGTAAATAGAAAGCCACCCTTCATGGTAAGATACTTGAGTATAACAAAAAGCACTAAAGGCATCAAATTTCTTCAGAGTTCTGAAGACTAATAAACAATCAGTAAATGTCAACTTCCTTATTAAAGATGACCTTTGACAGGTTCAGGGGTTTTTGCTTGTTTATGGCAGTTCCCTA
The DNA here is from genome assembly GCF_004664715.2 of Peromyscus leucopus. Lineage (NCBI taxonomy): Eukaryota > Metazoa > Chordata > Mammalia > Rodentia > Cricetidae > Peromyscus > Peromyscus leucopus. Next base: position 148,302,173 of record NC_051065.1, read on the forward strand.
TAGTCACCTCCAGTTACACAGGAAGACTAGATTGAGGGCAAGGCCTCATTAGGTAGGTGGCAACAGCTCTCTTAGCTTGTTTATGACATTGATACATGTATGGATAGAAGAGTGCTAATGAAACCCTGGTAGTCAAGAGAGAGTTCTGAGGAAAAGATAACAACGGAAAGGAAAAAGCAGTAGACAGGAATGCTTTTGGAGAGCAGAGAGAACAGACTTCATGTGCAGGTAAGCCCACCAATCTGAGCAGGTTGCCCATTGGATGCTTTAGTACTGCTTGGGTAGAAGTGGCCTGACTAGTATGCGGGAGGAATCCTCATTGGACCTGTGCAAAGGGTCAGGATTGCTAGAGGCTGTAAGTCTCATGTACTAGTTGCATCCACTTTTCTTTGAAGACACTGGGTATTATATCCCCATGGCAACCATGTTCCACTCCTTAACACTACAGAGACCTACTTCACACATTTAAGGAACCTTTTCATGATTTCATGGTTCGCTGAAATTTCTTGTGTCATTACCACTGACATGTTTTGTGCTTTTAGAATTTGCCTCATACAGTTCAATTTGTAAGGCCTACTCAGATTTAGCAATGTCTCCCAATCATTGAATATAAAGAAATGTTGAAGCAGTGTTTCTGGGTGGGTTGTGGTACCTCCACCAGGTAGTGTTAGCTTCCTAATAACAAGTGATGAGAAGTGTAGGCACATTTATTTTATAGGGTGTGTTCCAGCATACCTTGACCACTGGCCTTCTAAAAATATTAGAGGAATGGCGGAATCCTACATCTTTGTAGACTTTACATCTACAAAGAACACATCTCATACTCATTCTACCCAGTTAGCACATCACAGAATGGATTTTATAATCCATTATCCAAGGAGCTTAATGTCCCAAGAATTCCTGAAACAACAGATAGTACTGATTCCTGTATATTCTGGTCTTTCCAGAATTAATTTGTCTTTCCGAATTTTGTGTCTTGGTACCTCCTTGCATCATCAGTCTTGTGCTTTGGGCGATTATTAGTGAAAGAAAGGTTACTGAGACACAAGCATTGAGTGATATAGCAGCCAGCTAGTGAAGCAAGATAACTACCCTCCCGAGGAAACAGGTAGTATGCACAGCATTGGTATGCAACTAAAAGGAGCCGCTTAGGGTTGGACAGCAGGATAGCATAAGATTTTGTCTTGCTACACAGATGTGTGCAACTTAAAACTTGGGAGATGGAGTGTAGTTCTATGGTAAGGTGCATACTTCACTTGTACCAGGGGTCTCATTCTCAATGTTCCAAAAATAAAATTTAGGAAATGTTGACTCCTGAGATATTCCGTTTAATACTTTTAGACCAGTTGATTATGGTTAACCAAAACTGTAGATGGTTGAAGGGATGTTTTGTGGGACATACTTGAATATCACTGATGTAAAGATAACGCATCCCCAGGACAAAACTAAATAGTCTATGCCCCAGGGGTGGGAACATTTCTGGTTCTCTTTCTTGATAGAAAAAACAAATCCCAGATTTACTAAATCAAAGGCTATATGTGTTTTTATATAACTGGGACCTAATATTACCCTGTTCTGTGCAGTTCCTGGCTCTGATTGAATCAACAAATTGGCCTTTGGGTACTGAAGTAGATCCCAAAAGTAGAAGCTAGAAGCCAGCTAGCCAACTGCATTCCTTATCATTTATTTTATTTTATTTTTTTTTAAGATTTATTTATTATGTATACAGTATTCTGCCTACACACCAGAAGAGGGCACCAGATCTCATTACAGATGGTTGTGAGCCACCATGTGGTTGCTGGGAATTGAACTCAGGTCCTCGGGAAGAACAGTCAGTGCTCTCAACCTCTGAGCCATCTCTCCAGCCCCATTTATTTTATTTTTGAGACAGAGTCTCATTGTGTATCTCAAGCTGGTCTGGACCTGGTTCCATAGACCAAGCTGACCTCAGACTCACAGAGATCTGCCTCCAGAGTGCTGGGATTAAAGGTAGGTACCAATGTACCTGGCAAAATTTTATTTTTTGTCAAGACCTTTAAAATAAGGGGTTGGAAAAACTTGGTGGTTTAAGAGCAACTGCTGCTCTTGCAGAAACTCTGTTTCTAGCAGAAATAGCAGGTGACTTACAGCCACTTGTAACTCCTAATTCATAGAATCAGATGACACCCACTTCTGGCCTTCACGGGCTCGCTCGCTCTCTCTCTCTCTCTCTCTCTCTCTCTCTCTCTCTCTCTCTCTCTCACACACACACACACACACACACACACACAATTTATTTTTCAAGACAGGGTTTTTCTGTGTAACAGCCCTGGCTGTCCTGGAACTCTTTTTTTTTTTTTTTTTTTGGTTTTTCGAGACAGGGTTTCTCTGTGTAGCTTTGCGCCTTTCCTGGAACTCACTTGGTAGTCCAGGCTGGCCTCGAACTCACAGAGATCCGCCTGGCTCTGCCTCCCGAGTGCTAGGATTAAAGGTGTGCGCCACCACCGCCCGGCTATCCTGGAACTCTTAACCACTGAACCATCTCTCCAGCCCCGGGAACAGATTTCTTTAAAAGACCCAATTTCTGTTCTTTTGGATAAATACCTTAAAGTGCAATTGCTGGACCATTTAGTAGTTGTATTTTTAATATGGGAGTGGGGAAGGGAACTCTGTATTCTCTACACTGTAGCCCCACTGTTTCTCAGTGAGCTTTCTTGTTTGGTTTTGGTTTTGTTTTTCAAGACAGGGTTTCTCTGTGTAGTCCTGGCTGTCCTGGAACTCTCTGTAGACCAGGCTGGCCTCGAACTCACAGAGATCTGCCTGCCTCTGCCTCCCAAGAGCTGGGATTAAAGGTGTGCACCACCACTGCCTGGCATCAATGAGTTTTCTTACAGGATGCTTTAGGACTTACATAGACACAATTTTCAGTAGAAGAGACTATATTAAAGTACATAGTTGTTACTTCTGTTGGTCTTACTCTAGAGCAGAGATTCTCAACCTATGGTTCGCGACCCCACAACACTTTCACAGAGGTCACCTAAGACCATCAGAAAATACAGATACTTACATTGCACGTCATAACAGTAGCAAAATTACAGTTTTGAAGTAACAATGAAAATAATTTTATGCTGGGGGGTCACCACAACATGAGGAACTGTATTAAAGGATCGTAGCATTAGGAAGGTTGAGAACCACAATCTAGAGGAAATCACTGTTTAGCATTTTCTTTTCTATTTTTCAGCATATTTATGTTTCTTTATCTTTCTAAGACAATATCTCATGCATCCTACATAGCAGAGGCTGGCTTTGAGCACTTAGTCTAGTTGGCGTCACCTCTCAGATGCTTGTGTCACATGTGTAGCACTAGGCTGGATTGTTTCGTATTTCTTCCTTGTAAGTGTGGGTGTTTTTGAGGCAGGGTCTAATGTAAATGTAGCCAAAGCCGGCCTCAAATTCCCTACATAGTTGAGGATGCACTTGAACTTCCCTTCTGTTTCCATCTCCTGAGAGCTGGGGTGCAGGTGTGCACCCCACACCTGTATGGAATATTCCTTAAACCAATTGAATCATTATAAAAGCAGTGTTCCATAGCTTGTCTCTTGAATATTTTGTCCTACAAGCAGGTATACTGCTCTCTCAACATTTTAAACAGCATGTGATGGTCATATTTGCTTCTATTATAATTTACCTTGTCCTAGCTACATGTAGTATCATACTCTTTTAGTAAAACTCCCTCTTTTTCATTTTTCGAGACAGGGTTTCTCTGTGTAGCTTTGCGCCTTTCCTGGATCTCACTCTGTAGACCAGGCTGGCCTTGAACTCATAAAGATCCGCCTGCCTCTGCCTCCCGAGTGCTGGGACTAAAGACGTGCACCCCCACCGCCCGGTGTAAAACTTCCTCTTTGCTTAAATCTTTGTTATTTTTAGATGCATCCAAATAATTCTAATATAAGAACATTAGCTTTACTTAGAGTCTTTAGGGTGACCAATTGAAAATTATTTGAACACATTACCATTATTGGAGAAATTCCTTGTGGTTAGGATTCTGTACACTTATATTTGAAAAACAGCACCTGGAAAGCTGTGGAGAGTAACAAGGATCATACCATAGTGAGGTTACAACTTGAAAATGGTCATATGGTCAGTTATCAGAATTGGCAGAAAAGATACGGGTTAAAAAAAAAAGATTGCTTCTTTTCTCTACCAACACAGTCAGGAATTGTCCTGGGATCTGGCCCAACACAGCTGGAGGATAATGGATGTGACAGGAGTTAAGAACTGCCAAGTCTAATTAATATCTAGCGGCTGTAAAGTACCAACAGAAAGAGTAAAGTCATTTGCACTTGTTTAATAAAATCAATTGAATATTTGAACACACACTTGGGGGATATAATCCAACCTCATATTTAGTGTAACTATAGGATATGAGATCATAATGAAAGCCTGAAGGAAAGAAAGGCTGCCAAGAATTCAATGCAATTTAGTTCCAAAGCCATTTTTATAGTCTTAAATATTTTCACTCCATTCCCCTATTCCATCCCTAACTCTACAAGATAATTCATTTGAGTGAGAACACAATGCTAAGATCAGCCAGTCAAAAGTAACATGTGTTTGTGTTAAATATTTGTTGGCCACAATGAACAAATTCAGTTTATGTTTCATCTTAGGGGTCATGATAATTCTAGACCATTTCATGTATAGAATCTCTGAGAACGAACCTGAAGTCTAAATCTAAGTGGCGTCTGGTCTGACTGAACAGAGCCAACTCTTGGTAGCATAAATACAGCGTTCTTGGGGTTCCCAGCTTGACAAGTTCCTAATGAAGCCAGTTAAGTGTACTCTGTCTTTGTTAAACTGACCTAACTATTTGACAGATCTATTGGGTAAATTCCAGTTAGAGCTGAGTCTAAATTTCAGCTTTAGCTGGGCATGGTGGTGCACACCTTTAATTCTAGCACTCAGAGGCAGGAAGAGCTCTGAGTTCCAAGCCAGCCTGGTCCACAGTAGTAAGTTTCTGGACAGCCAAAGCTACATAGTGAGACCATAAAATAAAATAAAATAACAAAATAAATAAAGGGTGAAATGGAATTTTGTCTATATCGGAATATACCCACACACATATAAAACAAAATAAAAACAGACATTTTGCAGAAAAAAATGGACCTGGCTACATGATAACTGACATATAGAGGGTTAACAGAAGTTAGAAAGCTGGGCACATGTTTGGAGAACTGTGGGAAACTTGCTGTATTCTGTAGTTAAGGGGATATAGACAGAAGTGCAGTTTTGCAGAGGCAAGGACAAGGAAATTGTTTAGATTGTACTAGCGATTAGTTACCAAGATGTCCTTCCACCCTTTTCCTATATTAAAATTTTATTGCAAGAATTTAAATTATTTTAATTTTATATGTGTGGATGTTTTGACTGCATGCCTATGTCTGTACACCTCATGTATGCAGTGTCTGAGGAGGCCAGAAGAGGGCGTCAGGTCCCCTGGAACTGGAGTTACAGATGGTTCTGCCTAGCCATGTGGGTGCTGGGAGGGATCAAGAACATTACTTACTCATGATTAAGGAACCTAGAGGGTGCTTTGCACTAATCTGCCCTGAAATCAACAGACTGAGAAAGTAAACGGAAGTAGGCATGCCCCAGTGTCTGTTCATGGGCAAAACTGGCCTCATTCTGCACCTTCCAGTCCTGCAGCAACACCGTATCCTGTGTGTTTGTTTCCCAGGAACTTCATGAGAAGTCTGGCTAGAGAAAGGAAGAGAAGCTTTCCTGTGGTGACTTAAGACTCCCATCACTGAAAAAGGAGGGTCAGAAGCCAAAGCAGAAACCATTACCTCTGCCCAATGCTTTCTCTTTGCTCATAGTTCAAACTTAAGGGGAGTATGAAGTCATGTCCTCAAACTGGGAGCAGCGGACATTACCCATGTGCTACCCCATGCCTACAGAGAATAAACTTCCCAGAAGTCTGAGGACATGCTATTTTGTTGACTCCCACGGACTATCAGCCAGGTCAGGAGACAGCTTCTAGCATTATACTTGTGATGACTCCTAACGGAAGTTTTCTACAGCCCCCGTGTTTCATTTCTCAACAGTCCACTGATCTCAGGTCTGCTCTAAGGACTACCATTGGTCTGATAAACTAATAGAGTTTGTCCCAAGAAAACAAATGCATTTCAGGGAGTGTAACAAAGACTTAAGTTCAAAGGTATATTAAAGCCCAGAAAGCTACTATAGAGTCTGGGAGAAGGTCAGAGCTGGGGCACGAGTGCATTCTGGGTAGACAGTAATGACCCCAGGACTAGGTTAAGGGTGCACACAGGCTGGGTTTTCAAAACTCAGGGAAAGCCCGAGACTCAAGGAAGTAGGTAATATGCTTAGGAGTTGCTCTATAGAGAATATAGAGAACTCTATATCTGGAGTTCTACAGATATAGAGGCAGATGGATTAGAGGGTCATAGTAAAGTAGACTGAAGAATGATGCCAGAATCCAGTGGATGAGGAGACCAGGTTTGTGCTAACTCAGGGAAACTGGCAGTGGACTCTTAAAAGATGAACTTACAACTCTTAGTTACCAGTCACATAGAAGAAAATAGCATCTCAGCCACCCTACAATTTAGTCCTCTTCTAAACATCGTATCCATCCTCCATTGAAAGAAGGGATGTGAGGGGCTGGGGAGATGGCTCATAGTTAACAGCATGTACTGCTCTTGCAGAGGACTTGATTTGGGTTACCAGCACCCATGTTGGGTGGCTCACAACAGCCTGTAACTCCAGGTATAGGGTATCTGACACACTGACCTCTGATTAACACATGCAAATGATGGAAATTTTTAAAATCTTAAAAACAACAACAGTGGCCGGGCATCAGTGGTGCACGCCTTTAATCCCAGCACTTGAGAGGTAGAACCAGTGATCTCTGTGAGTTTGAGGTCAGCCTGGTCTACAGAGCGAGATCTAGGATAGGCACCAAAACTACATAGAGAAACCCTGTCTCAAAAAATAAAACAAACAAAAACAAAAACAACAACAGTGGTTTGAACAAAAGGACTCAGCCAACAAAGTGAACCAGATGTGCAAGTTCCAGCATAGAAATATAAGCAACATGGAAAACAACAGTAACATGCCCCTCTCCCAAATTACTAGCTCTCTAGCAATTCACCCAATGAAAGTGACCTGGAAGAACTTCTGAATAATTAAAAAAAAAAATGACTACAACTGTTTTCAAACAACTCAAAGAAGATATGAATATACACCAGAGAACAAAACTCAAGCTGAGGATTGGGGATTTAGCTCAGTGGTAGAGCACTTGCTTAGCAAGTGCAAGGCCCTGGGTTCGGTCCTCAGCTCTGGAAAAAACAAACAAAAAAACCTCAAGCTGAATGAAATAAGGTGGTCCATTCAAGATACATAAATAGCCAGGCAGTGGCACTCAGGAGGGGAGACATCCAGATCTCTTGAGTTTGAGGTCAGCCTAGTCTATAGAGCAAGTTCCAGGACAGCCAGGATTACACAGAAAAACCCTGTCTTGAGAAAAAGAAAAAGAAACAGAAACAAACAAAAAACCCCAAACAAAGACACAAAAATAGAGTTCAATAAAGAGAGAGAACTGCTAGAGGAAAGCCAAACTGAAGTGATGCTGGAAATGAATACCTCAATAAAACAAACATAGGCCTCCCTCGTTTGGCAGCTTCGTGTATAATAGATCATGTGGAAACAGTGTTAGGGATGGAAGACAAAATAGAGGAATTGGATCACTTGACCTTCAATCATTGACCTTCACTAAGTGATCCAAAATGATACATTTACAAAGAAATGTGAACAGAACATTTGGGATATAGTTTAAAACAAAACAAACTTTCAACTTATGGGCATAGATGAAGAAGATAACATTAAAGGCATACAGAATATTTTCAATAAAACCATAGAAGAAAAGTTCTCACAAGTAAAGAAAGAGCTGTCTATCTGTGGTAGTTTGAATGTAATTGACCCCCATAATCTCACAGGGAGTGAAAGAGTGAACACTATTAGGAGTTGGGGCTTTGTTGGAATGGGTATGGCCTTGGAGGAAATGTGTCACTATGAGGGTGGGCTTTGAGGTTTCCCATGTTTAGGATACTGCCGGGTTTGTTGGTTGACATTCTGTTGCCTATAAGATATAGGACTTTTAGTTGTAGCACCATGTCTGCCTGCACGCTTGCCATGCATCCCCACCATGACAATAGACTGAACCTCTGAAACTGTTAGCAAGCTGCTGTGGAACAGTCTTTGTACACTGTATATATGTATTACTCTCATTGGTTAATAAAGAGATAACTGGCCTATAGCTGGGCAGGAAGAGATTGTGTGGGAGAGCTAGACTAGGAGGCTGCTGGGAAGAAGGGCAGAGTCTCAAGGAGATGCAGATAATGCAGGAGATAAACATGCCATACTGAGGTAAGGTACCGAGCCATGTGGTAGAACATAGATAAAATATGATGTCAAAGCTAGTTGGTAACAAGCCTAAGCTATTGGCCAAGCATTTATAATTAATAATAAGTCTCTGTGTGGTTATTTGGGAGCAGCTGGCAGGACAGAGCTGACTGGCAGTCTGAAGAAAAACTCCACCTACAGCAAGCCCCTTCAATTAAATGTTTTCATTTATAAGCGTTTGCTGTGGTTATGGTGTCTTTTCACAGCAATAAAAACCCCAACTAAGATACCATTCAAATATAAGAGGCCAGCAGAACATCATATACTCACGATCAGAGAAGAAGCTACCCATGACGTATTATAGTAAGATTACTAAAAACACAGAATAAAGAAAGACTATTAAAAGTTTCAAGAGAGAAAAACCAAGACACTTATAAAGACAGGCCCATGAGAGTAACACCTTATTATTAAATAGAAACTTTTAAAGCCAAAAGTTCCTGGAAAGATGTATTCCATGTTCTGAAAGACCACAGCTATCAACCCAGCTATTCTACCCAGCAAAACTATCTGTTAAAGCTGAAGGAGAAATAAAAACTTTACATCACAAAAACAAATTAAAGGAATGACCCATAAACTATCTCTACAGAGAATACCAAAGGAATTCTTTGGACTGAAGAGAAAGATAGATACTATCAAGGGGCCATAAAGTGTAAATAAACAATTCCAGATCTGTTAATCAAGAGAAATCTAAGAAAACATGTAGTAGTACTTTCTTGTCAGCTGTCAGGCCCCAGATAATGACACGGAGACTTATTGTTAATTATGAAAACAAAACAAAACAAAAAACTTTTGCTTAGGCTTGTTACCAGCTAGCTCTTAAAACTTAAATTAACCCATTTCTATTAATTCATGTTCTGTCATGTGACTTTTTACCTCTCTTCCATTCTGTATATCTGACTTGCTCTGCATCTTGTTGGCACTGTGCTTCTTATGTACCTAGATTCATCCGAGTTCCACTTTCTCCCCAGAAGCCCTGACTATTCTCTCTTGCCTAGCTATCGACCATTCAGATCTTTATTAAACCAGTCACAGCAATACATTTTCACACAGTGTACAAATATCCTACAATAAGAACACCACAAAATTACAGGAATCAAGGCATAACCTTGGATAATAACTCTGAATAGCAATGGTCTCAATTACCAATTAAAAAGAAATAGACTAACAGATTGGATTAGAAAAGAGGATCCATCTTTTTGCTTCCTCCAAAAAAATTACATCTCAGTGTGAATGATAGATATTATCACCTTAGAGTAAAAGTTGAAAAACAGTATTCCGAGTGAATGGAAGCAAGAATGCAGGAATGGCTAGTCTAATGTCTGATAAAATAGACCCAACTAAAGCTAATCAGCAGAGAAAAGGAAGGTTATTATATATTCATTAGAGGAGTGATAAACCAAGATGATATTAACAGTTCTAAACACATATGCAATAAATACAGGTGTACCATCAAACAATAACTACTTGTTGTAAAACCACAGGTTAACCTCAATACAGCAATAGTGGATGACTTCAGTACTCCTTTTTACCAACAGACAGCTTGTTCAGACAAAAACAAAATAGAGAAATACTGGAATTAAATGATATCATAAACCAAATGAACCTAACAGAAATGCATAGAACCTTCCACCAAAATACTGAAGAATACACATTATGTTCAGCAGCAAATTTGGAACTTTCTCCAAAATTGACACATATTAGGGTACAAAGAAAAATCTCAACAAATACATGGAAATTGTAATAACTTCCTATAATCTGTTTGATCACAACAGAATAAAACTGTATACCAACAGATATAGAAATCACCAAAAGTTGAAAAAAAAAACAACTTATAGAAACTAAATAATGTGCTACTGAATAAAAATTGGGTCACTTAAGAAATAAAAAAATTCCTGGACTTGAATGAAAATGAAGAGAATACCAAAATCTTTGGAAAATAATGAAAGCAGTTCTAAGAGGAAAGCATATTGACTTGAATGAAAATGAAGAGAATACCAAAATCTTTGGAAAATAGTGAAAGCAGTTCTAAGAGGAAAGCATATAACACTAAGTGCCTACATAAAGAAATTGAGATATATAAAATGAATAACTTAATGATACACATAAGGCCTTGGAAAAACAAGAACAAACCCAAACCCAAAGCAACAGATGGGAAGGCATCATCAGAATCAGTGCACAAATTAGTGAGTGACATTACAAGAGATAACAGTGAAATTCAGGAAATCATAAAGACATGCCTCAAAAACCTCTATCCCATGAATTGGGAAAGCTAAAAGAAATAGATGAACTTCTACAACATAGAACATACCGAAATTACAACAAGAAGAAATAAATGATTTAAGCAAATCCATAACCAGCAAAAAGATTGAAGCAGCAATAAAAGTTTCCCAACTAATAAAAGCTTGTGAACAGATGGATTCACTACAGAATTTTATCAGCACTTCAAAGAAGAATTAACACCAATACTATTTGAGTTATTCCATGAAACAGAAAAAGGAAGGTGCCCCAATTCTCGTTAACGTGATACCAAAAACAGATAAAGACAACAATGAAAGAAAATTCCAGACCAAGCTTCCTGATAAATGCAGATGCAAAAATTCTCAACAAAATACTGGCAAACCTAATTAATTTAATTAAGATCACCGAAAAAGATTACTCATCACAACCAAGTTGACTTTATTCCCAAAAAGCAAGGATGGCTTAATATATATGTCTTAGGGTTTGTTTTTTTTTTTCTTTATCACTATGAAGAGACATCATGACCACAGCAAATCTTATAAAGTAAAACATTTAGTTGGGGTGGCTTGCTTACAGTTTCAGAGATTCAGTCCATTATCATGACAGGGAGCATGGTGGCGTGCAGACAGACATGGTGCTGAAGCTGAGAGAGCTACATCTTGCAGGCAACAGGAATTCGACTGACTGACACTGAGGGAAGCTTGAACAAAAGAGACCTCAAAGCCTGTCCCCACAGTGACACACTTCCTTCAACAAGGCCACACCTCCTAATAATGCCACTTCCTTTGGGGGCCATTTTCTTTCAAACCACCACAATATGTAAATCAGTAAATGTTATTCATCATGTAAATATAATCAAACACAGAAATCACATCATTTCAATAGAGGCAGAAAAGTCCTTTGACAAAATTCAGGATTCCTCTGCAATAAAAGTCATGAAGAAGCTAGGAATGAGGGGAGCATATCTCAACATAATAAAGGATATATGTGACCAGGCTATAGACAATATCATGCTAAATGAAGAAGGATTCAAAGCATTCTCACTAAAGTCAGGAATAAGACAAGAGTGTCCACTCTCCTCCACTCCTATTAAATACAGTGCTTGAAGTCCGAGCTAGAGCATTAAGAAACAAGAAGGGAAAGTATCTCCATTTGCAGGTGGTATAATTCTATATATAGGAGATCCTGGGACTCAACCAAAAACTCTTAGAGCTAAGTGGCAAGATACAGAATTAACACACATAATCAGTAGCCTTCCTATATACCAATGTCAAACACACTGAAGGCTTTATCAGGGGAACAATCCCGTTCACAATAGCTACACAATTAATGAAATGCATAGGAATAAACCTAACTAAGGAAACAAAGACTTCTACAATGAAAACCTTGAGACACTAAAGAACGAAATCGAGGAAGACACCAGAAGATGGAAAGGACTTCTGTGCTCATGGATAGGAAAAATCAATACTATAAAAATGACCACTCTACCTAAAGCAATCTACAAATGCAACGCAACCCCAATAAAAATTCCAGGGTGATACTTTACAGATGTAGGAGAAATAATCTCAAAATGTGTATGGTGGCACAGAAAGTCAGTCTGCAGCCCAGGCTGCCAGGCTGAACCCACCTGCAGATACAGTTGTACCCTAAGATAACTGTGGGTTAGGATTCAGCGTGAATTTGCAGAAGGAAACATAATTTAACCCACAACACTGTTCAAGGAATATGTATTGACAAAGTATCTTTCTCTTACAGAGTAACCTGAGCACATGATATCTCTGCTTCGCTTTCCATCATCTAACACAACCTTTCTTTTCTTTCTTACTTTAAGGAGTGAACTGTATGTTCTCATACCACCATCTAAGCTGGAGTAGAGTCAATACCCATCTCATTAGCCTTCGTGCATTCATTTGGGAACTTTGGCAGATTGCAGAGGGAAGAGACTAGAGTCGAATCTGTAATTAGTCAAGGGTGGAGGGGGCACAGAGGGATCAGGGAGTGGCCAACCTTCACTGACTCTTCCTTTTCTTTTCCTTATATTGTGATTGGTCATAACTCCAGTTCTCCAGATGAAGTCTTGAGTCAGCATTTCTGGAGTGAGACAGAAAGAGGCCTCTCTTCTGCTCACCTCTGGAATGAAGAGAATAAAAACCTGGCTGCCAAGAATTCCACCCCACCCCCGGCAGGAGGAACTAGGATGTTCTTGGGGTATCCCCAAGTGATGTGGATTAGGAACCTTTTTGACACCACATCATAGAGAATGAAAACACTCATAATATATATTTGCAAGTATGAGACCAATGGTATATGTGAAAAATGGAAATCATCCGGAGAAAAATGAGGAAATAATACTCTATTAGAATACTTTGTTTTAGAATGCTCTAAAACAAAGTATCAAATACATAGTGGTCTGGTGATGTGGCTTAGTTGGTAGAGTGGATGCAGAAGTCTCTGGGTTTGACCCCCAGCACTACACAAGACCGGGTGTGATGTTACCTGCCTGCATATCAACACAGGAAATGGAGGCAGGCAGATCAGGAAATCCACGCCATCCTCGGTAAAAGGAAGCTGGGGTGACACAAAGATAGAAGAATACATTAAAACAAAGCCATTTTATTTTAGCTGTATTGATTGATAAAGGTTAGTACCACTGGGCTGGGAGTGCAGCTGGGTGGTTGAGCACTTGCTTAGCATGCATAAGACACTGAGTTCAGTTCTGTCTGTCTCTGTCTCTCTCTCTCTCACACACACACACACAGAGTACACTGTACATGCACACATGTATGTAGCACTCACTTTTCTAAAAGGAAGTTCACTATTATTTTTATTTATTTATCTATCATCTGTTTGTCCATCCATCCATCCACCCATCCATCCGTCCGTCCGTCTGTCTATCTGTCTGTCTATCTACCTACCTATTTATCTGAGTGTTGAACCCAGGGCTTTGTGCATATTAAGTAAGCACTTCATCATGGAGCTTTAGCTTCCGCCCAGGAAGACTACTCTATGCAAGAAAAAAATTAGTCTCTCTCTCTCTCTCTCTCTCTCTCCCTCCCTCCTCCCTCCCTCCCCCCCCCCCCCCCCCTCTCTCTCTCTCTCTCTCTCTCTCTCTCTCTCTCTCTCTCTCCCTCTCTCTCTCTCTCTCTCTCTCTCTCTCTCTCCCTCTCTCTCTCTCTCTCTCCCCCCTCTCTCTCTCCCTCCCTCCCTCCCTCTCTCCCTCCCTCCCTCTCTCCCTCCCCCCTCCCTCTCTCCCTCCCCTCCCCCTTCTCTCCAGGGTCTTTCCTGGTTCCATTTTTCAAGTACTAGAATTATAGCTACGACCTACCATATCAGCAAAAATGAATCTCTTAGGGGACGATAGTTGATGTCTGGTAAGAGTCTGAAGAGTAAATAAGCCTCCATCCATTCTCCATACACACCACTTCAATTAAATGCAAACACACACACACACACACACACACACACACACACACACACACACACACCATGTTAGTAGAAGGATGTGCTGGTTAGTTTTCTTGTCAATTTTACGCAAAGGCCTTTTCCACACCTATTAAGATGATCATGTGATTTCTTGTTGTTAGTGTATTCTGGTGCTATTTTACATTTATTAATTTGAATATGTTGAGCCATCTTTAGATTCCTAGAATGAGAGCTACTTAATTATAGTGTATGATTTCTCAATATGTTATTGAATTTGTAAGTATTTATTGAGAATTTCTGTGTCTATGTTCATCAGGAGAATTATTATGGCTTTCTGTGGTTTTGGAATTGAGGCAACATTGGCTTTATTGAATGTTTTCTCGTGCCTTTACATTTCTCTTTTATGGAAAAGTTTAAGAATCATTGGTATTTGTTCTTTCAGGCATGGTAGCATTTGGCTTTATCCATACAACCTTGGCTTTTCTTTTTATACTGCTCCATCTCATTCTAGATCTGCTTATATGCTTTTGATTTGATTTTGTAGACAATATGTATTTTAGAATTTACCCAGTTCCTCTAGATTTTTCTATCTTTTTGTAATACAGCTTTTCAAAATATTACCTAATGGTCTTCTAAATTTCACTGGTGTCTGTTGTAACCTCCTGTGAGGAGTGGATGAAGTCCTAAGTGAATCTGTATTATTGACATGTCAAAGACCCCAATACCTAAGACCCATGGGGCTGGCCAGGTCTTCCCCTCGTCCAAGTACAAATGTTGACAATGTGTGTAGAAATATGAGCTACAGCTTCCTCCTGTAGTGGATGACTACAGCCTGAGACTGCTCTCCTACAGAGACCCCTACCAAGATTGGCTAATTCGCCTCCTTCAGCTGTATGTAAGAGTTTCTGGGGTGCTAGTGTGTTTCCATCAGAGTACACAGTCCACCTGACCCCAACTTTCTTTGTATGTATGTCTGTGGTGTCTTTATCCCCAGTGCCCCAGACAGTCAATCCCAAAGCCATGCAGGTCATGGCAACATCCCATTTCCCATCTCTACTTTTATTAATTTGGCTCTTTCCTTTCTTTTGGTTAGTTTGGATAAGGGTTTGTTGATCTTGCTTAGTTTTTCAAAGAACCATATTTGTTTTATTGAGTCTTTGTCTCTATATAATTAATTCATGCCCTGGCTATTTTTTAAAAGTTTTTTTGCTCTTTGGAAGCTGAGGGTGGGTAAGGAAGAAGATGAGGAGAAGAAGAAAGAGAAAGAGAAAGAAAGGAAGGAAGAAAAGAGGAAGAACTATATCTACCATTATTTGCAGGTGATTGTATACTTATAAAAGCTAAAATAATTTGTAAACAAACTATTAGACTTAATTAGTAACTTCAGCACAGTATCTGGATTTAATGTCAATATGCTAAGATCCATTGCATCTCTAAATACTAGCAAATAAAAAGTTGAAATAAAAATAGAAAAGCCATTTCTAGCAGTATAAAAAAGCCAGCACCAGGTTGAGCTGAAATCCCAGGGAGTCCTTGCCCTGAAGGAGATGGGAGTGGGGGGTTAGGCTGCAGGGAAGGGGGCAGGAGGGAGGACAGGGTAATCTGTGGCTGATATGTAAAATTAAATCAAATTATAAAATAAAATAAATAAAAATAAAATTTAAAAAAAGCCATCACCAAAGACCCTGTCTTGTTTTGTTTTATTCTGTTTTTAAGACTTTTTAAAATTTATGAATGATAGTGAAAATATAGTAGATGTTCCAATGGAATTTCACTGAGCTGTAAAGAAAGATGGAACTATAAGATTTGCGGGGAAGTGGATGGAAATGGAAAATAATATATGAAGTGGGGTAACTCAGGCTTGGAAAGACAAATGCCACATGTTCTCATTCAGATTGGATCCTGGTTTCTAACATTTATATGTGTGCTTTTATGTGGGAGTGACTATGTGCCCAGGAAAGTGTAGAAACCGGGAGAGGGGGAAATAAGTTTATGGTATGTTGGGTGTCTTTGTGTGTAGTAGAACAATGTAAATTAAAAGTGGAAGGGGGAATCCTAGGGTTGGAAAAGTATAAGTGGAGAGGTGGTGGGGGATGGAGAGAGAAGGGTAGAGGGAGAATCAACTAATACTATGTATGGAAGAACAATAAGGAAATCTAATCCTTGTTAAGCTAATAAAGATTAAATTTAAAAAAAGGTTTTTTTTATCAAAAAAATTAATTAAAAAAGTGGTGGTTTTTTTTTTCTGTCATATGTATGTGTGTGGGGATGTGTGTGAGAATGAAGGTGCCCACTTAGGCCAGAGGCATTGGATTCCCTGAGCTGGGGTTATAGGTGAGCTGCCTGATATTGGTGTTGCAAATCAACCTGGTCCTCTGGAAAAGCAATACATACTCTTAACCCCTGAGCTATCTCTCTAGCCCAACCTTGACCATTACTTTCCAAAACTAATGCTGCCTTTGACTTGCTCTTGTTTTTCTAAGGCCTTGGGGGTATATCCTCACATTGTTACCTTGAGAGCTGACTTTCTAATGTAAGCACTCACAGCCATAAACTTTTCTGTTAGTGCTCTCTCTCGTCATTGTGACAGACACCTGAAAGAGGCGATTTAAGGGAGAGAGGGCTTGTCTTTGACCCACGGTTCAGGGGGTAAAGTCTATCATGGCAGCAATGTGTTCATGTTTCTTTTACATTCTAAAATGTGATCTGTTTTAGAGAAAGTTCCCTAGCCAGCTGATAAGAATGTGGGTTCCATAGCTGTAGGATAGAATATTCTGTGGGTGTTTGTTATGATCCATAGTTCAGATTAACGCTAAAGATTTTTAGTTTGTTAGCTGGTTGGTTTTAATTTTTTTTGTACATAATATCTATTATAGAGAATGGAATGTTAACCACCACTATAATTTTTATGGCCCCGTTTTTCCCTTTATGTCAAATAATGTTTGTTTTTTGATATTAGGTACATAAAATTTTGCTGAATATGTATTTATAATCATTATTCTTTAGACAGAGTTTCACTATGTAGCCCTGGCTGGCCTGGAACTTACTTTGTGGACCAGGATGGCATTGAACTCACAGAGATCCACCTGCCTCTGCCTCCTGAGTGCTCATGATGCCCAAGCTGAGGAGAAATTCCAGGATCTGGGTAAGGCTCCTGAGGTTCTGTCAAACAATGAAACTTGGAAACAGTGTGACACTTACAGTGAAGTAGGCTTGAAAGATGGTGGTCAGAGCTTTCAAGGACACATCCCTCCCCCCCACACACACACTGCTTTGGAGGTTTTGGCTTTATGCTTGGAGGAACCCCTTGTCAGCAGCACAGAAAAAAAACTAAGAGGAAGTGACGTCATCATAGATGGAGAAGGCACTTTGGAAGAAATGTATGCAGGAAATTCTGTGGAACTAGTTAGAAACAGGACTGTAGCCTGAAAGGCTCCTGGGAAATGGAAATGCAACCATTGACAGGAGGGGGATGTGAACCACACAGCTGGGCCTGGGTGCTTCCAAATGACCCAAGAGGTGGGTTGTAATGAGTCCTCTAAAGTCAAACCAGGGAATGAAGAACACACACTTGAAGTAGAAATAGAATCTGGGGTAGAGATGGCACGGAGTACCCCTCTATTGGAGACAGCGATCCTCATGTGGATGGGGAATACAGAGACCAATGACTCCAAATCAAAGTTGTCAAGCACCAGATATTTGAGAGGAAAGGCGATGATCGTACAGAAATGTCCTCTCACTAGAGGGGGCTGTGGTTGCCTTTGAGGTGTACGGTACTTACTTAGATAGTCACAAATACATATTTCCCAGCATATTTCCCAGGATGAGCTTAGCAGTCCAGGAGCCAGGCTATGGAGAAAGGGGAAGGCTCCCCACCTTGACAACAATAACATCAAGGGTCCCTTGATAATTGCTTTCAATGGGGATTTTCCAACGGAACAGCTGACAGGAAGCAAACAAAGGTGTCAAGCAGCTGCTCAAACAAGAATCAGTGCAGAAAGTCCAAATGGACTGGAGGGTTATTAGCAGTGAATTAAACTGGACATGGTTGAAACAGGTAGCTCAGGGATATTTACTGTTTACAGGGTTTTTGTGTGTTTTCATCATTTCGATATGCAAATTTGACTTAAACTCCCTGCCCCCTATAATCATCACGACATGAATAGTAAAGAGGCTTAAGAATCTGTGTATTGCATTCAGAATGAGCAGCAGAAGGTTAGCTAACACCTCTCCCTCTGGAGATTTAATGTCTGGTGCTGCACTCCCCCCTCCCCCCAGGTTCAAGGAGTAGTCTCGAGAGGACGCCAGAGAAAGGAAACCAGATGACGGTTAGAGACAATGGTTAGCTGTTTCAGAATGTCAACTGGAGAAGTCTGTTTTTAAATATACCCTGGTTATTCTTTTTCCCGTGAGCTGGATGGGTAGGCCTCCCATGAGGCACGGTGCACATGCAGCATGCAAAGGAATGGTGAGAGCCCAGGCCCCACTGGACACACACGGTGTCCAACAACCAAGAGCTCAGTGCACTGACTCGATTAGAGACTGAGCTACGTGAACTAAGGTTACAAAAGATCTCATTGTCTTTGGGAGAATGCATTTTCTCATTTTGTTTGGTAATAATAAAATCTGATATGGGTATTTTACTGTGAAAAACATAACTCATGGACTTGGATGTTGATTTCTTTCTCTAGACAGGAAAATGTTCATTATAACTTCATTGAATAGTTTCTTTCTATGATTTTAGTTCGCATTTTAATTTCTTCTTCTACTCTGGGGATTCAAGATTTTTATCTCTTAATCATGTTCCAGAGTTTTTGGAAATTGTGATCACACTTGCTTATTACTTTTTCATATATAATTTTATTTTATATTTATGAATATTTTTCCTGCATGTATGCCTGTTTACCACATGTGTGCCTGGTGCCTGTGGAGGCCAGAAGAGGGTTTTGGACCCCCTGGATCTAGAGTTACAGACAGTTGTGAGCTACCACACGGGTATTGGGAAGTGAGCATGGATCAGCCAGTGCTAACTACTGAGCCATCTCTCCAGCCCCAAAAAACTTTCCAAAAGACACTTTCCAATAAAACAAACTATATATTTGTTGTTGTCCTGACTCTTCTCAACCAGCATAATGCATGGAGGCACCTTCTAATCTACCATTTTATTCCAGAAATCCCAAGTTTTGGATACCACTAAGTGTGAATTGGAAATGTATGATAGTACTGAATAATGATTACAGATTGAATGGATACAACAGTTATACCTAAGGCAATATACAGTATATGTTAGTGTTCTATAACCATAACAAAATATCTGAGATAGTTGATGTGTAAAAAAAAAAAGAAAATTTTCATTTTTGCTGGTAGTTTTGGAGCTTCTTGTCCAAGACTGGGGAGTCTTATTCTTTGGGCATCTGGTAGACCTACTGGATGGAAATGACAGAGAACGTGTAGTAAAAGAAACTGTTTATCTCATGGCCAGAAACAAAAGAAGAGGAAATCGAGGGTCCTACAGATATCTTCACGAGCACACACCCCAGAGACTTAAGAACCTCCCACTCAGACCCACTTCCCAAAAGTTTCATCACTTCTCAGTAAATTTACCTTTAAGCACAGATTCTTGGGGGAACTTGATGGTTCATAATGCTTGTCAACTTGACAGGATCTAGAGTCATCTTAGAAACAAATCTTTTGCGGTATCCATGAGTGAGTTTGTAACTGGGTAAATGGAGATGGAAGAACCCACCCTAAATATGAATGGAATCTGTAGGTGGAGTTTCTTTGTGTCCCAGCAGCTGCTCCCAAATAATCACAGAGACTTAATATTAATTATAAGTGCTTGGCCAATAGCTCAGGATTATTACTAACTAGCTCTTACAACTTAAATTAGCCCATTTATATTAATCTACATTCTGCCATGTGGCATTACCTCTCTTTCATCTTGCACCTCCTGTTTCCTCTCCATGTCTTGCTGGTGACTCCTCTGACTCTGCCCTTCTTCCCAGTGTCCTTAGTCTGGTTCTCCCACCTAACCTTATCCTGTCCAGCTATTGGCCAGTCAGCTTCTTTATTAAATCAATCATAGAGTGTAAAGGAGTAATTCCACATTTCTCCCTTTTTGTCTAATTAAAAAGGAAGGTTTTAACTTTAACATAGTAAAATTATATACAACAAAAATAGCTATTAAGTAAGAATTACAGTTACAATATCAAGTCCATTTATGGTTAGTAAATTTAGAGAAAATATTCTATTATTTATCTTTGTGACTCTAAAGTTTTATACCTAATTTATCTTTTGTCATAACTAAGGAAAACATTAACTATGTTTGTTTAGTCTTCAACTCCGTCAAAGACCCCAGAAGGATGAAATGTTACCTAATGACAGGGAAATCTGGCTGTCTGGACAGTCACTCAAAGTTCTGTAATATTGAGGCATCCATCTTTGGCCTACAGGCCTAGTATATCTGACAGGCTTTTCTGAGAAGCAGGAAATTTTGAAGGACTGTCCTACCTTGTCTTGGAAAAGTTTGACAGTCACTTTCTTTTGTGTGGGGCATTTACCCACCACCCCCACAGCTTCCCAGAGTTTTCTTGAGTGCGATCAGCAGGAAATATTAGATAGAAGGATTTATTGCGAAGAATATTGCGGAGATAAACAGATAGAAAATAAAGGATAGCCTCGAGAGGGCCTGGAACCTATTCCAATGGGCCGGGACTGTCTCTGGTCCAGGGTTTTTATAGAGACGCCAAGGGGTGGAGCAAAAGACCTCCTCCCCCAGCACAGCCAAGTGCAGACCATCTCAGACACCTGCACTCAGACCCATGGTCCTGATCATCCTCTATTCGGACCTGCTGGGTAAAGCCACGAGGAACCCCAGAACGGGCTCCCACACTTTTGCATCCTTCTGGTCCAGTTTGGACAGTATACTGTCAGCAATTGAGCCAAGGGCAGTTTTTTGACTAGCTTTTACCATAAGGAAAGCAAACTCCATATGGAGTTTCTTTGATGCCCATTATCTTCTCTGAAATAAATTGGTGCTGCCAGGAGCAGACCTGTCTTGTGGGATGACTCATCCCTAACAGGCTCTAGGGCCAGCCAGTTCAAACCAGTAATAAGATACTTTCTGAGAGACAACCTGGGTCTGCCTAAGGGTCTTAGCAACAGCAACTGAGACATGATCTGAAGATGACCTGGATCAATGAGAGGCATCTACATCACACTAGCAGATGCATATTCATCAGACCTTCCCCCAGGGTGGAGTGGAGGGTATATAAATTTTGCCTCTTCCTGAATAAACTGAGTTTGTTGTTTCAACATTCTCCTACAGTCTGTGTCATTGACTCTGTGCCTACTTGGCTCCTCCCCAAAGGGAACAACAGCACAGGACCCTGCCACACTGTCTCACTATTAAGACAAGTCTTATGTCATTAAAACATTTTAAATGCCACATTCTATAGGTCTTTTAGGTGTTTGAAGACCATCTACCTATCTAAATATACCTGTTTAACCTTGAAACATACCTAATATGACTACAAGTTTGATTATTATAGATGACTAACTACTAACCTTATTAAAGACTATTGAAGTCCAACCTCTAATAGTCTTTTTCCCAGGGTTCCAGAAGAGACCCTACTAGTGGTGAGAATTAATCTGAGGGATACTCGAATGAATCTAAGTACACCGAGCTCTTTAGTCCATACACTTTATTTTCTGAGTCAAAATCTATCTACACAGATTCAGTCCTGTTCTCATACTTAGCTCCTCTCTGTCCCTTCCTCTCCTATCCTTTCATTGTTCTATCTCCTTCCATCTTCCTCCCTCATCTTAGCTCTCTCCTCATCTTAGTTCATTCTTCTAGTCCTCCCTCTTTGAGGTTCTCAGTTACATACTCATACAAAGCAGCAATTCTCTGGCCAAAGCATGGTCACAAGGATTGAATTCTTACAGGGTCATAAAGGCAGATAAGAGTTTATCTCGGCAGTGACTGTCAAGCTTTCTTTTACAACCCAAAAGGGGAGTGGTTAACGGAGGTGGGGTCAACTAAGAGCTTGATCAGTTAATATAACAGAAAAAGGGAATTTGTGTGCTCAAACTACATTCCTAGAAGTGGTTAGGTAAAATGTTAAAAGTCTACAATGTTAGTATAAATCCTGAGTAAAATAAAACTGCCTATTTCTCTTTAGGAGCCATAACTGTCTCTGTAAAACTCGGCTGTGTCATTGTCTGGCTGGGTGGGGGTAGGTAGGCAGCCTGTGTTACAGCTTGATGTACCTGGTATATAAAAAGTCCTTTTGTTCTAAGTTAAATGTCAAAAGGGAAGTCTAGAGATACCACTGAGGCTGTGTAAGAGTGGAAGGTCTGAGCTTAATTTGCACAAAAAAACGAAGCTATGTACCTAATGTCCACCTGGCCTAGGTAGTGTCTCCATATGGATATTTACCTTAATTCAGGAGACTAGCAAGTGGTCTGGAATGCTTATTCTGTCTACCATTTGTCCTAGGATGATTGATAGGTATCTCAGATAAAATGTCCAGAGCTGGCCCTAGCCTTGAATGCTAGCTAAAGGAGATAGTTACAGAAGGCAGATATCTGAATCTAAAACTAAAAAAGAGAAACAAGCTTGGAAGAAGGAAGCCTTGCCTATGTGACTGTTATTCAAATTCCTTAATTGTATAGGGAAAACCTATGCCCAAAGAATGATCAATCCACAATGTTAGTTCTAAGGAAGAAGAATCAGGGGAAGCTGTGATAGCACACGTGAAATTCATAGCAGAAAACAGCTGATATATTCAAAAGCCAAATAACACCAAATGCTCCTTGAGCCTTGGCTTCCTCTGGAAAAGCCCTTGACTCTTCCAGGTAATAGCTTTAGCATAGTCAGCTGAATTCCTACTACATATTTCTGTGGCTCATAGCATAACCTGTATTCCATAACTATATATTACATTTTTTCTTTTCTTTCTTTCTTTTTTTTTTTTTTTTAGATTTATTTATTATTTATACAATATTCTGCCTGCATGTGTCCCTGCAGGCCAGACGATGGCACCAGATCTCATTACAAGTGGTTATGAGCCACCATGTGGTTACTGGGAATTGAACTCAGGACCTCTGGAAGAGCAGTCAGTGCTCTTAACCACTGAGCCATCTCTCCAAACCCTTCTTTTTTATTTATTTTTTAAATTACACTCATCACTCATGATATTCATTACTTACACTCATGATATTAATCACATTTGTGGTATTCATAGATTACATTAACAGTATTCATTCAATTATATATATAAATTTTAAATGTCGAATGTCATTTCTTGAAGGGGGTAGGAGGTTAAATACAGGCTTACAGCACAATGGGAGGACCCCGGAGGGCAGAAGTTCGCTACTGATGTTTTACAATCTTGCATCTAAGCTGTTAATGCCCATTATTCAGGATACACAGACAAGGAACTTCCCTTAAGCATTCAGGAGGGTGGAATCTGGCAGGGAATTAGCATTGGGAGGATATCAAGGTCAAGGTCCGCAAGCAAGGCAACAGTTATTCAAAACAGGGGCCAGGGCCCTGCAGGTCCCCCTTTTATTAAAAAATGAGCTTCTGCCGGGCGTTGGTGGCGCACACTTTAATCCCAGCACTCGGAGGCAGAGCCAGGCGGATCTCTGTGAGTTCGAGGCCAGCCTGGGCTACCAAGTGAGCTCCAGGAAAGGCGCAAAGCTACACGGAGAAACCCTGTCTCGAAAAAAAAAAAAAAAAAAAAAAAAAAAAAATGAGCTTCTGACTTGGGTTGCATGGGACGTCAGCAGGTCACCTTACCCATCATGGAGACACCTGCCCAGGCCACACAGGTGCTCTGTCTTAGGTTGGTGAGTGCCCCCAGGCATTACCTGTTATATATTACATTTTTAAAAGAATTGCATAAGTACAATACCCAAAACAAGAGTAAAACCATACATATAGTATAGCAAAAATAACTTTAAATTTGTATCAATAAACCAAAATCCATATCAATGTAAAATATTTAAGACTAGAAGTTGCTCTTTTAGTTTAAAAGTAGATTCTATAATCTACTCTTTTACCTTTTTTTTTTTTTTTTTTTGGTTTTTCGAGACAGGTTTCTCTGTGTAGCTTTGCGCTTTCTGCGACTCACTTGTAGCCCAGGCTGGCTCGAACTCACAGAGATCCGCTTGGCTCTGCTTCCCGAGTGCTGGGATTAAAGGCGTGTGCCACCACCGCCTGGCTACCCTATCATTTCTATATCCCCCCTTTTTCCTTTTCTGAACAAGATCACTGAATTTAATCTCCTTTGTTTAGCTTTTTTCCTGACTATTACCAATAACAACTTGTAACCAACACCTGCCCTTAAATGATAATAAACATCAATAACCCATCTTTTGGGAATGTGGGTATCGTTTTCTAGAATACTTCTTGTTGTTTGAGGGTATTGGTATCTTTGGACCCTGAGGAAAATTAGGATAATGATTAAGTCTTGACTGGTTGGCTGGAGTAGTTTGTGAGGCTGGATAATCTCAGCCAGCAGCCTTGAAGCTGCTCTGGATGCAAAACTCTGAGGAAACTACAACAGAGGCCTTTTGAGATGCTGGGTCATCTGGTCCATTTATTTTTATTGGTGTCTGGTCCCCTTGCCCTGAAAATACATAGATGTTTAAAGGTCACATACATATCTGCATTAGTATAACTATAGACTATGTGTTGTACACAAGGTAGCCAAAGATAACTTTCTGTTTTATGTTTGAGCAGGTAAAATATACATCATGTGTTTTGTAGTTTTTTAGGTCTTTTTTTTTTTTTTTTTTTTTTTTTTTTTGTTTTTTTGTTTTTCGAGACAGGGTTTCTCTGTGTAGCTTTGCGCCTTTCCTGGAACTCACTCTGTAGCTCAGGCTGGCCTTGAACTCACAGAGATCCGCCTGGCTCTGCCTCCCAAGTGCTGGGATTAAAGGCATGTGCCACCACCGCCCCAGTTTTTTTTTTTTTTTTTTTTTTTAATGTTTGTAGTCAGGATTTTTTGGGGGGTCTTCCTTGATCAAGCCTGATCATCCACAGCCTCTCATTTCCTGTGGAAATAAAAGCATAACCTTTCTCCTAAAGCAACATACCTTTTGACTTCCATTTTGAAGTCAAGATATTTTTAATATATATAGGTTGGTTTAATCTAGCAGCTTTTATAATCCAATGTCTTTTTGTAGCCAAAAAAAAAAATTTAAAGACAAGAGAATAACATACATGATCCAGACTGTGTATTTTCCATCTTTATGTGGCTTTTATATATGTATATATTACTTTACTCCCTTTTAAAGGACTTTATTATTTTAAAACTATATTTTTTAATGACTGTCTATATCCTTTTCCTTTTCTCTCCCAAGGCTTTGCACATTTTTAAACACACTGTAACCCATTTAGATTTTTCCCCCCAATCTGGATCTGTCTTTACTGAGCATCTGTAACCTTTTGCTGAGCAAAACCCCAAACCTGCCATGCAGCATGCTGGGAGAGCTCACCCTGGTGGTTCAAGCCTGCAGGCAGCCTCTGAAAGGCACCTCTCTGTACTGCAGCCCATGTGAGAGGCTGAGGGAGCCTGACATGCAGCTTAGCTTATGGTGTACTGGCAGCTGCCAGGAGATGTGTGTCTGTACTGTGGCTGACATATGAGACATGAGACTAGGAAGTCATGTTTGGCTCTGTTTTTGTGTGTTTAGAGCCTTTTAAAAGCTTTTTTAGGTCTTATGTGGATGTAGGTGCTGGACATTTGAGCATTGTTTTGTGAATATATGTCACTGATTGGTTTAATAAAGAAGGATGACTGGTCAATAGCTGGACAGGATAAGGTTAGGTGGGAGAACTAGACTAAGGACACTGGAAAGAAGGGCAGAGTCAGAGGAGTCACCAGCAAGACATGGAGAGGAAACAGGAGGTGCAAGATGAAAGAGAGGTAATGCCACATGGCAGAATATAGATTAATATAAATGGGCTAATTTAAGTTGTAAGAGCTAGTTAGTAATAATCCTGAGCTATTGGCCAAGCACTTATAATTAATATTAAGTCTCTGTGATTATTTGGGAGCAGCTGCTGGGACACAGAGAAACTCCACCTACAGGCATCATTCCATAAACTGGGGAGATTAGATTGGACTATATAAAAAATAGAAATTAGGAATCAGTGCTGTTTTCCATAGCGGCTGTATGAATGTGCACTCTCCCCAACAGTGGGCAAGGGCTGCTCAGTGTAGTCTCTACGTAATCTGCCAGGAAGGGGTTTTGAGTCAGCCTCACTTGGAATTACTTAAGTAGACTTATTTTCCCCACCAAATTCCAGGCAGATAATCTGGTGATGATTGCATTTAAAGAGAGACTTTAGAGCAGATCAGAAGAGATGGAAGCAATTAGGGGGACCCGTTGTCTGGTGTGAGTGGACAAACAGCTCCCCCTGGAGGCCACTTGGTCTCCTAGAGGAGGTGGTGGTAACCGGCCTGGGTGCTTCCCCAGGCAGAGTGGCGGGACAGAGAAAATCAAAACTTACCCTGTGATCGTTGGTGTGTTTCTAAACATGCTGGTGTTGTGACCAAACCTTATTCATGGGCCCTCTGGAGTTTTCCTACTCTGAAGTTTATTTCAACTGCAGTTTGATTTAAACTGAAAGCAGACATGGAGGGATTCTCTGATTAAAATCCAAAGCAGGTGCTAATCAGATAGTAAATGTAGTTGATTGGAAATTACTGGGTTTAATTAATGCCATCTAGCACTTAACTGTTGATGCATATTTGAAGCTTCTAAGAGGAAAGATTGACCTGGGCGGCAGTTAAAAGCCATGTGAATACCCATCTTTCATGGACACCCTAAGAAGGGCAGAAAGTAAAAAGAAAACTTTGTGTACGTGTCAGAGGGCTTTCAATTGCTGTGATAAAATATCCAAGAAAAACAAGTTATACAGAGGACAAGTTGTAACACAAATCTTAAAAGGTCTTATTAATAAAAAACAAGGGAGCCAGATATTGGAATGAACACTGAAAGATCAGAGAAACAGAACCAGCCACAGCTAACCTCACCTCGCTAATTCCTCAGCGGATCTTGTTTCCTCAAACTGGAAGCCTCTGAGTCTTCATCCGAATTATCTCAGCTGAACTGCTGCTAAAAGCCTAAAAGCTTAACAAACTTAGTTCCGGGTATTCATGCCTTATATACCTTTCTGCTTCCTGCCATTACTTCCTGAGATTAAAGGCATGAGTGGTTTCCAGTGTGGCCTTGAACTCACAGAGATATAGATGGATCTCTGCCTCCCAAGTGATAGGATTAAAGGTGTGTGTGCCATTTTCTGGCCTCTATGTCTGTCTAGTGGCTGTTCTGTTCTCTAACTCCAGATAAGTTTATTAGGGTGCACAATATATTGAGGAACACAATATCACCACGAAAAGTCCATTTTGATTCACGGGCTCAGAGGTTTCAGTCCATAGACCTGGGGTGAGGCAGCCTATCCCTGGGGCGCCTGTGGTTAAGCACAGGTGCCCAGACCATGGTGGTCAGGAAGCAAAGGTACAGAGAGGAGATGGGGTCATAAATTGCTTTCAAAAGCATAGCCCAAATCAAATCACTTCCTTGCACTAGGCCACACACTTGTACATACACACATTTTATATATATATAGTTTGCCTATGTATGTGTCGAAACTTCATATAAGTTTACAGATAAGAATTCTTTGTAGTAGGCAATTGTTCGAGAGTTATTTGGTATATATCAAAACTTTAATTGGATGTACTAGTTTCCCTTGTGCACAAGTCAAAAGCACCAGGGAGAATCTCGGGGCCTCCATGTTAGTAAAGAGCGCTAAGATGAGCATGTCTGCTCTGCCCATGGTGTGCATGTGGCAGGGGAGTAAAGAGAATTACCAAAGGGTTGTCTTGGAATCGTAGAAACAAGGTCCCCAAGGTTTGTGCAACAAGGTTCTGAAGGGACACTTAAATCATTTATACCTAATCTTATGCATGCACACGCACACACAGATATGTAATACACACACACACACACACACACACACACACACACACACACAGTTATACCAGTATTAATTGATAGCTTCCAGATACCATACAATTCTTGGGAGACAGAATTAGCCAAACATGGTCTGCGCGGGCTCCAAGAATTGCCCAGAGGAAAGCTTTGCAAGAATGTTGATTTGAATCACATTCTGGGCCTTCTGAGGCAAACCAAAGACCCTAAGGTGTGGATTAAATTTAGCATTCATTGTTTTTACCATGCATCACTGCTTATAGGGATGTGTTTTAAAAGAAAATTATACACAATAAAAGCTTGAAACAATCCCTCATAGTTTTGAAGTAACTCTCTTTCCCATTAAAGAAAAACACATCTGGATCCATTCCATGGAGGGCTCATTAATACTGGTACCTTGTTCCTTCCACCCCACATGGTTACTATTTTCATTTCCCTCTGGGGAGCAGAGTCCCAATCTGAAATTGCTGGTAATAGGGATAATAAGCTCAGAGACGTCCTGGGAGGAATAGACTGAAAACAGTTTCCTGGCCTCTCTCCGTTGGCTATTGGAAAGGGAGATGCAGAGATAGGGTGGGCTTTCTGAGAACTTCCGCTCTGAACTCCAGGAGGCCTTTCTGGCCACTGCTCCCTCTTACACTCAGCGTTACAGCAGCGGTTCTCAAACCAGCAACACCAGTTCCGCTTGAGAGTCTGACTCATGCGTGTCCAAATTCTTAGGCTCCACCACAGAACAATGGATCACAGACCCTAGCACTGGGACCTAGGAAAATGTGTTTTACCATTGTGCCGTGTCTCCATTACTCATAAATTAATTGAGACAAAAGCTGCATTCTCCCCACATTCTCTAGTCTAGAGTATCTGATGTTAGTTGTCAGAATGAACAGTTAGAATGCTAGCAGTCATAATTTCACCAGGCAAGCGCTCCTAACACAAAGACTGTGGAGGGGGTCTGTGGGAGCAGGAGTAGAGGGAACGGCTGTGGAGGACACGGAAAGGCAGACAGGAAGTGGGACCCTCCTGCCCTGTGCTCTTCATTCAGACGCCACACTGAGTCCTCAGGCTTGGGAGAGAACGTGGAAAAAACGGCGGTTGTCACCCTAAAGGGTTTCATAGTGTGGTCAGGCAAGGAGTCACACTGATGAAGGGGGACAAGACAAAGTGGCCAGTGCTGTGGTCAGGTTCACAAGGTACTGAGGCTTGGGGCATAGACAAAGGAGGAACTAGCTCTGCCCACAGCAGCGGAGCATGATGGGTTGAGTTGAGGCCAGGTGTGGTGGCACAAGCCTGTCATCTCTGCATTCAGTCCTGCACAGCACCTTCCAGTCACTCAAGTCTAGTGTGGTGGCACAAAGCAGTTGTAGGTAAATGCAGATGAGTAGGTAATGCACAGATGAGTAGGTAATATAGATGACTTATTCTTACTGATTCCATCAAAACTTTACTTATAGCCGGGCGGCGGCGCGGCGGTGGCGCATGCCTTTAATCCCAGCACTTGGGAGGCAGAGGCAGGTGGATCTCTGAGTTCAAGGCCAGTCTGGTCTACAAAGCAAGTTCCAAGACAGCCAGAGTTACACAGAGAAACCCTGTCTGGGAAAATAAAATAAGATAAAATAATTTTTATTTTCTAGGCTAGAGAGATGGCTCAAGGATCAGGAGCACTAGCTGCTCCTGCAGAGGACCTGTGTTCGGTCCCCAGCACCCACACGGTGGCTCAGCAGCATCGGAAGCTGCAGCTCCAGGGGCTCCGACACCCTTTTCCAGCCTCCATGGGCCACAGCCATGCATGTGTTGTACAGATATACAGGCAGGCAAAACATCTATCCATACACAGAAAATAAAGACTCTCCTCTCATAGTAGGAAGACACTTTTGCTGTACACAGCATTTTGAATCTCCAGGTCTCTTTCCTTTAGCATTTTAATGTTATAAGTGGTTTTCCTGGCTTGTGTTGTTTCTCATGAAATGTGGTGGTGTGGGTTAGTACCTTGAATTCTTACTGTAATGCTTCTATACGTAGTGTGTCTCTCTTCTTTGATCTCCTTCAAGATTTCCTCTTTCAGGGTTGGGGATTTAGCTCAGTGGTAGAGCATATACCTAGCAAGCGCAAGGCCCTGGGTTTGGACCTCAGCTCAAAAAAAAAAAAAAATTTCCTCTTTAGTTCTCATTTCTAACAGTTTGAATGTGTGTTTAGGTATATTTTATTTTATTCTTTTGGTTTTTTAAGACAGGATTTCTCTGTGTAGCCCTGGCTATCCTGGAACTCAATCTGTAGACCAGGCTGGCCCAAACTCACAGAGATCTGCCTGCCTCCACTTTGAAAGTGTTGGGATCAAAGGCGTGTGCCATCACACCTGGCGACTACCCTATATTTTTACAAAAGAGACAGTTGGTGTTTTCCTCTTGTTTTGGTACATATTATGATTTTGTTTGTTTTTGGTTTGGGCACGGTTTGGAGATCAAACCCATATGGCCAGGTACATGTGAGGTCATCTCCATCTTCCCATCTGAAAGTTGTATTTGAGGGCAGGCGAAATGGCTCAGACAGCAAGACGACTTGTGGCCAAGCCTGACGACCTGACCTCGATCTCCAGACCACATTTGGTGGAAGGAGAGAACCAACTCCTGGAAGTTGTCCTCTGACCTCAATCAACGTGCTGTGGCCTGCTCCCTCCCCAGCTCCCCTCAAATAAACACAATTTTTAAAAACTTTACTTTGAGGCACTGTCTCACTATGTAGTCCAGGCTAGCCCGAGACCTCATGCTGTCCTTCCTGCCTTAAACCCTCCTGCGTAACTGGAATTATAGGCATTGGACACCACCCCAAGCACATTTTACAGTTTGTTCCCCAGCCCTGGGCATTGAATCTTGGGCACACAAGGGAGGCAAGCTCTCTGTCACTGAGCAACAGCCCCGCCCTTGGATGTATGGTTTTTGATTGAATGTCCAGCATCTTGTGTAAAATGAAACAAAATTAAGAAAACAGTGCTTGTTCCTGGAAATGAACACATCTTTCCACAGGTAGGTAGTGCAGGAGGCTGAGTCAGTCTCCTTAAAAGGTGTGCTAGAGTGAGATTTGGCCAGGATTCCTCTCACTGTACCACAGCTTCCCAGTTTCCCTTACACAGCCTTATGCTTAGGGCGGTGTCTGGAATGAAGCAGGTTTCTCAGCCCTCCTGCGGCATGGAGCTCAGGACTCCCTGTGTACATACATGATTACACCACACAGGAACCTCTCCGTGTTCTTGCCTGGCAGTAAGAGGCGTACGGTTAGTGCTTTGACAACTGCTGCTTTCACTAGGGTGAAGGAAGCAGAGGCAGAGGCCAGAAGAAGGCACTGGATTCTGTGGCACTGGGCTTACTCACATCTGAGAACCACTACGTGGTGCTGGGAATCCAACCGGTTCTCTGCAAGGGCAGCCAGTGCTCTGAATGTTCGGCCGTCTCTCCAGCCCGTTTGGCTTTTGTTATCCTCAGAGAGGGAGCGATGCTCACATTTTTCTAGATTGTGAGTGAAAGCAGAATTTCAGACTTCCTGATTTGTGTCTTATTAATAGGGAAATTCCATTCAATCAATATCAGAGAACAATATTATTATGATTTTTGAATGCTGAGGATTAGCCCAGAGCCTCACACACATAAAACACACGTTCTCCCCATTGAGCACACACTTCTGGGTATGTGACAGTCTCACCCTGCTGCCCCGCTGGCCTTGAACTTGTGCACACATGAGCAGCCCTCTTGCTCAGCCTGGCAAGTAGCTCTGACTACAGGCCTGAGACGTACAGTATATGGCTCAGGAAACAGTATTTCTTTCTTTTCAAAATGTATTTTTATTTCATGTGTATGAATTTTTTTAACATTAAATTTTTTTATTTTATGTGGATGGGTGTTTTGCCTGCAAGTCTGTCTGTGTATCACTTGCATGCCTGGTGCCAGAGAGGCAGACACAGATACCCGGGAACTGGATTTACAGATGGTTGTGAGCCACCATGTGGACACTGGGAATTAAACCCTGGTCCTCAGGAAGAGGAGCCTGTGCTCTTAACAGCAGAACCAGCCCTACAAAAACAATATTTCTGATTTTAATTTTTTTTTTAATGTTTGAGATAGGGTCTTACTATGTAGCCCAGGCTGACCTTGAACTTGAAATCCTCCCCTCAGCCTTCCTACTGGTGGGATTACATGCATGGCCACTGTACTTGGCCTAAGAAGCATTCTTAAAATTATTGTTATCAAAAGGGCTTTGTTTGTTTGTTTTTACACTTACTTGTGTGTGCACACATGAACATCTGCAAAAGTGTACAGATGGCGGCCAGAGGACAGGCTATGGCAGTTAGCCCTCTCCCTCCACCGTGTGGGCCCTGGAGATTGACCTTGGGCTATCAGTCTTGATGGCAAGCTCCTTCATTTGCTGAGCCATCTTCCCAGCTCCAGGAGCTTTATTTTTTTCAGCAGCTTCATGGCACTGCTGTATGTTCAGATGACAGTTTGTTCAACCAAACCTGTATTATTGCGCCCTGTATAGACTGAACGCTGTGTTTTCGAGGCATCTTGCCCCAATTTGCCTCCTCTGGTAATTGTCTCTGCTTTCTTTGGGGGAGTCTTCCCTTGCCAGCTCCATGGGCATCTAGCTGGGTCGCCAATCCTAGTGTGAAGGCCTAGACTTGACTTTACAGGCTCCATCTTAGGGAAAGGGCCACCATCTTAGACCACCTGCTGTACTCAGTTCCAGGAAGACTCTCAGAATGTGCCATGACAACAGATACAGGGCAGTAAAGTTTAAAGAGATCCAGATGCTCCTGCTGACATTCTGTCTGCATTTATGGCCCTTGAAGATATCCAGATAACCCTGTCATCAAGTTGTGGTTCCCAGCCAAAAGTCTAATGCAATGGTTTCAAATAGAGTTTTGCATCGAAAGTCTAGACCAATAGTTTTCAAAAAATCACCTTGCCCCATATCCCTTCTACCCAATCCCCAAAACTGCCAAGGCATGTAATTCCCAGCTTATGGTCTTTTCCTTTAAACCCCCACCCCACCCCTGAGACCTGGGCTGCTCCATTTCCCTCCATCCTCTGTGTCAGAGCATAGGTTGATGGCCCAGTTTCGAACCTGACAATAAAGAGACCCTTGTGTGCTTGCATCGGAAACTGGCTCCTTGGTGGTCTCTGGGGGTTTTGAGACATGGCCTGGCCTTAGGGTGAGCAGGAGGCACAGGCCCTGCTCAGCATATCACCTTGGCTACAATGACTGATTCAGAGCAAGCCAGAGGAGGAACAGAGCTTTTGTCAGTCGGAGCCACCGAGGCAGAAGAACATGTATTGTGGATGCAGCAGCCATCTTCCTTACCTCTTGAAGAAAAGCCTGAGTGTGCAGCACAGAACAGTCTGGCCTGAGAGTGGGAACTTTGGAGAGGCGAGGCCTGACAGCCTAAGCCCAGATCATGAATAGTCTTTGGTTGTCCTGCTTCTTTCCATTCTTGCTTCATGCCTGAGGCACCCCAGTTACTGGAAGGCTTTTTTTGTTTAAGCCGTTTGGTACGGCTTGGTCATTGTGCAAGAAAGTATCTTCACGACTTATAAACCGTATAACCTGTATTATAAAGACGAAATGAAGTGGCTGCATCTCCTACTCTCTCCCCCAGTAAGATGCATTCCCAGATGAGGAGATGATGCAGAGGCACATCTTAAAGGCTTTTGTTGCATGTGGCCAAGTTGCTGTCAGCAGGCTATACAATTTATTCTTTTCTCTAGATCTACATATGTCCCTGTTTCCACACAGTCACACCAATACTAAATAGCATTGAAATAAGAAATAAAGCCAACAACTCCTAATCAGGGGCTGGGAGGGAGCTAGCTTAGCTGGTAGAGCGCTTGGCTAAGGGGCATGGAGGCCTGGGTCGGATCTCCAGAACCACATACACCAGGCATCTCAAGAAAAACAAGTTCTTAGTTAGAGGATTATTGCTTCCCACTTCCTTCCCTCCCCTCCTTCCTTCTCCACTTCCCTCCCTCCTTCCCTCTCCCCTTCCCTCCCTCCTTCCCACTTCCTTCCCTCTCCATTTCCCTCCCCCCCCCCCCCCCCCCCCCTCCCTTCCCTCCCTCCTTCCCACTTCCTTCCCTCTCCATTTCCCTCCCCTCCTTCCCTCTCCACTTCCCTCCCTCCTTCCCACTTCCTTCCCTCTCCACTTCCTCCTCCTTCTCCACTTCCCTCCCCTCCTTCCCTCTCCACTTCCTTCCCTCTCCACTTCCCTCCCTCCTTCCCACTTCCTTCCCTCTCCACTTCCCTCCCTCCTTCCCACTTCCTTCCCTTCCCTCCCTCCTTCCCTTTCCACTTCTTCCCTCCCTCCTTTTATCACGTCTTTCTTTTCTTTTTGGGACTGGGTCTCATGTAGACCAAGCTGGCTTCAAGCTTACAACTCATCCAAGACTGGCCTTAGCTCTGATCCTCCTGCCTGTCCTCAGCGTGCTGGGTTTTCTGGCCCCAGCCACCACACAGGGCCACAGTGGCTGTCCTGGACTGTCACCCCAGGACAGGACTCCCGTGTCGCTCAGTGTACTTAGCAGAATTCTGAGAGGCTTTATTTTATCTTTTCTAGTTTATTTGCTTTTTACCCGTCCATCCTATTTCCCTGAAGAAAAAGAGATGAAGAAGCAAAAGAGATCAAAGGAGAATGAATTGGAAATGAACCCCAAAATTAAAGGAGGTGTCCGGGATGTGTTCTGCAGCTTCACCTCCAAGAAGACTCAGCCTCTCCCAAAGCTAGTGTTGAGGACTGGCTGGACCAGTATGAATGTTCTAGAAGGAGGCAAGAAAGGGAACAGTGGCCCTACCCTGCTCTGCCTCCTCAGCCTAAGGCACGGTAGCTGATTGGCCAGTGTCTGGTCTTGCTGCACACCCCACCTGGGTGTTTAGGATTTAAGCAGGAGGACATCGGGAGCAGAACTCCTGGTTCCTGATCCTGGGGAACCTGGCTCACTCACAAAGATGCAGGCTCCACTCTTATTGGGGATGCTGGCCTTTGTGTCCATGGCAACGGGCCTCTGTCCGTGAGTATGGGTGTCAGAGTCGATTGGGGGTCATCAGAGTTGACTGGGGGCCATCAGAGTTGATTGGGGCCATCATAATTAATTGGGGGCCATCAGAATTAATTGGGGGCCATCAGAGTTGATTGGGGCTCATCAGAGTTGATTGGGGGTCATCAGACTTGATCGGAGGGCCATCAGAGTAGATCGGGGGTTCATCAGAGTTGATTAGGGGTCATCAGAGTTGATCGGGGGCCATAAGAGTTAATTGGGGACCATCAGAGTTGATGGGGCCATCAGGGTTGATTGGGGGCCAATGGCATTTTTTTTTTTTTTTTTTTTGCCCGTCTTGCTCAAGCTTAAATGTGGACAAGCGAAGACACACCCATGGTTTCCTTCACTTTCTGTCTTCTCTTTTTCCTTTATTCCTTTCCTAGAATGAAAGGCTGAAACACCAGACTTGAGCTTAACAACAGCAGCAAGATAATTTTAAATTTTAAAATGTGTAGGCTTTTTGTATCCTGATCTCTGTGACAGGCCTAATTTTGTCCTTGATACTCCAGCCAGGTTTGGGATTTCAGGGAGGGTCACTGAGGAATTGGGGAGGGTGTTGGGACCTGTGCTGGGAGTCTCTTTCTCCTTTGTTATAAAAAGCAAGGCTCGGGAAGCAGGGGCTTGCTCGGCTTAGCTGACTGCTGGCTGCTTCTAAGGGAAGGGATTAGCTTTTCACTGAGGAATGAATCACTGCTCTGCAATTCTTTCTTCCCCTCAGTAGAAAGTACTTGGTAACAGTACCAGCCCAGCTTGCCTTCCCCTCCACACAAAAGGTTTGTTTGGATCTGAGCCCTGGGAACTGTGATGTAAAATTCACTATTACCCTGGAGACCAAGGACAAGACGCAGAAGTTGCTAGAACATTCCGGATTGAAGAAGAACTTCCACTGTGTCTCATTTTCAGTAAGTGCTGACTAGGCCTCAACGCTAATCCCTGGATTTCCAGGTCTCCTCCCAGGCTGCTCACCATGGTCTGACTTCAAGTACGGGTTTCTCCTGTAGTGCTTTGGCTAGGTTTCTTGGCTGGTCTCTGTTAAACTTCAGTTCCAGGTGGGGCTTACCCACAATTCCCTTCTCCTCACACCCTTTCAGTCCCTCACCTCTGAGAACACTGCTTCTCTTCACGTTGTCTTAAGACTTCTCTAGCGACGTTTGACTCAGTTCTCTCCATCTGTTCTCCCACTGCTGGCTTGAGTCCGGTGATTGTGTCCCCCGGTACCCTACTCCTCCCCAAAGTGCTCCTCTCCCGCCCAGGTCCCCCCACCCGCTGGTGGTACGGACGAAGTGGCTACCATTCGAGTGTCAGGAGTTGGAAAGAACCTCAGCTTTGAAGAGGAGAAAAAGGTTCTGATTCAGAGGCAAGGGAGCGGCACCTTTGTGCAGACGGACAAACCTGTCTACACTCCAGCCAGCAAGGTAAGGCGAGCGTGCCTCGGGACAGACAAGGCTAGGAAGACGGCTGTGCGTCGTGATGGGGATTCGTGAACGTTAGTGGGTTCACAGAACAAGGAGGGAGAAGACAGGGGTGTCTGGCGACGAAGTTTCTGGCCTGATTGTGAGTCTTACTCTAGCAAGAGCGTGGGTGGAGTTGCTGGTGCCTCTGGGTGTCTAAAACAAAGGCACGGTCTGTCCCGGAGGGTGGGGTGTCTCACAGAGTTGGGTTAATGGTTCTTATGGGTCAGAAAGTGTCCAGTGTTTGGCTTGCACGTCTGTTCTTCTGCTCATTTTATTTTGTGGGGCATTCCACTCTGAGGGCTCACACACTAGGAGCCCTGGAGAAAAACTAAGAAACTGTGTGGTCTTCACCTTTCTCTCACATTGGAAAACATCTCCGCTCTCCTCAGCCTAACGGGTTTTCCTGACTCAGGAACACGTTCAAGGAAACAGGTGGAGGAGGAATTCTGAGATGGGAAACCCTCTTTGCTAATTATGCCCTTGCCGGTCTAGTGTTTTTCAGAATTGTCACCTTGAACAGCGACTTCATTCCCGTGAACGACAAGGTACGGATTTAGCTGGAGGAGGGAAAGGTGTTCGATCACTGAGAATGGAGAAGGCGATGCGGGGCTGTGGGCTGTAGAACACCCTCAGGAAGGAGTCCTAGCCTCGGGCACCAGCCCGCAGACGCCCAGCCCTGTCTGTCTGTGTGGGAAGCTGCAAAGGTGACTGGTTTTCAGCCTTACATGCACAACTCAGTTAGCATGACATTCCTGAGAGATGGCTGCATCTGCTTATGTCTAAAAAGACTTCATAGTCGGGCAGTGGTGGTGCACACCTCTAATCCCAGCACTTGGAAGGCAGAGGCAGGCAGATCTCTGGGTTTGAAACCAGCCTGGTCTACAGAGTGAGTTCTAGGACAGCTAAGGCTACATGGAGAAACAAACAAAACAAAACAAAAAAGACTTTTCAGGTTGGAGAGATGGCTCAGTGGTTAAGAGATACTGTTGCTGTTCCAGAGGACCCGGGTTCAATTCCCAGCACCCACTTGGCAGCTCACAACCTTCTGTGATGTGACTTTAGTCCCATGGATTTTGATACACTTCTGACTTGAGCAGACACTGCACACATGTGATGTGCATACATACAGGCAGGCAAAATGTTCATACACGTGAGGAAACTAAATCTAAAGGAGAGAAACTTAAAGACTTTCCTTCAGGGACAATACCAAATGACTTTGCAGTTCAACTATGAAGACATTGGGGCTGGAGATGTAGGTCAGCGGTTGGGCTTTTGGGTTCTGTCCCCAGCATGTAGACACACAGACACACACACACACACACACAGAGAGAGAGAGAGAGAGAGAGAGAGAGAGAGAGAGAGAGAGAGAGAGAGAAAACAAGGGTATACTTAATAAAAGGAAAAAATAAGACTATCCACTTCTATATTTTTTTTTAAAATTAAGAGGCAATGCTAGGAGAGGTGTCGCACGCCTTTAATCCCAGCACTTGGGAGGCAGAGGCAGTGGATCTCTGAGTTCAAGGCCAGCCTGGTCTACAGAGTTCCAGAACAGCCAGTGCTATCCTGTCTTGAAAAACAAAACTAACAAACAAACAAAATAAATAAATAAATAAATGAATGAATGAATGAATGAATGAATGAATGAATGAATAGGCAAGATAATAAATAAGGTCATCTATAAAGTAGTCAGTTTTCTTCTGGCAACGTTGAAAGTGTGGTAACCCTTGGCAAATATACTTCAATATTCCTCCTCCAATTCAATCCTTAACATCGGGTCTTTTCCCAAAATCTTTACTTTTCATGTCGTGGGATATGGAACCCAGGGTCCGACCAGTGTTAGGCAAGCACTCCCTGACGGAGCCACATTCTGGTCATAAGTTTTTGTAACGAGTTTGATCTTGTTCCGGGCACGCTGTGGTTTTTACGAGCTCTGGTCCTTACCCCTTGGATGCCCCACTGCCGTCTTCCTGCGTGTTCAAGTAGAACTTAAATACAAGAAGGGCATTTTTTTCTGTTTTCTGTCTCCTTGGCTTCAGAGGTCCCTTTCCCTGTGTGCTTGTTACAGGTCGGCAGCCATAGCCACGTTATTTCCCGACGGTCTTTCCGTCTCTCTTTCCTGTCACCAGTAACCCTTCCATAACAGAGTCTGGTATACTACTGGGTATTGATTTCAAAGCGATGGGCGCCATCTCAGCGGGTGCTTGGACTCTACCGCCCCCTGGAGGTTGATCTCATTAGCTACCCTGTTACTTTTTTTTTTTTCTTTGCACAGATTGCTCAAAAGGTTGTGGGTTTTGTTATAAAGCTTGATTTCTCTTCTAAAATGACTCCCTCGCCCCCCATTCCATTTACACAGATCCTTCTAAGCTGAGAACTGACATTAACAAGAGGAATTTTACCAAGAAGCCACAGGACAAAATCTCAAGTTTAAAGAACATAGTGATTTTACACTCGGGAGGTAGAGAGGAGACGGGAGTATCAAGTTCAAGGCCAGCCTCAGCTGCATGAGATGCTATCTCACTCATCCACCCTCAAATAAATAAAGAACATGATATTTTATACCCAGAGCACAAAAATACAGCTGAAGTGGGCCAGTGAGATGGATCAGTGAGTAAGGTGCTTGCTGCCAAGCCCGATGACCTGAGTTCTTCAGTCCTTGGGACACACACACACACACACACACACACACACACACACACACACGACGCACGCGTGCGTACACATGCACATACATGTGTACACACATGTGTGCATACACACACTATAAATAAGTAAATATAACAAAATATAGTCAAGATTGTCCCGCTCAGTTCCTCCCAGAAACCTCTGGTTAACTGGCCCCCTCCCTGACACTTGGCCCCTGGGTTAGGAAAGTACTTTGTCATCTAATTATATTCGTTTTCCGGGACCTGTGGCTCTCCACAGCAATAAGAGTGATATTTGCCTCCTGGTTGTCTAAATATCTTCAGGCCTGTGTCACTTTGATCTTAGTTTTTGGCTCTTGACATTTTATTTAAATTACATTTTTATGTGTGCACACGGGCGAGCCGTGACACACATGTGGAGGTGAGAGGCCAGTCTGCAGGAGTCAGTTCTTTCCTTCGCCGCTCGTGTGTCCTGGGGATTGAACTCGGGTCCTAGCCTTGGCAGCAAATGCCTCTGCCCACTGAAGCTTCTTGCTGCACCCCACCCCCTTTTTGGCT
This sequence comes from Peromyscus leucopus, assembly GCF_004664715.2. NCBI lineage: Eukaryota > Metazoa > Chordata > Mammalia > Rodentia > Cricetidae > Peromyscus > Peromyscus leucopus. The sequence goes on from NC_051065.1 coordinate 148,342,037, forward strand.
CTTGCAGAGTTGCTGATCTGCCTTCCTTATGTCATCTGTGTTTGTGTTTCGGGAGGGTTAACACCACTTGGTACTTACCCAAGAATCAAAGGCGTGCACTGTCTTGATTTCACCCGGTTTTTGGAGTGAGATGGAAACTGGCCTCTTCTGAATGCCACACACCTTCCCTGAGCCCGTAACTATGAACGTGCGGTGTTAGCATTCATGTATCAACCACCTTTAGATCTTTCAGCTGGCCACTTGTAAACTTTTTTTAAAAATTATTTTGCCACGAGTGAAAGTGAGGTCACTCCTATCCACGGGCTTTTGGGTGTCAAAAGAAGGGGCCAGGAAACAATTTGCTCCCAAGAGGAGGTTTAAAGTGTGGGAGTCTTGGGCAACGACATTTCCCTTCAGGGACGGGGACTGCGGGTCTTCAAGCCTTTTAGGGCTGGGGATCCTCTGAGAAAATCTCTTTCTTTCTCTACTGGATGAGTCTTAACCCCAGCGTTAAGATAATGGCCAGAGGGGAAGGCGTCCTTTCAGGACACGTTCCCAGGCTGCACCGTGAACTAACCTGTGCTCTCTCTGTCTTCCCTTTCCAGTACTCCGTGGTGGAGCTGCAGGTAAGCGGAAGCACCAGCTCTCCTGGGAGCTGTGGGGACAAGTCGAAGGCAGTAATGATTCACACCGCGGCCCAGAGTTTCTAGACTCTGCCCCAGCACCGGGAAGCCATAGGTCCACCTCCCTTTTCCATTGTCTCATGTCCACTGTCCTGGGACCGAAACCTCTGTGGATAAGGATGGCAGGTCCTGCCATGACCGCTTTCCCCTTTGGCTCTGGTGACTTCTCTGTGCAATGCCCACTTAGCCACACAGGCTGATTGTCCCTGTTTGTCAGCGTCACAACACCTTTGGATAGAAACTCGGTAGCTGAGTGATAAATACCTTTGAGGAATGTCCCAGTGTACAATCAGTTCCCTCAGCCTTATTTCTTAAGAAGGACTGAACATGAGTGAACACTCCTGATGAATAGGACTTTAAAGTCTATTTCCTGAAGCTGTTGATAACACCTGCAAGAACTTGGAGAGGAAAGGGTTTCTCTTGAATGAGGCTGGATTTACAACAATAAAGTCATAAATCACACAGGGAGCTATTTTTTTCTTGTAAATAATCTATACATTTTCAGTGTCCATGAAGGCCAAAGGTGAGCATTGGATCCCCTGGGACGGGAGTTAAAGATGATTATGAGCCACCATGTGAGTGCTGGGAATCGAACCCGGGTCCTCTGGGAGAGCAACCGGTGATCTTACCTGCTGATCTAGCTCTCCAAACCCTGCCTCTTTTTTCTTGGATAAAGCCTGAAGAGCAATGGGTAGAATCCATTCCCTGCTTTTTGCCATGCAGAGCTGGAAGCCGTGTAGCGAGCCGCATTATGCTGTTTCTCTTTATTTGGACACAGGACCCAAATAACAACAGGATTGCACAGTGGCTGGACGTGGCACCCCAGCAAGGCATCGTAGACTTATCCTTTCAACTGGCACCAGAGGCAACGCTGGGCACCTACACGGTGACAGTGGCTGAGGGCAAGACCTTCGGCACGTTCAGTGTGGAGGAATATGGTAGGTGTAGGAAGGAACAAGCCAAGGCGTTGAGCACAGTCTTGATTCCAAGTCAGGGAAGGTAACGTCAAGGTTGTTTGCTCGTGTTTTTAATCAGGGCTGGGTCTAACTTCAGGAACATTTGTTTTTTAAACAGCACTCCAATAATTAACTAGTTAATGGAATTATCACTATCTCCATACTCCTCTGTTATCTCCTAGTTATACCAGGACCTTGTGTGTTTCTTTCTCCCCTCTCTAGTGTTGCCCAGGTTCAAGGTAGAAGTGTTGGAACCAAAACAATTATCAACCACGGAGGAATCCTTCTTTGTAAGAATATGTGGCAGGTAAGTTCGGAAGCTTTGGAGATGAGCACTGGAGGCCCTGGGGGTGGTGGTGTCAGAGGAGAGGTTATGTAGGTGATTTGATGTGGCTTGGAGTCATGAGTCATCCAGGAAGTTTTATAACCACCGTGTGCTCTCACGTTCCATTATGAATTTAGTCGAGATTGTGGATTTAATTTCTACGGGGCACCAAATACAACACCGATTCCCCCGGGGAAATGAAAGAAAGGAGCGCTGGGTCTGGTGGAAGCCTGACTTCCCAATTGCTCGGGGAAACGGAGGCAGAAGACGGGACATTCAAAGTCTGCCAGGGCTGCAGAGAAATTTCAAGGCTGGCCCCGGTTCTTAGTGAGACCTTGTCTCAGAGTAAAGAAATATGAAGAGCTGGGGGTGTGGTTCAGTGGTAGCTCAGAGAGAAAGGGAGGGAGGGAAGGAGAGAGGGAAGGAAGGAAGGAAGAAGGAAGGAAGGGAGGAGGAGAGAGACCTCTGTGTCCATACGGTGGTGCTTGAGTATAATTAAAGAAGGGAAGAAAAGAGCTGGAACATCACATGACTGTCAGAGCACCTGACTGAGACGGGAGTATGGGAAAGAGGAAGTGTGTGTGTGTGTGTGTGTGTGTGTGTGTGTGTGTGTGTGTATCTCAGGGAGTTTCGTAATTGTCTCCTTGTGGGTTTTTTTGTACGTTTGTCTTTGGTATTGTTTTGTTTTAAATCAGATACACGTACGGAAAGCCTGTTCGAGGGGTGGCCCTGCTCTCAGTGTGTCAGAAGGCGCACACTTACTGGTACCGAGAAGTGGACCAGGAACAGCTGCCGGACAAATGCAGAAACTTCTCGGGGCAGGTGAGCAAATGGAATCTGAAGAGCTGCTTTATCCATGTTGTCTTTCACAGCCTCAGTAAACACCGGCATGAAAAAGTGACGAGAAGCACAGAGTGAAGGCTTTGGTGGTGGTGGTATGTGTATGTGGTGGGGGGTTCCCCCAGGCCCAAGTCCGAGCAGCAGCACCCCTCACCAGAATGCAGCTTCTCAGGCTGCACTGGAGCCAGGGAGTTCATTGTTTCCTGCTCCCTTCCCCTTCTCCTAGCTCGGAGTTTCAAGGATGATGTGTTACAGCCTGTGTGCGGTGTATTTTCTGTGTAGCACTGGCTATCCAGGAACTCACTTTGTAGACCAGGCTGGGCTCGAACTCAGAGATCTACAATGGTGTATTCTCATGTCACAGCAGAGTTTTCTCTCTTGAGGAAACTGAGGCATGGAGTTGAGCAGCTATGTGCTTCTATGACACGTTATAAAGCGAAAGCAGGGGTTAGATTGTGCTCTCTGATTGCCTCCGCAGACCGACAAAGCGGGATGCTTCTCCGCCTCTGTGGACATGGCCACCTTCAACCTCACTGGATACATGTACAGCCACAGCATTACTATTGTGGCTTCAGTGGTGGAGGAAGGGACAGGTAAGAGGGGTGCTGCTTGACCCATAAAGAAAGGAGAGGGCGCAGCGGGGTGGATCAGTGGATAAAGGAGCCTGCTTCTAAGCTGGCTGACCTGAGTTCAATCCCTGAGGCCCACAAGGTGGAAGGAAAGAATAAATTCCCATGACCCATGGTGCACATACAACATCACACAAACATACACAAAATAAGTAAGTAAATAGATAAAATGTGAGCTGCCAATAAAGAAAACGTAACAAGAATAACAAGAGGAGGAGTAGGAGGAAAAGGGGGTACCCTGTTCCCAGTCCTTAGACCAGGGAAATCCCAGCTGTTCCTTCCATCTACTACCTGGGGAGACAGAGTTGATTTGCTTTGACATTTGGTCAGAAACACAGCTTTGTATTTCCCCTGACACCATCCTCTCTGGAATTTTATGTTCAACATGAAGATGAGGATGCCAGGACTCAGGACATGACAAATCTGTTTCCTTCTGCAGGGCTGGAGGCCAATACCACCCAGGACATCTACATTTCCTCAAAGATGGGATCCATGACCTTTGAAGACACTAACAATTTTTATTACCCCAATTTCCCCTTCAGTGGGAAGGTATGCTAATTTGTCTTTGTGTACCCCCAAACAAGCCAACCAACCAACCAACCAACATCAAAGACACATCAAACTGACCGGGCTATTCCCATCTCCTTCCTGCTGTCCTAAGTACTCCTGTGAGGTAGACACTATCATTTGGCCCCGTTTTACAGATGACAAAACTGAGGCAAGAGAAGGTAAATGATTTTCCATAGGTTTCTCAGCTGCTGAGTCATTATAATCAATTCATCCACAAGCAGCGTCCTCACTCTCTTTTGGCGCCGTCACCATCAGAGTGAAATTCTAGGCCCTTCCTAAGACCAGAGGTGGTGTCCTCCTCCTCCTCCTCTTCCTCTTTCTAAAAGTTTATTATTATTATTACTAATATGTTGGTGATTTTCCTGCACGTGTGTCTATGCACCACATGTGTGCCTGGTGCCTGTGGAGGACCGAAGAGTGTGTTGGATCCCTGGAACTGGAGTTACACGTGGTTGTGAGCGGCCATGTAGGTGCTGGGAACTGAACCTGGGTCCCCAAGAGCAGCCAGTGCTCTTAACTGCTGAGCCGTCTCTGCAAACCCAGAGTCTCCTTTCCTGATGTCCAGATCTTTGGACTTAAGAGCTGCAGTGCTTCTGGGGGAATCGTTTAGCCCGGGCTCCTGGGTCTGGGCAAGATTCACACCGCACCTCTCAACAGAGAGCCGTTTTCAGATCTTTAATCTGTCATTAGAGATTTCTAATTTCACTGTCTGACTGACTTGTCATTCCCTTAGGAGGCCTCTTCCTCCCCTTCCTCCTCCCCTTCCTTATCTTCCTCCTCACCTTCTCTCCCTCCCCGTTCCCCTTCTTTTGTTCTGTTTGGTTGGTTGGTTTTGGTTGTTGTTTTGAGGATCTGGCTGTTTAGCCCAGGTTGGCCTTGAACTCTGAGTCCTCCCGCCTCAGCCTCCTAAGTGCTAGGGTAACAGGTCACTGCACCCATCTGCTTATCTTTTTTCCCCCAAAGAAATGACCAACACAATTTTATGCACCTCTAAACTTTCTTTTTCCTTATTCATCTTATCCACACCACGGATGGATCCAGTTGTCTTTAGACATTAAAGATTCCATAACTGGGGAGGTAAAGAAGTCTATCTTTAGGGGGAAAAAAAATCGAGCTGGGGCAGGAGAACCTCAAGTTTGAGGCCAGCCAGAACCTATAGAAATAAATAAATAAATAAACAAGCATTGAAATGAAATCAAAACAATGCACAGAGCCTCAGAAGGAGCCTATGGGAGTGAAAGGCCAGGAAGCCAGGGTCTACACAGCAAACCAAGTTCTGTGTCAGGCTACTACCTCTGCGTTTCCAGGTCTGGGTACGTAGTGCGGTTGTTAGAACATTTGCCTACCCCGCACAAACCCAGCTGTGGCTTGAGCCCCAGAATCCGTTAACCAGGTGTGCCGGTGCACGCCTCTAATCTCAGCCCTGGGGAAGTGGAGGCAGGAGAAACAGACATTCAACGTTATTCTTGGCTACACGATGAGTTCAAGGCCCGTCCGGGATGCATAAGGCCTCTTCTCAAAAACAGAACCAAGCAACAACTTCTGTGTGTTTCTCAAAGCTTGAACGGCATCTATCTTTTCCTAAAATGTGTTCTTGGAATTTCTGTTGTCACTTTGCTTTGCCTCATACCCCAGTCTCCTCCTAACCTAACTTTAAAACCTCAGTGACTTTCACCCCTCAGGTAAGAGTTAGAGGCCACGATGACGCCCTCCTCAAGAATCATCCGGTATTCCTGGTGACTTCCGGCATAAATGGAACCACCAAGCAGACCCTAACCACTGACAACAACGGCCTTGCTTCCTTCACACTGGATACGGTCACCTGGAATGCGACAGCCGTTTCTCTGGAGGTAAGCCCTGAGGAGGCAGCATCCCAGATGAGGAGGACCCCCTGGAGGGAAGGCTCCAGACTTCTCTCTGCGGTTCTCTGGCTGATGTGGTGTCAACTCTGTCACTCTCTGGCCCCTCAGGAGGTTTCCCTAGGTTCCTTCGGTTTTTAGTAGTAACCTCACACCCGAAGCGCTACACGGCTCTCATGAATTCCTCCTCGTTTCTGACTGATGACAGACCTGAGATCCGAGCAGGAAGGGAAGTGGTTCTGAGTGAAGTCTTCATCCTCTCTTTCCCTCTTCCTTGTAAAAATGACTCTTTGGGGTCAGTTTTCCACCATCGTGACAAAACACCTAAAATAACCAACTTAAAAAGAGAAAAACCTTTCATTTGGTTCACGGTTTCACAGTTTTTAGTCCGTGGTGGCGTGGCCCTGTTGCTCTGGGTCTGTGGTGGTGCAGTATGCGACGGCGGGAGCAGATGGCAGAGGACGCGTGTTTAACTCATGAGGGCCAGAAAGTGGGGGTGGGGAGGGTGGGGCGCACTCCCATCGGAGTCTGTTTCCCAAAGGTTATTCCGCCTGTCAGTAGTGGCACAGCCTGGGAACCAACCATGCCTTCAACGCATGGCTTTCAGGGGACATTCACGCTGCAAGCACCAAGAGGCCTGTGGGTTTAGATGACGTAAGGCTGGTTATGTCAGTTTTTAGCTGGACAGCTGAGCAGTGAATGCCGTGAAACAGTCACACATCACGGCTCTGGAACGGGAAGTGCTCCCCGCCCACCCATCCACAGTGGTCAGCTGGGCAGATGATCTAGGTGGACTTTTGGGTGTGTCTGTGGGCCCGCTGGCTGCACGCTGCTGTTCCACCTCTCTCTTATCCCCCAACCTGCTAGCCCGTGTGCATGCTTACAGCAGTGATGAGTGCAGGGCCAGAGCTGGCCCACCAGGGCTTTTCCAAGTCGCTGGTTAGCGTGTGCTAACATCCTGTTGCTGACACATTGTCAGCCAGAGAGGATGCTATACAATTACTTGGTGAAAAGTATTGGTACAGGAATATGACAGACCGCAGCCACAGCCATTGTGACGTCATTCAGCAGCACTGTTTAAGCAAGCACATACAATTTGTCTTGTAGCTAACTTAACTAGATATTTATTCTAGGCTTCAGTCAATCATTGCATTCAGAAATAACTTTTTTTCAACCTCCTCATCCTCTATACCTAGTTTTCTTATCCCTGAAATATAAACTTGGTCATGCTTATCTACCCAACTGGCATCGGTCTTAGGAACTGCCCATCACTTGACAACTATAATTCATTCTTTCTACCTTTGTCTTCTACATCACAATGTTCCTGCACACATCATTTTGTAGATTCCCCATCTGTCCTTGGCTGGGCCTCTAGGAAAATGCCCACTTGCCATTCGTCATTCTCAGGAAGTGAAGACTGGAGAGAAAGAGCTCTGTGGTTAGGAGTGCACATTGCTCTTTCTTCCTTCCTTCCTTCCTTCCTTCCTTTCTTTCTTTTTCTCCCTCCCTTCCTTCCTTCTTTTTCCTCCTCCTCCTTTTCTTCTCTTCTGTTTCTTCCAGGGCAAGTTCCAACTAGAGGATGTGGTATATAATCCAAAGGAAGTACCTCGTTACTACGAAAATGCCTATCTGTACTTGCGTCCCTTCTACAACACCACCCGCAGTTTCCTGGGCATCCGGCGGCCAAATGGCCTGATGAGGTGTGGTCAGACCCAGGAGGTGCTAGTGGACTACTCCATTGATCCAGAGGATGCAAGCCCAGACCAAGAAGTCACCTTCTCCTACTATGTGAGTTGGGAAATGGGGGCTTGTAAAAGGGCATCGAGAGTCAGCCAGAGGAGAGACAGATGCCTGGATGCAGGACATGTGTAGAATTTCTGAATTTTAGAGACACATTTAAAAAGTTGAGACACCAGAAAGCTGGGTATGGCAGTGTATACCTAGAATCCCCAAACTGAGGAGGTAGAGGCAGGAGATCAGAAGTTCAAGGCCAGTCTGGGCTACACGAAATCCCACCTCAACAAACAACCAATAAAATCCAGATAGGCGTGTGGTCTCAGCATCGAGACGGCAGAGGCAGAAAGATTGTTTGCGAGTTCAAGGCTAGCTTGCGCGCCACAGTAAGAGCCAGTGTCAAAAAGTCAAAGGAATAAAAGATATTCACAGTCTTTTTTCAACTAAGGCTTTCAAGCAGCACACATTTAATCCTTAAAGCATACCTCAGTTACAATTCACTGCACTTTAGTGATCACAGAAGCCTGGACGTTGTGACGTGTTCAGCATCTGCACACACCTACTGGCAGCTCGATTGCACCGTCTTGAAATACAGCAAGGGATGGGGGATTGCAGACAAAGAGGTTTTGTTTTGTTTTGTTGTTGTTTAAACAAAAAACCCATTGTAACTATGTAGGAAAACAAAACAAGAAATTAACCGAGAAAATGATTAGTCCAGGGCTGAAGCGAGGTGAGTGAGTGGGAAGGGAGGGAGAGAGAATATGGGATGCAGAAACGCCGTCCTTCTGTGTTTCAGTTTTTAATTTGATTTTTTTGTTAGTGCTGAGGATTGAACCCAGCAAGCACTCTACCACTGAGCTGTACCCTAGTCCTTCACTGCCATGCATACACACACACACACACACACACACACACACACACACACACACGCGTGTGTGTGTGTGTGTGTTAAACATGTAAAGACTTCAGGCTTCACAGGTTTCTTTACCACTGAGCACTGAGCCATCCATCCTGCCAGCCCTGGACTATATCCTTCCCCCCCACCCCCCACCCCAAGACAGGGCTTCTCTGTATAGCACTGGATGTCCTGAAAATAGCTCTGCTAGGCTGGCCTTGAACTCACAGAGATCCACCTGCCTCCGCCTCCCAAGTGCTAGGTCTAAAGGCATGCTCAGCTTCTGGACTATATTCAAAGCAATGTTATAAACTGAAAGTTGACATCAACAGCAGCCTCAGTGGGGAAGCAAAACCCCCAATTGGTGGACAGCAAGTAGTGTGTAAAGATAAGCAAGTTACTGGCCACTCACGGCGACTAAAGGAACCAGACGCAAATAAACCTTAGGAGGCATGACCCAGAGACAGTCTTTGTTCCCTTTCTCTCTCAGTTTCTGAGACTGTCTCTCCTCTGGATCATACCGGTTACTTCTGTCATTTCACTGTCTCCAGCAAGCTGTAAACAACCATCTTGACCCAACAGAATAGGGAGGGGCGTGCAGAAACTAAGTCACAGTGAGAAAATAGACAGGGGTCTCAGGACAGGGATGGGACAAGAAGCTGGGGGGGGGGGAGCTGGGCCCGAGGAGCTCTGAGAGTCAGGTTGGGTGGCTGAGAAAGGGCAGTGAACACTGGGTAGGAGCAGGGCTGCCTGCCTGCTGAGACAGAAGCCAGGGCTTCTCTTTCAAGTGAGAGCACGCAGGAAGTGCCTAGGAAGTAGCAGCATTCTCCTCCATGAGCCAGATGCCGCCAGATCGGCTCTGGACAGTGTAAGATTCATTTTCACCTAATTGAACTGTAATAAAGAACGATTGTGATGATGGATTTTTGGCTGACTTTATGCTACAAGGATTATAAAACAATAAAGCTTGGAGATCCTAGAGAAATCCCGGACTTCTGCTGTGAGGGATTCTTTTTTTTTTAAATGCCGTCTGTCCTTTGTTTCTTCCACCCTCTTTCTGGCTCTCAGCCAAGGCTCCACTTGGAGAAGAGCCCTCAGGACCTGTGGGCAGGCAGCCTTATCTGGTAAGCAGACAGCTGCTAGGTGAGGTACTGTGCAGGCTCGGGAAGCCTGCAAAGAGGTGCAGTTCACCATGGGGATGCAGACATGCTCCGCAGGAAGGGGGCCCAGAGGAAGGGAACTGACTTCTGAGCTTTGGGTTTGTTTTTTCTCTCTCTCTCTTCCATAGGTAACAGGGAAAGGGAGTTTGCAGATGGAAGGGCAGAAGCAGCTGAAGGTTAAAGAGAAAGGTGAGTGCGTATGCTTCTGGGAGACGGAGATGTGGGCGATCCTAGAGAAGAGTTCCTATGCACGGAGGTGACTGGAGAAGGATGCTAACAACCAGACACTGGAGAGAAAAGGGGGGCGGCGCGGACCCTGAGGCCCCACCAGACACTGGAGAAGAGCCGTGCAGGTGGGTGTGCAGCCTTGCTCCTCCGCCCGTCTTCTTTCTCAGGACCAAAAGGCTCCTTCTCCATCTCGCTGACCTTCACCTCCAGAATGGCCCCTTCCCCCTCCCTCGTCATCTACACCATATTTCCCAGTGGAGGCATCATAGCTGACAAAATTGAGTTCTCTGTGGAGATGTGCTTTGACAACCAGGTAAGGTGGCAGTGAAGAGTAACTCGAGGAGAAAGTTCTTGTGTGTGATGGAGTTGGGGACCAGCAAGTTCAGCGCAGTCTGAAGAGCACATGGAAGTTGATGGTCACACCATACTTGTGTCTTCAGTGTCTTAGAGCTATGCTGAAATCTCTTTCTTCCCCCTTCTGGCCCTTCCCCTTCCCTTACTGGTCTCCCCAACGCCCCCTCCTCCTGCTCCCCCTCTTCCTCCTCCTCCTCCTCCTTCTCTTTCCCCCTTCTAAAGTCACAGCAGAGCTGGAGGTGGGTAAGATGATGTGAGTTCAGAGCCAGTCTAAACTACAGTGAGAGCCTGTCCCAGAAGGCATGTTCTCCCCCTCTGTTCCAGTATTCTCTCCCTTCCTTTCCCGTTGTCTCCCTGCCTTCTTCTCCCTCCTCTTCTCTTTATTTTTGAGACAAGGCCTTGCTATGTAGCCCAGGCTGGCCTTCAATTTGCAGCAATCCTCCTGCCTCTGTCTCCCAAGTGCTGGAGTTGTAAGCACGTGCCACCACAGTGCAATGGCCCACATAGATCTCTCGTCGCCCCACTTGCCCCCCCCCAGAGATCTGCTTGCTTCGTAAAGACTTGATCAGTCTCCCCACATTTTCCATCTCTGTCATAGCATTCTAGTATCACAGAAATGTGTGTTATCAATCATCTAACAGTGATGGAACGGGTTGGATCCCAGGCAGAGGCTCGCTGGCTGGTGACCCAGGTCCCTCTGCTTCACCTGCTGTCCAGGATGACTGGATCCCCACTGCATACCTTTCTCTTGCCCAGGTCTCCATTGGCTTCTCACCTTCCCAGCAGCTCCCAGGAGCAGACGTGGAGTTACAGCTGCAGGCCGCGCCTGGGTCCCTGTGTGCGGTCCGGGCTGTGGATGAGAGTGTTCTGCTCCTCAGGCCCGAGACCGAGCTGAGCAACAGCTCTGTGAGTGGTCTGGGAGGGGTGGGGCCCAGGAGATGATGGAGAGATCAATTCAGCTGCATCAGAGCACGGCAGTGGGCAGGACTCCTAGGGAAATAAGAGGCCGATGAAAGGTGCTGGGAAAGCTGCGGAGGACTTGAAAGTAGAGCCCTGTGTGGTGGTGGCACACGCCTGTAATGCCAGCATTGGAGAGGCTGAGGTTGTCGGTTCGTAGCCTGCCTGGGCTATATAGTGAGGCCAGAAGGGAAGGAGGGAAGGAAGGAAGGAAGGAGGGAAGGAAGGAAGGAGGGAGGGAGGTGGGAGGGAGAAGGACTAAAGGTATTTGAAGGACACAGTAATATGGATGCTGAGGAGGAAGAGGGGGTGAAACAGAAAGTATGAGGACCCGGGAAAGTGCCGTAGAGGTTACCACAGAATAAACAGAAGAATCCATACAAGTGAAGCGAGACAGCATGAGCTGTGGCCGCAGGGTGGGTGTGGTCCCTGCCGGCTGCACTGAGTTGGGCTTGTTCTCCCCTCCCCCCATCGCAGGTCTATGGGATGTTCCCATCCTGGTACAATTTTTACCCCTACCAAGTGGCTGAGTATGATGAGTGCCCGGCGTTTGGCCCATGGGACTTTCCTCGACCCCTCATCGATCCTGTGCCCAGAGGGGGACTGAGCAGGCACTCCATCATCTGGAGACCCTGGCGCTCTGAAGGCGCGGACCTGTTCAGTTTCTTCCAGGTGGATGCCCTGACGCTTCTGTGAAAACGATGGTGTGGGAACAGGGGAAGGGGACCCCACCTTGAAGAGAGCAGAGCCGCTCATGCGGGCAGGAAGGATGTGGGAGAGGCTCTGACCTTAGGCTGTTCTCCCTGGAGAACTTGACTGCTCAGAGAACCACTGTGTGAGTCGGGCAGGTGGTGCACGCCTTTAATCCCAGCACTCGGGAGGCAGAGGCAGGCGGATCTCTGTGAGTTCGAGGCCAGCCTGGTCTACAGAGCGAGATCCAGGACAGGAACCAAAACTACACAGAGAAACCCTGTCTCAAAAAACAAAAAAAAAAAAAAAAAAACAACAACAACAACAAAACACTCTGTGAGGCTGTCCTAGAACTGTTTCCACGGCCCCCACAGGTGACACTTGTGAGAGAAGAACAGAGGGAGCGGTAACCCGGAGGCCTGTACTGTCATAGAAAACAGTTTATACCCGTTCCAAGAGCAGGGCTTGGGGTGCTGTGTGAGCCAAGCCCGACCAGGAGATGTCCAAGGTCAGAGGCCATGTCTTCTTCATCGGAGTGTTCTTTCTAATGCTGGCCTTTCTGTAACACTCGTGTTTTCATAGGACTGAGTATGGCCTCTGCCCTCAGAAGCCAAACACTGAGGACACAGTGACATTTGGGAGAAGCATAAGCATCTTGATTTTTAATGAATTCAAGGCTGAGCTAGTTAGGCCTCATTAGTCACACTGAAGTCTCAGGCAATGTTATCTTCCTTTCCTTCTGGTTTGGGGGAATGGAACCCAGGGCCCTGAATGCCACCCCGAATGCTTCCTGTCACTGAGCTGCACACCCAGACCACAAGTGACCCAATAAGCAGGCTGGTCTCCGTGGCTGGATGCTGGGTGATAACCACCAGTCTCGCCATTAGTAACAAAAGGATATTTTGATTCAAACCTTTGAGGTCTGGTCGTAAGGTAAAGCCCCCTTCACACTTCATGGTCTCTTTGTTGCTTATCAGGACATGGGCTTGAAAATTCTATCAAATGCCAAAATCAAGAAGCCGGTAGACTGCAGTCGCCGACCTCCACACTACAGCCATACCATGGAGGGAGGTAAGCTGCGGCTCTGGGCCCTGGGACCCTGGAAACCTCCTCTGCCCTTGCACTGAGTGTGGCCTCAGATTGGTACTGGGTCGGAGATGCAGGACGTGTCTCTCCAGGAAGAGCCTTTGGAGCCTGGGTCCCTTATCTGTCCAGTCTCTGGCCGCAGCTCTTGGCCGGACTTCCCCAGTGACCCTTCTGACCTCGCCTCTCCTTGGCGGTCCTTTGCTTTCTGTGAGTTCTCCGGTTTGCTCTGAGTTTCTTACTAGCAGTCTCACTCACAATGCGAGCTTTCCGGTTTCCAAATGTTTCTTCTCAGACTCGTCAGCAGGTGGCGGTATTGCCCCAAAGACTGGGTTCGCGTCGCCATCGCCATCGCCGCAGACAGAGGGATCCCAGGTCCGCCAGTACTTCCCGGAGACCTGGCTGTGGGAACTGTTTCCGGTCGGGTAAGTGATGCGGTGGAATCCGCAGAAAATTCAGAGTCGTCATTTCGAAAATCTCCGTATCAGGAACTCCTCCCCCGGGGTCCCAAAACAAGCACTCAAACTCCGACCTCACACCCACGTAGTGCAGACTGCACGCTCGCCCCAAATCTACAGTTTTGCAAGCCACGGGCCACATAAGCACCGTGACACCCCTTCTCCCGTATCTGGACATCTCCCGCACCCCAGGATTTACATCCAGGAGCCTCTTCTTTTCCGTTTGCCCATCAATTCTCTCTAATGCTCTCCGGTCCCGCACTTCACTTGGGTTCTTGTTGTGTCCACAGTAACTCAGGAAACAAGGTGGTCCAGGTCACAGTTCCCGATACCATCACTGAGTGGAAGGCTATGACATTCTGCACCTCGCAGTCCAGAGGCTTCGGCCTTTCGCCGACTGTTGGGCTGACGGCTTTCCAGCCGTTCTTTGTTGATCTGATGATGCCTTACTCAGTCGTTCGTGGAGAATCCTTCCGCCTTACAGCCACCGTCTTCAATTACCTAAAGGACTGCATCAGGGTGAGAGCGGGGATGCCGGAAGTAGTGTGGCCTGGAGCCTCAGGCCCACTCCAAGTCCATCCCTAAATTGGAAGCATACCCAATTTCTCTGGGAGGTGCCCTGCTTCTGTCACAAGCCCTGAGTCCCTAGATCACCCTTTCCTCTGTCCCCACCCCTCCCCTCCCACCCCCCTCTTTCCCTCCTTCATACTGTGAGTTGAACACATGGCTTCAAGCCCCTTAACCAAATCCTCGACCACTGAGCTATGTCCCAGCACTCCTTTTATTTATTTACGTGTTCATTCTTTGACAATTCCATACACGAATCATTGGTCATTCCCACCTCCCGTTATCCTCTCTCACCCCGTTCCCACCTCCCAGTAAAAGCCTTTTTACTTTTTATTGTGGAGGAAGAGTCTCACAAAGTTGCTTCCACCGGCCTTGAACTCCCTCTGTGGCCCAAAGCAGACTTGGACTCAAGCTCCTGCCTCAGCCTTCCCAGGCCTTAGGGTTTCCAGGCCTGCACTATCACGGTCCACTCTCAGACCGTTTATGTCTTTAATCCTTCAGATTCAGACTCACCTGGGCCCATCAGATGAGTACCGTGTAGAGTCACGGGCAGATGGTCAGGCCTCCAGCTGCCTGTGTGCTGATGAAGCCAAGACCTTCCACTGGGATGTCACCGCTGTCAAGCTGGGTGAGAGAGGAATAATGACCCGGAAGCCATCAGGAGCCAAGACCTCCGTGCTTTCCTGCTGCGTTTGCTTGTCTCTGCTTTCCTCCTTTTTATTTGCCTCTACCCTTTCCCTTCTGAGCCTGTGTGATGGGTAAATAAGGGAAGGCTCAAAGAGACGATCAACTGTATCCAATCTAGAATATTCTGAGTGCGAAAGGCGAGCTTTTGGTATTATAACAGGACAAGGACCCACCGTGGGACAAGGACTGTGCTGACTGCTTTAATGTACCAATCCATTTTTAGAATTTTTTTTTTTATTTTGTGTGTATGTGTCTAAGTGTATATCCATGTAGGAGCCTGTGGAGGTCAGAAGGGGACATCAGATAACTGATGTCCGGGAACTGGAGTTATATATGGTTGTGAGTCACCATGCGGGTGCTGGGAACTGAACCTGGGTCCTCTACAAGAGCAGCTGGAGACATTAACCATTGAGCCACCCTTCCAGCCCCTGTACTAACTCCTTTAATCTTCATACCAACCCACTGGCTGTCTCTCAGGGAGTAAAACCCTGCAATCAAAAGATGGCCTTTGATTTAATAGTTATACACTATTGGAAAACTTAGTGGGTTGGAAGAGCAAATATTTATTTATTTATGCACAGTCAAATTCCTGTGTAGCTGAGGATGGTCTTGAACTTTGGATCCAAGCCTCGAGCTCCCAAGTGCTGGGATTATAGGCACATGTGACCACACCTGGTTTATGTGGCACTGAATTCTGTCATGATGCTATCAAGCTGCGAACCAAGGCTATGGCCTTATCTGGAGATTTGAGAGAAGATCTGCTTTCAAGTTCACCTCCAAGTTCCTGTTTCTGGCAGGCTCATGGTCCGAACGCCACATCTTAGCTTCAGCTGTGGGCTGGAGCCCCATTCCATGTCCACATGAGTCTTCTCTGTGCTGTTTCATCACAGAGCAACTGTCCTTCTCCAGAGCACACGGCTGGCAAGTCTGCTCACGGGGGAGAACCTGGAGCCTCTGTGTAACATTTGGAAGAGCTAATCCATTACTTCTGCTCTGTCTCCTCACTAAACACGAGTCACTTGGGCTGGGGACCTGCCTCGATGGCAGAGTGATGGCCCAGAATGTGTCACAAGGTCCCTACTTCCACCCTCAGCACCCAAACTACAAAAAAAACAAACGCCCTACCCTACTCAATGGAGTCACTCAATCCAGCCCATACCCCAAAGGAGATAATTATCAAAATGCAGGGCTCCTGCACCCTTAGAAGTCACCTTTCACACTGCCTCCTCATCGCCGGCATCACCCAGGAATACCTGAGAAGTGTAGAATCCAGGCTGCACACCAGGCCTTGGAGCTAGAGCTTGCCCTGTTGACAAGGTCCCCGGTGATGGATGGGCCACGCCAGCTTGAGAGTCTGAAGGGGAAGAGGCCTCGCTGGCCCCTCTGGTTGTTATGGTGACACTCCTCTTCCTTTGTCTCCCCTCAGGTCATGTTAACTTCACTGTTAGTACAGAGATTGTAGACAGCGATGAACTCTGCGGGGGCCGGAAGGGGGTTGTCCCTAACAGAGGCCGCAGCGACACTCTGATCAAGCCAGTTCTTGTCAAGGTGAGTGTCTTTCGGGCTTGGCGTCAGAGGGTGCTCGATGCCCCACCCCGACAGTCAGTTTCAGAGCCCTCACGCTCTACCTCCAGTCTGGAAATTTCTGCCTTCTCCTCCCTTGACCCTCTTGTCTTAGCCGTTTGCCTAACCCATACTTGTGGCCCGCGAAAGCGCTCAATGGGATGCCAGGCCCTGGGCAAAGAGTCAAATAAATGTTAGCTTCCCTTCCTCAAATTCATGACCTCATCAGTTGCTTTTTTAACTCGTTATGAACCCCATGGTTAACCTTGCTTCTAAAAAGTCTTCTAAAGGTTCCCCTAGCTGTAGGCTGTGTCTGGAAAGATGTTTATAGAAAGAGCCTGGATTCGATCCCTGGATTGAAACAGGGTCCTTCTATGCTTCAAAGAAAATCTCCCTTCTCTAAAATTCCGAGGGAAGCGTGGGAACGCGGGCAGGGCCACTTTCCCTTCCTCCTGCTTCTGTTCCCATCATGCTCTTCATCTGATGCTCACCCCATTGTATCATACAGCCGAAGGAGTCCCGTGGAGAAGACTCACAGCTCACTGCTGTGTCCAAAAGGTGAGAGGGTGGCCGGGCAGACGCACCTTGGGCAACAGGTGATTTTCATACACAAAAGGAGGATTATGCTGGATGTGGTGGTGCGACCTGTAATCCCAGCTGAGTGCAGAGGCAGGAGGATCACCACAAGTGTGAGGTCCACTTGGTCTAAACCAGGCTAGCCAGGGCCACACAGGGCCACCTTGTCACCAAACCAACCAAGCAACCAAGCAGAGAAGTGTGTGGGACTAGAAGGGAAACGGGAGTCTAGATTGTTACCCCTGCTGGGATCAAGGAACTGAAAGGCGGGACTTAAAAAAGAGAAAAGAAAATTCTAAGCAGCAAAAATCCCTATGAATCAGCTTGAACACAGCTGCATGCCACCCCATAGAAAGTTCCGGAGAACACTGGGTATAGGAAACCCCAGGTCACGGAACTTGACTCAGAATCCCATGATTTCCACCACCCATGTCACCTGTTCTCTGTGGTCACAGGAGAGGTGGCTTCAGACTCTGTCTCCCTGGAGCTCCCTGTGGATACTGTTCCCGACTCTGCCAAGGCTTACGTCACTGCTCTGGGTAAGCGGCTTGCTCGGAAGGGACAAGGTGGACTAGAGGCTGCAGGGGCATGGGGGGGGGGGCAGCACGTGGGCCTGCAGCAGGTGTCCCGGTCTGAAGGAGTGAAAGAAGAAAAGCAAATCCTGTACAAGAGCAATGCCCCGATAGGATTATAAATGCAGTTTCAGATGAAGGCGTTGTTTGGGGCTGGAGGTTAAGAGCACATTCTTCTCTTCCAGAGGACCAAGGGACCATGTCAGTTGACTCAAAATTGCTTGTAACTGTAGCTCCAAGGGCTCTAGTACTCTCTTCTGGGCTCTGAGGGTACCTGCACACACACACACACACAGACAGACACACACACACACACACACACATGCACGCATGCACACACTTAGTACATATCTTTTTAAAAATTGAAGGAATTGAGGCAGGATAAAAATAAAATCTTTTAAACAATGAAGTCACTGGGGCAGGAGGAAGCTCGCTGTTACAGACGTTTGATATGTATTTGGGTTTAGGGTACCTATAAACTGGGTAGAGAAAAGATAAAATGTTAGCTGCAGCCATTTAACAGTGAAGCATTTGTGTTCAGTTCAGAAGGTCACAGCCGTGTTCGCACCAGTAGCGCACAGTGCACTTCACGCCTTCGGGAGAACAGTGGAAATGAGTAGACCTGGAGTTGGATGTAGTCATCTTGCACACACAACCCCAGCCTCCTTTCCCCCTCCCGGGACTAGCGTGGGACTAAGATATGTGACAACTATAGAGTTGTCACCACAGCATCTAGCACCTGGCAGGAGCCGGGTACCGCTCGGTCCTTTCTGCATTCTCTCACCCTCTCAGATCCCTTCCGGGTCACTTTCTCCATTGTGATTGTGATGCGTCCGTAACTCTGCTGCTGCGTTCATTTCCCTCCAGTGGGCCAGCTCACCAGATTCATCTTCCCCCTGAGAGCATGGGTCGTGTCTTTTTCCTGTCTGTCTCTGACAGATTCCTTTCACACAGTTCATATCGAGTACCTATTTGTAGATTTGAATTGAACCTGACGTCTCCAACACGAATGAGTCACCGTATCCTGCTAGCTGACTTACGGGGTGTGTCCGTAGGTGTAACCTGGAGAGAGTATCTGTATTATGAGTGTCTGGGAGGAATGCACCTTTTGGGGGTAAATTTATGTGCAGTTGAGGAGCTTAGGCATTAAGGCTAAGTATGGTGGATTTGTTATGTCACGTGCAACGTCTCTGGCAACATGTGCACTTAAAAATCCCTGTACTCCCTTGGACAACCTGCGTGCTTTCTGCCTGTACCTTCACATGCCCAGTATTAGAGAACTGTGTTACACTTGTTTGTAAGAAATGTAACTGTTTCCTGATGCTGGCCTCTTGACTAGGAACCCCTGCTTTGCTTGTTTGTTTGTTTTGTTTTATGTGTGGGGGTGTTTTGTCTGCATGGATGTATGTTTGTGGTCTGGTGCCCACAGAGACCAGAAAGAGGGCATCCGATCCCTTGGAACTGGAGTTACAGTGTCTTGTGAGCCACCATGTAAGTCCTGGAACTCAACCCAGGTCCTCTACAAGAGCAGTCGGTGCTCTCTTAACTACTGAGCCATCTTTCCAGCCCCTAACTGTGAGCTCTTTCAAGGTAGAGAACATGTTGAACTTAGTGTTTCTCCCGAAAACACACAGCAAGCTCTAACTAAATCTTAGCTAATATGTGTTTGTCAAAAAAAAAAAAAAAAAAAAAAAAAAAAAAAGGCACAAATCTTAAGAAGTCCTTCTGGCCAGGTGGTGGTAGCACATGGTTTTAATCCCAGCTCTCAGGAGACAGAGACAGACAAATCTCTGAGTTCAAGGACAGCCTGGTCTACAGAGTAAGTTCCAGGGCAGCCAAGGTTACACAGAGAAACCCTGTCTTGAAAAAAACAAAACAAAACAAAAACAAGACAAAATTTCTTCTTTTCTTCTTTACCACATGCTTATTTCTCTATCTTAATGGCAGGAGACATCATGGGCACCGCTCTGCAGCACCTGGATGGTCTGGTACAGATGCCCGGTGGCTGTGGGGAGCAGAACATGGTCATTTTTGCCCCCACCATCTATGTCTTGCAGTACCTAGAGAAGACAGGGCTGCTGACTGAGGAGATCAGGTCTCGGGCAGTGGGTTTCCTGGAGATAGGTAAGTCAGACCTTTCTTCTGGAAGGTTTACAATAGGTCGATAAGCCAGGGAGAAGTTTAGTGTCTGCAGTGATCACCCTTGAAAATCTTGACGACGTGAGTTGAAGTTGTCTTGAGGTCTAAAATCACATCTTGGTTCTTCAGGGTACCAGAAGGAACTGATGTATAAACACAGCAATGGCTCATATAGCGCCTTCGGGGAACAGGATGGAAATGGCAACACATGGTAACACTGCCTGCTTCCCGATGGGCTCCGTACCCCAGAACCTCACTCTTGAAGCACCCCCTCTCTCCCCTCTCTCTCCCTGCAATCTCCTCCTCCTGCTCTCAGCCTCTGCCCTTCAGCGCTGCTTAGATTTGCTCACACCTGGTCAAGTCCCTCACTCTCTTCCCCGGGCCTTCGTTCACCCTTTTCTAGGTCTCCAGTGCACTGTGTCTTGGCCCCCTTCTAGAACCAGAACGAACTGGGGTTGTGTGCCATGGTCTGGAGATTCCCCCTTCTTACTCTGCTTTTTTTCTTCACCCATGCAGGCTGACAGCCTTTGTCACTAAATGTTTTGGCCAAGCTCAGAAATTCATCTTCATCGATGACAAGAACATCCAGGATGCCCTCAAGTGGATGGCGGGAAACCAGCTCCCCAGCGGCTGCTATGACAATGTGGGGAAGCTGCTGCACACAGCTATGAAGGTGGGGATCTGCCGAGGGGTCTGCAGCCCCCACTGTGTCCGGGAGGACCTTTTCGGGTCTATCCCTGCTGTGGGTGGTCTTGGTCAAGTGCTTACCGGTCTGGTTTTCAGTCTTCACGTCTGTAGAAAGAGAAGAGGCTCCAGAGTCTAGTGTTCAGATCAAGGGCATCAGCATCAGCTGGGAATTTGTCTGAAATGCAAATCCCGGCTCCTACCCCAGACAGCGAGTGGAAACTGGGAGTGAGATCCAGCGGCTGAAGTTTCAGACCACTGGACCAGACAGTCTCTGGGTCTCTTGCTACTGCCTCAGGCTCGAAGCAAAGCCATTTTGTAGTGTCTTTTCTAAGAGGTTTGCTCTGTACCAGGTACTGTTCTCAGTACTCGTTTGATACTTAATGTTTACAACACACCAGAGAGCCAAGTACCCGTATGCTGCTATTAATCTCACTTACAGATGAAACAAAGGCCCCGAGAACTGTCCACGCTGTAAGCCAATGAGTAGCAGGGCTAGGACTTGAGACTTTGCAGCCGGACTCCAGAGGCGCTGCCCCCGCCCCTCATTGTCAAGGTACACAACAGGAGTTGACTAGAACACCATTCCAGGGTTTTAGGCTGGAGAGCTGGCTCAGAGGTTAAGAGCACTGACTGCCCTTCCAGAGGACCTTGGTTCAATTTCCAGCACCCACATGGCAGCTCACAACTGTCTGTAACTCCAAGATCTGACACCCTCACACAGACATGCATGCAGGCAAAACACCAATGCACATAAAATTAAAAATAAATATTAAAAAAAAAAAAAAAGGCTCCAGGGTTTTGTTTTTTTTCTCCTTCTTTCTTACCGGAGCCAAATAGGCAATTAAGAAACTCATCACCATGTCTTCAAGTTCAGTGGTTCGCCATGAAAACACCAGTTAAACTCTGCAAGCTCAAATTCCAGACTCACAGTGTTTTAGCTGTGCCTCCGTGGACAAGCCATTTCATGTTTTTAAGTACTTATTTTCTTCTCTATGGAATAAGGATAATTTAGATTCCGTAGTTTTCCAGATTTTCGATTCTGTAGTTTTCCAGATTTTCAAAGCTCTTTCTAGGAATGGTGTTGAGCAGGGAAGGTTACATTTAATCTTTCCTGGATAAGGGGCTGGGCTTGTGTTCCTGGTGTGTGTGTGGGGAGGTGTGAGAAACTTATTCCTCCACCTTTAACCTCTGATCTAAGCCCTCTTAGCGATCTCAGGTCGCCTCCTCCTGTGACTTCCGTTGAAGTCTTTCTTACCTCACGGTGTCCTGGCAGTCAGGGCTGCAGAAATCTCCGGTGGAGATGACTTCTTCTTCACTTTGCACATTCTTCTTCGAGGCCTTGGCTCCGGCTCTGATGTCCCGTCTCCCTGCTTCCCTCTAGGGTGGTGTTGATGATGAGATTTCCTTGACTGCGTACATCACGGCTGCACTGCTGGAGATGGGAAAGACTGTCGATGTGAGTTTTCTAACTCCTTGTCTTGCCTGTTCCTAGAGACATTTGTTCTTCTTTGTTCCTATTCACCCTGTCATTATATTTTATATCTTATTCTGTGTGTGTGTGTGTGTGTGTGTGTGTGTGTGTGTGTGTGTGTGTGTGTGTAAATTAGAAGACAACTCACAGGAGTTGGTTGTCTGCTTCCACCACACAGGCTTTGGATATCCAACTCAGGTCATCAAGTTTGCGGGCAAGTGACGTTATCCACTGAACCACTGGCCCGCTATTCACTCTGTTAAAGTCAAGGAAGATATGATGATATCCTTATTGCTTCCCATCTTATGATAGTGCCTTATGAATTCAGTTGTTCATCTTGACCTCTTAGGACTCGATGGTGAGACAAGGTCTGCAGTGCCTCAGGAAATCTGTCACCTCCACTAACAACCTCTACACCCAGGCCCTGTTAGCTTATACCTTCTCTCTGGCTGGAGAAATGGAAATCAGAAGTGCTCTTCTTCACAAGATAGATCAACAGGCCACTGTCTCAGGTATGTTGGTCATGGTAGGCATTCTTTGGAATTGTTAAGGTGTGCTGTGAGTTAGCCATCATTTTCTGTGCCGTCCTCTGCCTCACATATGTTCAAATTTAGGGATTATTTTCGTAGAAGTTGAATCACAAGCTCATCATTGGGAGTTGTGAGAGAAAGTCCATTTAAGTCCTCAAAAGACATCACTGCATATTCGAAACATGGGAATGCATTTGTTGAAGTTGGTCAGGTTTACTGGTGTCATAGAACTATTTTGGAGACATTTGGTCTAAGATCAAGTTGGGTATATTGAGAATAATATTTGAAGTTATAACAGTCGTAAGTGAAATATCAGTACATTTTCTTTATCTACATATGTAGAATTATATTTCCAGACAGAAATTTAATCTCAGCTTCCATCTATATGAACACCAGTCCCACACTGTCCTCTCCTGTGAACTCAGCAACAAGTGCCCCAAGCACATAAAATTCTTATCAGAAGTTTTTGCCTACTTATTTGCATCAGCATCAGAACCTATAAAC
Organism: Peromyscus leucopus; assembly: GCF_004664715.2. Lineage (NCBI taxonomy): Eukaryota > Metazoa > Chordata > Mammalia > Rodentia > Cricetidae > Peromyscus > Peromyscus leucopus. Next base: position 148,364,733 of record NC_051065.1, read on the forward strand.
TAACAAGAATGCTTCTCACGTATTTCTTCAGCAAGAACATTTATTGACCTTCCAGCTTCACCTTAGTGAGTTGTATGTGGTTGTTTGCACATATGCATGTACACACACACACACACACACACACACACACACACACACACATCATACATACTTATGGCTAACTGAATCAGCTGATTCTGAGAAGTGTTCTTGGCTGACACTTCTCCACTTTAAGGTGTGATGTTTTATTAAGTGAAAATGGGAAAGTCTGTCAGCTCTTGGCAAAACTTTACGGTGATTCTTTCTTCTCTGTAGGAGAATCCATTCACTGGAACCAGAAACCTGACATTGCAGATGCCAGTCCTTGGTCCCAGCCTCAGGCAGTGGATGTAGAACTTACAGCCTATGTGTTGTTGGCTCAGCTCACCAAGAACTCCCTGACTCAAGAGGAAGTAGCCAAGGCCACTAGCATAGTGGCTTGGTTGGCCAAGCAACGCAATGCATATGGAGGCTTCTCTTCCACTCAGGTGAGCAGTCTGCTTTTCTGACATAGTCAGGTGCACTGTGGAGATGGAGAAATATCTCCCTTGCCCTCTGGGTCCTTATATTCTTATAGAGATGGAGAAAAGGCATATGAAAATACAGAAGGATTAATTAGGTCATGTGAATGTGTTGTTTTAAGATAAGCCCACCAGAGACTACCACAAAGGCACTCTTAAAATAGAAAAGGAAGTCTTTATTGCTGGCTGGCAGCTGTATTGGGAACTTGCCAGAATCCTGCAGCTCTGAGCTTACAGCCATTTGCCTTTTATGTACACAAACCATAGCCAGGTTGTCACAATTAGCAAGAAGCAGAAACCATAAAGCAAGGTCAGTACATTTAGGAACTTTTCTGGAACAGTGGACTAGGTCTTTGATGGATTAGGTCTTTGTTTCCATTTTGGCAGTTATGTGGGGCCTACATGCTGGGTTTTAAGGTCAGAATGGTGTCTCTAACATGGCGTCAGTTACGCTAAGGTCTGGAGGCCTGTTACAATGTGAGTGATACCAGATGCATTTGGTTTTCTCTTTGTGGAGTATTTTTGTATGTGGGCTGGTTAGTTTTTGTCAACTTGACACAAGCTAGAGTCATCTAGGAAGAGGGATCCTCAACTGAGAAAATGCCTCCATCACATTACCCGTAGGCAAGTCTGTGGGGCATTGGCTTGTATAAATTGATGTGGGAGGGCCCAGCCCACATGGGCAGTGCCATCCCTGGGCTGGTGGTCCTATGTGGTATAAGAAAGCAGCCTGAAGAGCCAGGCAGATCTCTGTGAGTTCGAGGCCAGCCTGGTCTTCAGAGCAAGATCCAGGACAGGCACCAAAACTACACAGAGAAACCCTGTCTCGAAAAACCTAAAAAGAAAAAAGAAAAGAAAGAAAGAAAGAAAGAAAGAAAGAAAGAAAGAAAGAAAGAAAGAAAGAAAAAAAGAAAGAAAGAAAGAAAGAAAGAAAGAAAGAAAGAAAGAAAGAAAGAAAGAAAGAAAGAAAGAAAGAAAGAAAGAAAGTAGCCTGAGCCATGCGGTGTCCAGGACCACCGGGGCTACACAGAAAAACCATGTCTTGAAAACCAAACCAAAAATAAAGAAAGAAAGAAAAAGAAAGGAAGGAAGGGAAGAAGGAAGGAGGGAGGAAGGAAGGAAGGAAGGATAGAGAGAAGGAAGCTGAGCAGGCCAGCAGAGCAAGCCAGGAAGCGTCTTGCTCCTTGGCCTCTGCTTCTGTCCCTGCCTCCAGCTTCCTTCCCTGCTTGAGTTCTTGCCTAATGATGGACTACAATTTGGTCATAAACCAAACAAACCCTTTCCTCCCCAAGTCGCTTTTGGTCATGGTGTTTATCGTGGCAACAGAAAGCTAACTAGGACACCATGTAAATAGGAATAGGAATCCATAATTATGGCAAAATTTATGTTAACGAATTATAAAGCTTATTAGGGGATCTGTACATACGAAAATTGAGGGTTCGTGGGCATGTTCCCTTCTATTATTGCAGATATTGGAAAGTTAATAAGATATAATCTCTACTCCAAATATTTACAGTAAAGAAGGAAAGCTAGGTCGCATTTCATATAAAGGAAGGAATGCACATCTTTAATCTTAGTTCTAGGGAGGCAGAGGCAGAGAACTGATCTCTGAGTTCAAGGCCCAGCCAGACTCTTTCTCAAAATATCATACAAATGAAGGGGGATCTGGAACCAACACCATAAAGGTGCAAACTTTATCAACTTGAATAGAAAGACTGTTGTGTGTGTGTGTGTGTGTGTGTGTGTGTGTGAGAGAGAGAGAGAGAGAGAGAGAGAGAGAGAGAGAGAGAGAGAGAACACTACCATTGAGCTACATGCTTAGTTCAGATTTTAAAAAACAAAAAAATTTTTCAAGAGAATGCTTAGAAGAGAAGGATATAAGTAGATATATAAAATTTTAGTAGGCAACTATTGAAAGGAAAAAGAAATGATGTGAACAGAGACACCGATCTGTAAAAATGTCGATTGGCTACTGGGAAAACTGTTTTAGTTAGAGCCAATGGAACAGAAGCCACCTTATAGAGCTTCTGTTCATTATTACGGAGGGCCTTGAGTGGCAGCCTTCAAGCTGGGACATAATTCCAAGAGGTAAATGGTGGCTTGTTTTGATTTTTAAACTTTCTTCAGAAAGATTAACCTGTTGCTTGGTAATCCAGAGGAAAGAGACCCAGGACTTGGGGACCAGGAGACTGTTTCATTAAACTAGGAGAATAGCAGGAAAAGATAAAGGAGAAAGGTAGAATTTGTGGTAAATTTGAATGTATCCAAAATTATCTGAGAGCTCAGGGTAGCTCAGTGGTAGAGCACTTGCCTAGCATGGGCAAGGCCTTGGGTTCAATTCACATTGCACAAACATACAAGCACACATATGCACATATGTGCATCTTACCATAACAGGATAGTTAGTCATTAGTGCATTGTTCTGAAAATTAAATATCTAACAGGTGAAAAATTACTCAAATGAAGAAGAAAAGGTATTTCTTGTCTTCATGGAAATTATAAATTGATTTATTGAAATTAGTGTCAGGCTGGGTGGTGGTAGCTCATGCCTTTAATCCCAGCACTCGAAAGGAAGAGGCAGGTGGATCTCTGGGAGTTCAAGGCCAACTGGTCTACATTTTTTTTTTTTTTTTTTTTTTTTTGTGACAGGGTTTCTCTGTGTAACAGCCCTGGCTGTCCTGGAACTCCCTCTGTAGACCAGGCTGGCCTTGAACTCCCAGAGATCCACCTGTCTCTGCCTCCTAGTGTTAGCATTAAAGGTGTACACCACCACACCCAACCAATTTAATGGATTTTTAAAAAGATAAGGTATTGTGCCTTACTTCAGAGTAAAGTAAAAACAAAAAAACTTTGTTGTTTTTCCTTAGGAGATTGAAAATGATTTTTATTTATTTTCAATTTTTGCTGCTGGGGATTGAAACCTGGCCTTGTACCTGCTAAGCGAACAGTCTGCCAGCTGGCTACACGCCAGCCCCTCAGGGACATTCTTAATCCAGAAAGACGTCTTGATGCCTAGCCAGCCCTAAGTAATTATAATATATATCAATATTTTGCCAAGCAGTGAGAGAAGTCTTTAGAACTGTCAGTGACACATGCCTGTCAAAATTGTTTTTCACTAAAATCCTTAGTGATTACAAGAAGTCTCTCTCTCTCTCTCTGTCTCTGTCTCTGTCTCTCTCTCTCTCTCTCTCACACACACACACACACACACACACACACACATGAACACACACACACACACCACGAATCTGCAGCCCACGGGAAGGTCCTTCTGTTGGATTGCTGCAGTGCTGATGCAGTAACGATCCCACGGTTCCAGCTCACAAAGGGTAGACAACTTTACAGGGAAAGCTTGTTTGCAGCCTCCACAGGGTTTTGCCTCATCTTCCTACTTCACAGGGTGGTAATGCTGTCCAAATATGCACGCTCTTTTGGTCTCGTTGGGATGTGAAAAGTGAGGTCCTTTATTCTGGAATATGTATTTTACGGTGTCAAGCATGTACAAATTCTCACAGTAGAGAGCAAAACCTAACAGTTTTGCTTGCCATCTCATTTTCTCCCTCTTTATCGTAATTTATATAAATGGTGTTTTTTTGAAATGGAAAGCTTCAAGCTATACAATAGGATGTGCTCTGAGTGACAGTCTGTTTTATTCAGAGTTAAAGAAAAGATATCATGTGCCCCAGTAGCTAAGAAGCCTTGGACTGAAAGGAAAGATTGTCCAAGGGTCCTGGTACCTCTCCAGCTGGACAGAGGTCATCACACAGATGACTGCAGAATAAATAACTGCAGAAGGTATGAATTTCCTAGGACCGTCAAGTTATTGCTGGTTCCTCCTCCAACAAGAGAGCTATGAGACATACAATGAGCCATTATTCTCTTGATTCTAGAAATAACCCCTTTGGAGCTAAGTTCTATCTCTAAGTATGAATTCATCCAAATGGCCAGATGACCTTAAGGCTGTTAGTGACTATTTTCTATAAATGTAAGTTGTCGGGGTTTCCGTATCAGCTTCCCCAGGAGAGGTGAATATAATTCTCTATATACTTAGGAGTGCTGCTACCCAGGCCAGCTTCAGCCACCAGGCACTGGTTACAGCGTCTTCGGGCTAATTTGCGTGGCTCGCAGACTGGTAAAGTGTGTGCTTGTTTTACTTCAGGATACTGTAGTTGCCCTCCAAGCGCTTGCCAAGTACGCTGCAGTTGCCTACACGCCCTCGGAGGAAGTCAGCGTGCTTGTAAAATCCACCGAGAATTTCCAACACACTTTCAACATAGAGTCTGCCAACCGACTGGTACTGCAGCAGGAAGCGCTGCCCAGCATCCCCGGAGTGTACACTGTGGAGGCCTCGGGCCAGGGCTGCGTCTATGTGCAGGCAAGCAGAGGGCCAAGAGAACGGAGTACATGGAAAAGCAGTGTCAGAGGATTCCTGCCTCAAAGACAGTTTCTCACTTCCCACCTCCGCCCGCCCTCCCTCCCTCTCTCCTCCCCTTTGTGTGTGTCTCTCTCCCTGGGAAAGTGGTCTGAGGTGCACAAATTTGAAGTCCTTCCTGATTCTGATCTTGTTATCTCTTTCCACCAGACGGTGTTGAGATACAACGTTTTCCCTCCTAAAATTCCAGAGACCTTTAGCCTTCAGGTGGAAACGGGAAAAGCTAGTTGTGAAAAACTCACTTTACCTCTGTCCTTGACTCTCGCTATTCATACCAGGCAAGGAAAACTGAGGGCACCTGGGTCCTGGGAACTGAATGTGTGTGTGGAGGGGGTGGGTGAAGTGTGTGTGTGTGTGTGTGTGTGTGTGTGTGTGTGTGTGTGTGTGTGTGTGGAGGGGTGGGTGGAGTGTGTGTGTGTGTGTGTGTGTGTGTGTGTGTGTGTGGAGGGGGTGGGTGGTGTGTGTGTGTGTGTGTGGAGGGGTGGGTGGTGTGTGTGTGTGTGTGTGTGTGTGTGTGTAGGGGGTGGGTGGAGAGTGTGTGTGTGTGTGTGTGTGGAGGGGGTGGGTGGTGTGTGTGTGTGTGTGTGGAGGGGGTGGGTGGTGTGTGTGTGTGTGTGTGTGTGTGTGTGTGTGTGTGTGCGCGTGTGGATGCGGAGTGTAGCGAGAGTGGAAACAGTAGGTTGACAACAAGTCTGCTTCTTCCTGCCCTCAGTTACGTGGGGAGCCGCAGCTCTTCCAACATGGCCATTGTGGAAGTGAAGATGCTGTCTGGGTTCAGTCCCGTGGAAGGCACCAAGCAGTTAGTAGGTGGCTTCTGTTTTTTCCATTTAGCTGTCTCTTAGAGAACTTAACGTTATTGATGAACCAAAACCCGGTGAAGTTGGCATCATCCTATGTGTCTATGTACACACATCCACCCGTTTACAACTCAAGACCGGACATCAGAAAGGGTTATTGAGGTGCATTGGATACACAACATGGGAGCAGCATTGGTTTTGGTTCCTATTCTTATCCTGTGCTGGGGTTGGAACCCAGGGCCTTGCACATGCTAGGCAAATACTTGTACACGTGGCCTAGGTGCCTCACTTTCTTTATTCTGGAGCACTTGAAACTGGCCAGAAAGAGCAGAGTTGTGTTGGCCATCTACAGTATGTAAAATACTGGAATTCTAAGGTGTAGTGAGAAGGAAAAAGTATACATCCTTGTTAGTATATGTCTCATGATAAGACTGAAACATTGGGAGTTTAAAGTTGAGTAAAATACTTTACCCCAAGGATAGTGAAGAGCCTGGTTCTGGCTCCTAATCTTTTTCTCTCCTCCTTTTCAAATCCAGCTTCTGCAGCAACCCCTGGTGAAGCAGGTCGAGTTCAGCAAAGACACACTTAACATTTACTTGGAGGAGGTAGGTGTTCAGAACTAACCAAAGAGCTAGAGTGTGTGTGTGTGTGTGTGTGTGTGTGTGTGTGTGTGTGTGTGTGTGTGTGTGTGTGCTGGCTTCCCTTCATATCTACATGTCCAAGTGTTCTGTACACAGACAAGCAGGACCTGGGCGTGCAGTGTGAGAGGGGTCTGCTCCATGATGGTACACCACGAGGCAGGTGCTGTCCCTACAAGCAAATACCCTCCCATAGACGGACACCCTGAGCTGTTTACACCATTTGAGATTTCTAATAGATACATTCCAGAAAAGAAACAATGTGATGAGAATTAGCATTGTACCAAACATTAGAATAGTGCTAATCCTTGGGAACTTTGAGCTTTGTTGAAATGAAAAGGTAAATATAACATGTTGATTTAAATTAAACTTAATAGCACAATAGATAATATGAATATATACATGTATTGAGGTCTCATTTTCCACTGGCAACAGTTCTAAATATTTTTACAGTCTTAAAAATCTCATTATTTCAGTATTTCTGTGGGCCTCGCATGTAGCTCAGTGCTAGAGTGCTAGAGACTGAACCTAGTAGACACAATCAAGAAAATTTTAGCTGGGGTGTGGTGGCGCACACCTTTGATCTTCACACTTGGGAGGCAGAGGCAGATGGATCTCTATGAGTTCGAGGCCAGCCTTGTGAGACCTTGTCTCAAGAAAATGTTTTTTAATTTAACTTTTCAACTTTATAATATATTGAAACATAAAGTGAGATATGTATTGATGAGCGCCTGTGCACATGCATTCCACTTTTGCACTCCAGCATGCGTTTTACACGGTCAGCCCATCTCCACTCTTTCTGTTCAGTTTTGAGTGTTCAGTAGCCACAAGCATCCTTGCAACTCTGGATTACAACGCATGCTTAACAGCAAAGCCTTTCGCCAAAACGGTGCTCTGAACTCTGGGTTTTAGCTATGGGCTGTGTAGCTTTGGGCAAGCTGTTGAAAGTCTTGGTTTCCTTTTTTTTTGGGGGGGGGGTTCGAGACAGGGTTTCTCTATGTAGCTCTGGAGCCTGTCCTGGACTAGCTCTGTAGACCAGGCTGGCCTCGAACTCACAGAGATCCGCCTGGCTCTGCCTCCCGAGTGCTGGGATTACAGGTGTGTGCCACCACTGCGCAGCTAGTCTTGGTTTCCTTAACCATGAAATGAGTTATTGGTAGAAGACAGATAACTATGTCTGTCCTAGAACTATTCTATTTTTATTCATTTATTTGCAGTGCTGAAGGTTGAGCCCAGTGCCCTACCACTGAACTGCATGCTAACCCTGCAGCACTCGTGAGAGGATTAAATGATTTAAGACTATAAAAGTGTTTAAAAGTGTTGCTGACACAAAATAAGCCCTCAATATATGTTATATGTCCATATTATTTTATTTTAATGCTAAGATTAATTTTAATTGGACTTGTTTTCATTTCAATAAAATTAGAAGTTCCAAGGATCTAGTAACAGTCTAAAATTTGATGTGACTCTAATTGGTACACATGGGGAATAAAGTCACCTTTACTTTTTATTTTTTATTTTATTTTTTTGTTTATCAAGACAGGGTTCCTCTGTGTAACAGTCCTTCCTGTCCTGGAACTCGCTTTGTAGGCCAGGCTGGCCTTGAACTCACTGAGATCCTCCTGCCTCTGCCTCCCAAAGTACTGGAATTCAAGGCTGTGCCACCATACTAACCTAAGTCACTTTTATTTTAAAGCCAACAGGAGAGAATGTACCAAACTAAAACTTACTTTTACCATGAATATCCACGTCCCGTTTTCAGCCCTCTGCCCAGCCTGTCCATCTTCCGGAAAGACACATTGGTTTGTTTGCTTTTTGTAGTGCAGAGGATCACACCCGCGACCTCACGTGTGCTTGGCAAGCATCTGACCACGGAGCTACAATCCATTCCCTTTTTCACTTTAGTTTTTTTCCCTCCCTCATCTCTTTCTCCCTCCTCCCTTCTTCTCCTCGAAGCAGGGTCTTGCTGTGTCACCCAGGCTCCCCTTAGACTCTTGATTCTCTTGTCTCAGCCTCCTGAGTGCTTGGACTCTGGGTGGTGCAGGTGCATGTGACCATGCTGTTACCCACAGGGTTCATTTTAGTTGTCTTTTAAATGCATTTTTGGTTTTTGTTTGTGTAAGGGTGTGTGTGTGTGTGTGTGTGTGTGTGTGTGTGTGTGTGTGTGTGTGATGTATGTGCCATGTGCCTGTGGGTGCCTATGAAGGCCAGAAGGGTGCATTGAATCCACTAGAGCTGGAGTGACATGTGGTTGTGAGACATCCAACATGGCTCTGAGAACACAACTCCGATCCTCTGGAAGAGCAGCAGGGCCTAACCACTGAGCCATCTCTCTGGTCTCCTCATTTTAATGTGCTTGATCTGTGTTCCCCACAGCTCAGTAAGAAGACTCAGACTTACACTTTGACCATCAGCCAAAGTGTGTTGGTAACCAACCTGAAACCTGCAACCATCAAAGTCTATGACTACTACCTGCTAGGTGAGTATGGAGAGCCTACATGCATCTCCCAACAGTTTTATCTCACTTTTATGGCCTCTTACTCTTAATTTTACAAACACTTCTTCCCAAGACAAGCAGCATGCAATCATATTACCTGACCTAAAACATTTTTTTTTTAGTCATCTAAAAAGCCATAGCTGACCAGTGGAGTGCTTGACTAGTTAGCATTCACAAGGGCCTGTGTTCAATCCCAGTACCCAGCACAGGGGTGGAGGTGAGGGTGAAGGGAGCCAGGCATGGTGGGAGATGCCTGTAATCTCAGCACTTAGGAGGCAAAAGCCAAAAGATAAGGGCTAGCTTCAGCTACATAGAGAGTTTGGGGCCATCCTGGGCTGTATAAGACTGTTTCAAAACAAACAAATGAAATAAAATCAGTCAATAATAAAAACTCATCTACAGAAGAGGTATTTTACATGCTGTGGTCTTTAGACCAAAGGAACAAGTAGACCGTTGTTCTCAAGGAGCTGATGAGTTTCTGATGTAGTCAATAATGGATGCAGTTAATAATTCAACCGTAACACACCCAGTGTTAGTGATGGAAAGTGCTTGTAACTCTAATGTGCTTGTGATACACGGAGACATCTGAACATGGATAAAGCAGAACTTTTACCTCTGAATTCTCGCACGAATAACATGTCAATCCATTTCACAGATGAGCAGGCGATGACTCAGTACTCTGACCCTTGTGAATGAGGTGAGTCCAGCAGAGAAAGGAGTCCATTTGGGGGCGGAGTGGTACCATTCGGAAGAGGACTTTTGGGCAGGGAAGTTTCTACGGAGAGAACTCTCTTTTGAGATACTGTTACTGTCTTTGGAACATTTTTTGGTGAAAGTGTGCTTCCATGAGGTCTTGCTGTGTGACTCAGGCTGGTGTTTGAACTTGAAAACCTCCTGCCTCAATATCCCAAGTGCCACACTGTCCTTAACTCTTGAAGAGAGCACGATGTCCCCATAGTTCACACCGGGAAAACCAATAGTGGCATTTATGTGGTGGTTTCTATATGATTATGAGTGTATTGTGAGGGTATGTGTACATATGTCTGTCTGTCTGTCTGTATGCCTCCTGTGCGGGAATGGGACAGAGGACAACATTCTGCCTTTTTTTTTTTTTTTTGGAGACATGGTCTGTCACTGGCCTGGCGCTCACCAAGCAGTCTAGGTTGGCTAGCCAGTGAGACCCAGGTTGGCTAGCCAGTGAGACCCAGGGACCCTCCCATCTCCACCTTCCCATTCCTGGGAATGCAAGTGTGCAGCACCACACCTGGATTGTTTTCACATGAGTTATGGGAAATGAACTCAGTTCCTTATGTCTGAAAGGCAAGCGCTTTCCTGACAGAGCCGTCTTCACAGCCTCCTTGTACGACTTTTAAAAACAATAATTTTTCCATTGGCTTAGAAAACAGATGGATTTTTCCTAGCTATTTTTACATACTATGTCTTCATTGTATAAAAATACTGAAAGGAAACATGAGGCAGGCAGAGAAAAAAAGAGAGGGAGCGAGAGTAAGGATGGAAACCCTGAGGTGGCGTGGGTCCTCGGTCTTGGGAGAGCACTCCTCGCTAAGTAAGACCTTCATGTCGTCTGCTGTTCGTTTACTTGCTTGCTTGCTTTTCAGGGTAGAAGCTGGAAGGGGACTAAGTGAACCCTCTGTGACACTGTGAACATGACTTTCCTCCTGAAGCAGAATTCATTCAATCACACAGTTTGGTTCTCTGATTGGATGGATGGTAGATGGTTGTGCCTGGACCTCAGACTCTCTGCTTTCTTATGGAGAGGTGGGGATACTCTCACGCAGGAGGCTCCGCAAGGACAGGTCACAGAGGAAGAGGAAAGGCTCAGCTATTCTTTCATCCATCACGGGACTCTCAGAGCGCGGGTGGCGTAGCTGGTGGACGGAAGACGAGCATGTCTCCTGGAGGTGAAATCTGGGGAAGATGGGACTTAAAACTTTGGGAGTAGGCTAAAAAAATAAAACTTTTGAAAGGCTGTCAGTGTATCTGGCTCCGTGTGTTCTTTGGATGCTGGGGTGGTTTGAATGAGAATGTCCCCTATGAGGCAGGCTTATGAAGCCTTGTTTTCCTGTGTGGCTATCCAACTAACTGAACATCATGTATAGAAATACCATTCTTTCCCTGGTACACAAATGCGTTACTTTTATAATAAATAAGAAAAACCTGTAAGATTTCTTGATTTTAGTTTTTCAATTGATTTGCATCAATAATATGAACATAAACACACAAAATTAAAAATAGGGCCAGGGGGTTGGGGGGGGCGGTGGTGGCGCACACCTTTAATCCTAGCACTCAGGAGGCAGAGGCAGGTAGATATCTGAGTTCCAGGCCAGCCTGGTCTACAGAGCAAGTTCTAGGACAGCCAGGGCTACACAGAGAAACCTGTATTGAAAACTTAAAAAAAAAAAAAAAAAAGGTTAGGTATGTGGCTCAGTGGTTACATTCAGAAGGCATAGAGATGAACAGAAAATGGGGCATGGCTATAAAACCCCATCCCTCTCCCCAGGGCCCCCATGCTATCTCCACCCCCCAAGTACCACATTCTCCAATGAGGTTCCATTTTCTAAGGATTTCATGATCTTCACACATGGCACCACTGACTGGAGACCAAATATTCAAATATATGAACCTATGGGGACTTTTCATATTCAAATCATAATATGCCTATATATGAATATAATGTCCTAGCTAAGGAATTCTGAGTAAAGAGTCTAACCTACCTACAGCCCAATTTTTCCTTTGTAAACCAGGAGAAATGATATTTACCTCCAATAGCAGTGCTAAGAATAAGTAAAATTGTATATGAAAGAGCCAATGGTACACTGGGAGACAGAGAGTAGAGGATGACTCAAGAGTTTCAGGCCAGCCTGGACTACATAGTGAGTTCTAGGACAGAGACTAGAAGCCACATCAGAATGTGTGACTGATTATAGTCTGAGAAACAAAGAGAGCTGGGATATTTTATCACTCCACCAACTACTCCTCCAGTCTCCAAAAAGCATCTATCATCAGACTCAAAACTTTTCTCTACCATTAGGCTGATCTTATTTCATCAACTACAACCAAACTGGCTAACAAACTTCTATTAGGAAATTTACAAAAATTATACTAGCAGAGGGTTCATAGAAAGGGTTGCCAGTGATGGCTAAAGTTATGTTTTAAGTCGTGGTTGTGGCTGGAGAGATGGCTCAGAGGTTAAGATCACTGGCTGCTCTTCCAGAGGTCTTGAGTTCAATTCCCAGCAACCACATGGTGGCTCACAACCATCTGAAATGAAATCTGGTGCCCTCTTCTGGCGTGCAGGCAGAACACTGTATACATAATAAATAAATTAATTTTTAAAAAAATGTTGTGGTTGGATCAATCACCACAACATGAGGAACTGAATTAAAGGGTCACAGCATTAGAAAGGTTGAGACCATCCCATAATCAGTAGGTCATTGTAGGAGATGTTTCCAACTGTTTATGACTTTTACTCTCTTCTCTTTGTTTTCTTCCTTTCTCTTTCCCCATGCCCCATTCCTCCTACCGTTACATCTCCCAAAGCCCAGAAGCTGGCCTAGTATACAAAATCTGGGTGCATATCTTTACCTCTTCTTTGTAGTCTACCATTAGCCAAAACCCTGCATATCCACCCTATTCCCCCCGCCGTTTGCCTTGGTCCCCCCCCCCCCCCGCCCCCTTTGTGCATCCCTCTCCTCTACTTCCCATCTAACCACTAATACTCCGGTCTCACCATGACTGCTCACTTCTTTCCTCATCCTCCCACTCATATCAACATACTAAAGTACACAGGACTATAGTAGTCCCTCCACCCTCTGAAACAATTGGTACTTGACAAGTGTCTGTTTTGTAGTGTAAGAAACACTAAATATTTATCTTTTCTGTCAAACATGGTAAAGCTTTGATTCGAGACAGGAATTCACCCCCTCCCATAAACCTTTATGCAAATGTTTTAATGACCCTCCACCCGGGTAAAGCTTTTGTTTACACCAAGACCCTGCTGCATTCTCAGAACTTGTGACCAACCCCTTCCTGTTTTCCCTCCTTTCCTTTGAACTGATTCTTTTTAAGTTAGCCAGTCATGAAAGACTGTGAGGTCAGACCCCAGGCAAGAGAGAAAAAACAGCCACCACCTGCATGAGAATGAAAACCAAGAGCACTCCCTGCCTTAGAGTGCTCATTCTTCTCATTTTGTGGGTAGTGCTCCCTCTTGACCAAGAGTCAAGTTTTGTCCCTTCGTGTGACATCATGATTATTTCTGTTAATGTACTGCTGGATAGTGACTGCTGCTACAGACAGTGCTCAGCCCACAGGGATGGACTGGAGATAGAACCTGGACATCAGTTTAACAAATGAGAATATTACTACAACCCCCATCTGTCCTGAACACTGTAAACATGTCCACTTAAAGAAGAAAAGCAACAGGTGAAGGGTTTACAACACGCCCCCCACGGTCCCATTTACCAGGTGGACACTTCCGCCTAGCCATTTCTGGGTCAAAGCGTCTCTCGTAGCCAGGATACCCGGCGGACCCGGACATCTCCGCCTAGCAACTTCCGGCCAAGGCATCTCGCGTGACCAGAATCCGTGACGTTACATGGCTACGTAAGCGTGCTACGTGACCATGTGATCTACGCACATGCGTGGAGTAGTGACGTGACCTGGCCACGCCCCCAGCCGGTTTTTAAAGCGGAGCGCCATATTCCCAGTTCTCCCTCTTCTCCTCTTCCTCTTCCCCACTCACATGTCTCTCCCACAGGCCTGCACTCTCTATCCCTGTATCTCTAATAAACTCTTATAAGCGGATTCTGTCGTGTTTCGTGACACTTCCTTGCAGGGTAAGAACACAACGCAGCTAAATAACTAACATTTTGGTGCCGAAACCGAGCGGGCGCTCCCGGGTGCTTTGCGCCTGGAAACCCGCGAACCGGGGAATCTGCTCCGTACGCAACAGACCGCTTTCCATTCGCCTGAATCGCATCCAAATTGCATCCAACACCGCTTTCTTCGATTGTTGAGTCCCCCCATTTTTCGGCCAGCTTAAACGGTTTCCTGAATCTGTGAGAACGACCGTTGATTGTCCGGCGCCTCACACGTGTTCTTGAGACCGGGGGAACCCCCGACCACGGTCTTCATTGGCTACGGTCGGCCCCTATCGCAGGCCTAACTCTTCTAGCCGTCTCCCATGTCTGCAGCCTGAGATATTTCTTGAGTTAGGGCCACCACCGTTGGTGCGTTCTGGGAGCCACGTGAGGCCGGCACGTCCATCTCCTTGACGAAGGGGCAAACGCTGTCTGGATTCCCGGGGAATCCTTTCCTCACCGTGGAGGGGGCCCCTGCTTCTGTGGCTGACGAGTCAAGGAGCAGCCTGCGCCCGGTATCCGCCCTTGGCCTTGGGGACGCCTGGGGCCTTGGCTCCGGATCACGTTTATTTTTTATTATTGTTAGGGCCACCACCGTTGGTGCGTCCTGGGAGCCACGTGAGGCCGGCACGTTCATCTCCTTGACGAAGGGGCAAACGCTGTCTGGATTCCCGGGGAATCCTTTCCTCACCGTGGAGGGGGCCCCTGCTTCTGTGGCTGACGAGTCAAGGAGCAGCCTGCGCCCGGTATCCGCCCTTGGCCTTGGGGACGCCTGGGGCCTTGGCTCCGGATCACGTTTATTTTTTATTTTTCTGCCTCTGCTGCAGACATGGGAAACAAGGCTTCCAACCCTGTTAGTCCTTCCTCTCCGTTAGGCTGTCTTGTTGAAGCTTTAAAACCTCTCAGTTTAATGCCTTATGTAAAGATTTCTAAGCTAACTTGTTTATGTTCAAAAAAGTGGCCAAAGTATGCTTTAAAAAAATAAAAAAGAGCCGCCGAGCGGCTCCTTAGATCCCGATATTTCACGGGAGCTATCCAATCACTGTCGGCGTTCAGGCAAATGGAAAGAGTTGCTTTCTTCTTTCTCAACGCTAAACTGTCTCTTCTCGTTTCCTTCTCTCCTGCTCATATGCTCCTAGCTATACATAAAACAGAGGATTCTCTGACTCTGGAATCTCTGACTCTAGATCTTGCTAAGGAACTAATAATTAAAATTCATGTTCCATTCTCTCTCTCTAACAGAATATATATACATGATACTTTCTAATAATTTACTCCCGGAGGAACTCAGGCGGGTATGGGAGCAGGCTAGGATTCACGCAGACGAAATTCATCAAACTAACCTTTCACACCCCCCAGGAGCCAAAGCGGTTCCTGATCGAGAGCCACACTGGGACTACAACACCCAGAGTGGCTGTCTAGCCAGAGATAAGTTTATTACCTGTCTCCTGACAGGCCTCCATAAGGCTGCCCTAAAACCAGTAAATAGTTCAGGATAAATACGAAAATCTGTCTCTTGTTCCCCAGACCTACCTGACTAAAACTTAAGCATCTGGAGAGCGAGGCTCCTGACCCCACAGGCAAAAGAGTCACCTGTGGCATTTAAGATGTGCCAGGGAAGAGATAAAAGCCCGAAAACAAAATTGCCAAGTGCTGGCACTCGCTGACTTCCAAAAGCTGTTGGGTCCCTGTTTTAAATGAGGAAAAGGCCACGGGCTACCGAATGCTCTGCTAGGCCATCAACAGCCTTGTTAAAAGTGCCGCCTAGAAAGACAGAGTCAGCTGACTGCCCCCAGGCACCAAGATGCATGGGTACATCAAGCTAAGACCTCCAACAGACCTAGGCTTGGCTACAGACATGACAGGGAACCCAGAACGCAGCAGGGAAGCGATCCGTTTCTTTCCTTCTGGACACCAGAGCCATTCATTGACTCAGTCCTGGGAGTTTTGGGATGCCACCTCTCCTTTATTGTCGGGTACAGGGGACAGCCTTATCTACCTCAGCAGACACCGCCATTTAATTGTATTTTCAGAGGCATCCCTCTCACACATACATTCTTAGTGGTGCTAAGTTGCCCTGTACCTTTAATGGGAAGGATCTCCTAGCTAAGGTAGGAGCGTCCATTTCTTTTCACTCCACACATTTGCCTCCTCCCAGACACGCCAGCAGCTCTCTTACTTCTTCTCCGAGCCACTAACTCTACAGACTCCAAATATGCTTTTCATATCCTCCTGTCTGTCCCACACTGCTATTTGGAGGGAGCGTGGACTTCTCACAGCAAAAGGAGGATCCGTGTCTAACTCAGGCCATATAATGGCCATGCTGGAGGCTTCCCACCTCACCAGGGCTACAGCTCGATCTTACCCATATGCCATCTCCTCAGACCAGTTCTAACACCAGGTCTTTTTTCCAAGCCTCCAACTGTTCCAGATAGACTGTTAACTCCTCTTTTATGTCACCTAAGGTCTATTCTATGAAGCTATGCGGACTGTTCACTGCCTCAGCCGTGTGACAATCCTTGCCCATCTCCAATGCACATTGGGGATCAGGTTCTTCTCTTTCCTCCAGGCCAGCGCCCTTTACCTCTTTCCCTTAAGTGGCAGGGACCCTTCAAGGTAATTCTTGTAACCCCCACAGCTGCTAAACTCGAGGGCTTTCCTCACTGGGTCCACCTGTCCCACCTAAAACCTTTTATCTCACCTCCATCCCAGAAAATCTCTCTTCATATACAGTGAAACAAACAGGGCCTTTCATTCTCAAGCTCCAGAGGACATCAGAATCCACTGCCTTGTCACCAATTCCAGAGGAATAAGGTATCACCCCTCCCTTTCCCAACCAGGGCCACACAGAGCCGGAGGCAAAAAGGACCATCAAGAATATCCAGGTGGTAAGGAATAATGTAATACAACCATTTATCATTGTTCAATACTCAGCAACTGATCACCAGTGTTTCCTAAGTGTTAACCTAATAAGGAAAACAGGTGCCTTAAATGAACTACTTCTAATGAGGCTTGTCTCAGATAGAAATTAAGCAGGGTACTAAGACCAGATCTACCTCAGGTAAATGTCACATGCCTCTATCTGGACAGGCCAAATCTACCTCAGACAAATGCCAACTTCAAAATAAAATAATAACGATTCTTTCTCTCTAAGCTCTCTCTATGTCAACAGTATCTTGTTAAATGGGAGGTCCCCAGCAGCAGCACGGATGGACAGCCGCAGAACCAGGAGATTGCAGAACATCATTCCAGGACCTCCACCATCATCCCCGGACTTCACAAGATACCCCTCACCCCCCCAAGAGCCAACCAACGCCCACTATTCAGCTGGAAGCAGTTTTTGAGAGAAACGTCGCCCCCGTACCCAGTCAACCACAATTTTTTCTTTTTAAAAATAAGAGTCGGGAATGAAGGGTTTACAACACGCCCCCCACGGTCCCATTTACCAGGTGGACACTTCCGCCTAGCCATTTCTGGGTCAAAGCGTCTCTCGTAGCCAGGATACCCGGCGGACCCGGACATCTCCGCCTAGCAACTTCCGGCCAAGGCATCTCGCGTGACCAGAATCCGTGACGTTACATGGCTACGTAAGCGTGCTACGTGACCATGTGATCTACGCACATGCGTGGAGTAGTGACGTGACCTGGCCACGCCCCCAGCCGGTTTTTAAAGCGGAGCGCCATATTCCCAGTTCTCCCTCTTCTCCTCTTCCTCTTCCCCACTCACATGTCTCTCCCACAGGCCTGCACTCTCTATCCCTGTATCTCTAATAAACTCTTATAAGCGGATTCTGTCGTGTTTCGTGACACTTCCTTGCAGGGTAAGAACACAACGCAGCTAAATAACTAACAACAGGAATAGAAGGAAAAACCAAAAACCAAAACAACAACCAACTCCACCTTCAAAAACTGACCCTAGATGGGCAGAAACAAAAGTAATATGAAAAACCAAGACAGCATTTCTCCTTCCCAAATTACCAACTGGATCCTCAAAGAAAACAACTTGGACAAAGTTCCAGATGCAGAATTCAAAAGATCATATAAGTATGATCAAACAACTAAAAAAAGGCATGACTATTTTCCAAGAGAACACAGATAGCTGAATGAAAATATCAAAGTTAATCTATGATATGAAAATAAAACTAAAAAATGAGATAGAAATACTAACTATAGGGAGAGGAGGAAGCCCTTAGTTGAGTAAAGTCCTGAGTGAATTGGTATCACTGACATGGACATGGTTGTATCAAGGACCCTGATACCTCAGCACCATGGGAGAGGCAGAGCCTTTCCCCGAAGAGGCTCATTAAAAAAAGGATTCAGAAAGTCCCAAACACCACAAAGTAAACAAAACGACAGGAAGAATGCACAGCTTTCCACGATAACTCTGAATATAAATGTTCTCAATTCACCATCAAAAGACAGACTAGGAGACTGGTTTAGAAAACAGAACCTCTCTTTTTGCTTCTTCAAGAAACACGTCGAAGATAAACACTATTTAAAGGAGAGAGGGTGGGAGGTGGTACAATCAAATGGAAGCAGGAAACACACAGGTGCTGCTATTATAATAATGGGCAAAATAGGATTCAAACCAAATCTTGTCATAAGGAATGAAAGAGTTATTTTATACTTATTCAAGAATAAATTATAATTCTAGATACATATGATCTGAATATAGGCTCACCTAACTTCACAAGGCAATCACTATTAGGTTTCAAATCACACATTAATGTCAACAAAGTAATAGTGGGTAACTTCAGTATTACACTGTCATCATTAAACAGATCAAATGTACAAAAAAGGAATAAAGAAATACTGGAATTATCATAAGTCAAATGTACTTAACTGACATCTATGGTTCTGTCAATATACCAAAGAAAAAGCTGGGTATGGTGGTACACACCTTTAATCCCAGCACTTGGGAGGCAAAGGCAAACAGATCTCTGCATTTGAGGCCAGCCTGGTCTACAGAGGGAGTTCCAAGTCAGCCAGGGCGACACAAAGAAACCCTGTCTTGAAAAAAGGAAAAATTTAAACAATATCCTTAATTCTATCTAATTACAATGGGATAAGGCTGGAAATTAACAAGAAAAGCTACAGAAAACATAGAAACCCATGGAGATTAAACTACATACCATTAGCCGGGCATGGTGGCGCACACCTCTAATTCCTACACTCTGGAGGCTGAGGCGAGTGGATCTCTGTGAGTTACAGGCCAGCCTGATCTATATAGTGAGTTTTCGGATAGCCAGGGCTACATAGAAAGACCCTGTCTCAAAAAAACAAAACAAAAACCCACCCTATTGATGAATGAGTCATTAAAGGAATCAAAAAAGAAAAAATTTAAATCCCTCTAGTTAAAAATGAATACAAAGCATACCTCAGTCTATGGAATACAATGTCGGCAATCCTATCCGGAAGTTTATAGCACTAAGTGCTATAAACATTAGAAAGTCGGACATATTCAAATAAACAGCCTGAGGAAGAACCTTAGAGCACCGGAGAAAAAAAACGAGAACAAGCCAACCCCCAAAAGCAGAGATGCAGAGAGCTAATGAAGATCAGAGCAGCTATCAATGCAACACAAATATTAGTAACAATAAAAACAGCACAAAGAATCAATGAAACAAAGACTCGGTTCTTTGAAAAGATAAACAAAAATGGACAAACCCTTAGCCTAATCAACCGAAAGAAGGGCGTGGTGGTGGACCCAAATTAATAATTTTTAAGATGAAAAGGAGACATTATAATAAATACTGGGGAAATTCCTAAACTCATGAGCAAACGCTATAAATTTTATTTTCTACTGATTTGGAAAATCTAAGAGAAACAAGTGAACTCTAGATGCAAATGGCCCACCAAAGTTAAAATGAGACAAACTGAAAAATATAAACAGATCTGTAACACCTAAAGACATAGAATCAGTAATTAAAATTCCAAGTCTGTGGTAACCAGATGACCTCCAGAGCAGGAAAGGGCCAACGGGAAGAGGGGAGAGGTAAGTGGCAAGCTCACTGTGTGGCTGGTGAGTATCTGCCCATATCAGGATTCCTAGGGCTCCATCTACTGGCCACCCCACTCAGTCTGATGGAACTAACTCAGTCTCCGGGAACCTGCTAAGTGGCTAGCCTACGTATGTCCCTGAGGGCCACGTCCAACCTGCAGACTGGGGGGTCCACTGGCAGTATGAATCTCCCTCTTTTTCTCATGAGGAAGGTCAACTCCATCTAAGCACCTGAAGCCCAGATCAAATCGGAGGAAGGAACCAGGCGGTGGTGTCGCACACCTTTAATCCCAGCACTCAGGAGGCTAGTCATCCTGGTCTAAAGAGCAAATTCCAGGACAGCCAGGGCTACATAGAGAAACCTTGTCGTTAAAAAACAAACAAACAAAAAACAACAACCCCCACAACCCCGCAAACCCCAACAAACAAAAACCTACCAAACCAAGCAAGCAAGCAAACAAACAAACAAACAAAACACCTGAAAAAGTACAAATGCCTTTTCATCATTCCTGAACCATGAGTAGCCCACCAAGGAATGATGACTGACGTCTTGCTTCCTGTTGAATGATCTGACTCTGAGGCTTATACTGAATCTCGTGATGACCATCTCAATGGATGAGCCTTGGGTTAAACCTAGATGTGACAGGGACCAAAACTACGTTCCTTATTGATGTGGAATAGCTTTTCCTGCTTAGACCACAGATTCTGGTTTGATCTTCCGGTTTCTGGTTCTCTTCACTGACATCAATGCAAACTCAACCAGCCCATTTACTACCCACTTATACACCCCTCTCAATCTGTGTGCTAAACATCTTTTCACCCATTCCTTTCTGTCCCTTCTTAGCTTCCCCATTCTCTTCCTGATGAAGGGCATCCTGTCTAAACCCAGACACATTTATGGCTTTTTGAGAGTTAGCAGGCTCTTTCCGCACTCCCAACGTCAGCAGCAGTGGGAGGAGCCAGAGACGGAGCTGCCTGTGGCCACCTGCAGCAGCAGTCTGAGGCTTGTCAGAGATATCCACTCAGATGAGGAAATGACTCTTGATTTTGCCAGCGACGAGACTTTTAGAACGAGCCAATATGAGTTAGATTTTATTAGAATGAGAGTTTAACACAGATTTAAGATTATTCATAGAGAAAGCGCTCAGGGAAAGGACGAGACCAATCAAGTGTGGTGTGAACTTTTCAAAGAGAACCAGGCACATGTTAGCAGTGGCAATATATAGGACTTTTGGTAGCCTTCAAAGCAAGTCCCAAAGAGTTTTTAAGGACCTCTCCCCTTCCCCAGTTTTTGCTAAACGAGATCAGGTGGTTCTTCATGGGCTTTGGATTGCAATTTCATAAGGTAAAACCGTGGGCTGTAAGGGTAACTTAAAGGGTTAAGGAATATCGTCTACTGAAAAGGGGTGCTTGGGAGTCCTAGAAAACTGCAGGTTTATATGTGGAAAAGGAGTAAGGTCCCATATGCTTAGGACTCAAGCATAGTTTGTTACTATTTTCACATTCTTATTGAAATATATCTATAGAAAACGATTATTTTTCTCTGTGTATGCAACCTTCACAGCAGAAGTTACTCTATAATTCTGGCTTTTGTTTGTTTGCTTGTGTTTGTTTTTTAAAAGATGTAGATATAGATTTTTAAGCCAGGGTTGTGAGAAAGAAGGCACTTAGGAAGACCCCTGAAAGCAAGGGTGTGACCCTCTCGAAGAGAAAGGGTCAGTTGGTGAGACACTTACCAGACTCTTGAACGAGGCTCTCTTCCTTTCCCATGCCCATGTAGTTTTCCCTGCTTTTCTGTCCTTCCTCACTGTCCTGTAATGACCCAGAGATGTCCGAGACCTCGAACTCCCTCCCCATAGTCTCTACTCTAGACCTCTATATTAATAACAAGGTTCCCCTGAAATCTGGGATAGCTCCCTTTCTGGATAATAACAGCTGCTCCCGTCATAACTGCCCTTAAGAATCTCAACAACTTCCCTCCAAGGCCCCAATATCCTTCAAAGGCTCAAGTGAGGAAACGCTCATTGCTTCTCACTGAGGAATTCCTGGCTACTGGACTACTGTACCCACGTAACTCTCCATGTAACTCTCATTTGAGTATTCTAGCCCAAACAACCCTTTGAGATGTGACCTGAGAGCCACCAAAACCCCAGCATTTGGCTACATAAGACCCGTAAGCGTGACTCCCTTTGAGAAGCTCACCACACTTGGCTGCAGCTTTTCCTTTCCTTGAATATGATAAAAATGTTAGGTGGGTCTGGTAGAATGTTCCAGGACCTGAGGGCTATAAATGAGACTATAGACCTGGATCCACCCCATAGTCCCCAGAGAGGGCACACACCCTCCAACAATACCTTTTCATTCATGACGCTAGATTTTCAGGATGCTTTTCTTTTGGATTCCTGTCCATCCTGGCTCTCCATTCCTATTTGCCTTCAAATGACAAGACCCCCTCCACCCAGATTATGTAAGCAGCTTAGGTGGACCATCTCCACCCTAGAACCTTTGGGACTGCATCCATTGTTTTGGACAGGCTCATCTAAAGACCCATCCTCTCTTGAATTTCTCTGTGGAAGGAACCTCCCTCAGTTCATAGATGATTTTTTAATCTGTAGTTCAGAGAAATCCCATCCAGAGCAAACACTGCCCAGACTTCAAAAGCTAGCTACATGTGGATAGGTTGTTTTCTCTTTCAGAGGTTCAGACCTCCCTCAGGGGGAAAAGAAAGGAGGGGCCTGGTTCTTGGGATTTATACCAACCACAGGCATAATGGGCCTTTCCAGTCACTCAAGGATTTCATTTTAACTATCGGGACGCTACTTACAAAATAACTAAAGACCTTCTTGGTTATGACAGGGTTTTGCAGAGTCTGGATTTCACAGTTTGGCCTGATGCTAACCCTCCTATGGGCCGTTAAAGGGACCAGAAAAGGAAGCGATGGATTGGATTTTTGTGATGACCCTGGCTCTGCTCTTTCCGGTCTTACTAAACCTTTTCACAGGAGTAAAGAGGAACAGTACTGGGGTTTTGAATCCAATCCAAACTCTGGGGTACTCCCCATGCCAAGGGCTTGTCTTCTCAAGTCCCTAGACCTGGTAGCACAGGGCTGGTCCCCTTGCCTCAAGGCACTTGGTAGCTATGGCTCTCTTGGTTGAGGAGATCTCTAAATTAACTTTGGGGCAAGTTTGATGGTTTATGTGCCTTATCAAGTTCTTAAAACTCTCAACTCAGAAAAAAAACAAAAAATAATAATAATAAAAAATTCTCCGCTCGACCTTATTCTGGGGCTCATCAGAATGAACAAGTATCACGTGCTTACCAACTCCAGAGCTGTAAAACCTCGTCACAGCAGTGTAGTGGCCAGAGGACAGCTCTGTGAAGTTGGTTCCTCTCCTACCTTCGCGTGGTCTCCATGGGTCAAGCTAAAAGCCACAAGGTTTGCGTGGCGAGAACCTATCCTGGCCATCTCCCAAGGTTGTCAAACTTTAAGTCCTACTACTTTGCTGCGGGAGCCTAATCAGAGCCCATCTATGATATTCCTGCATAGAAACATTGACCCTACCTGCAGTACTAGATCAGAGCTGGAAGAGTCTCTCCACTTCCCCGACCTGTGGCGACCTGGTCCACGGAGGGTGCTAGTTTAAGATATGTAATCACCAGCCTCACAGAGGTCACAGAGTCTGGATCCCTTCTGGGAAATTCCAGTGTGCCAACTCCAAAAACAGAATTAATTGCCCTCACCTGGGCTCTCCAGCTAGGGACATTTCTACATTCTAATGGACCATCGGCCTCATAGCTCTTGATCTCCAAGTTGCCCTCAATAACCAGCCCCTCCCTTACCCCTTTCAGGATCTCTTGACCTAAGGGGGCTGTTATATCCCTCTTAATGGACTAACATTGTGACAGGCATAGGACTGGCTTCTGATGTGTAGCAATTTCTTCTCAGATAAAATCTTCCATCTCAGAAGGAAGCTCCTTTAGACACGGGGGTATTCTAAAGGGAAGGGAAACTATACTATAGGGAAGCTGGTTATACTCAGGAAGTAGTTTTAGGAAGTCCCTGAAACTGACCAAATCCACTAGACCTCTTCCCTAAGTGAAAATAAGCTGTAAGTACTGTGGAAAAACAGCACCAGACAAATTGAGCTGCCTATTGAGTGCTCCGGATTCTGGGGTGGGCTTTGGTGATGCAGCTCTTTATATGTCATTTCTGCTATTATAAGTAACCCCTCGCCCAAATTCCTATAAGAAACCCCAGTAAAGTTCACTGATTCACCAAGCTGGACTTTGGTGGTGTCCATACTTTGGTAGGTTGTTGGTTCCCTATCTGGGGTAGTGGGGCATTTGTTCATGTCTTCCCCTGAGAATAGTGTCACAGGCGGCTTCTTATGCTTATTGTACTTATAGGCCAAATTAGCTATGAAATTAGACCACACCTCAGTGGCGCCGGAGGCCCTTGAGGATTCCTTCTCTAGCCTCAGCAGTACTCCCAAACCGCCATGATCTTGACATGCTGACAGAGGCCCAGGAAGGAAGCTCCTGTAGACACAGGGCTGCTTGACCCTGTTTTGACCTGATTGACCCTGGGAGAAGGCTGCATCTGTGCCTGTCAGCTAGGGATAGCATGAGATGCTAAAAGTCTGTCAGAAGAGACACCTGACGTAAGACAGAGTATCTCTGAGGGATGGCTCCTCAGGAAGGGCATACAGGAGCTTGCTTTTTTGGTTACTAACTCTCTCTTGGTCATCTATTGGCTTAAGTCTCCTTTTCAGCCTTGCCTTATATACCCTTTCATATAATTGACATCTTCCAGACTGTAGGTCACTGAGCTCCAGCTGTATCAACTATCACCATTGACACTGGCACCTGTCTCCAACCATTAAGGACCTTGTGGAGGTTTGAATGAGAATGCCTCCCATAGGCTTGTGACAGGGCAAGACCGAGCAGAGCTTCCTTCATCTTATACTCTTGCTAAGGTCACTTTAGGTCTAACTAGAATTTGATCTTCTTGATGGAGAATCCTGTGGAAAATTACCCAAATCTGTTCTAGAAAGCTGAGGTCAAGCTGCTCCAGATAACTTAGCTTCTGTTACACTGCTTGCTTCCACAAAGCCTCCCCCTGCAGCTAATCAGTGAAAGGCCAGAATGTGGGTTTTGCCTTTTAAAATTCCTTACTCTAAACACTAGGCACTACACTTGGTTGGGAAATACTTGAATGTAGTCCTACTCATAGGAATAGAGACTTTCAATTGGCTGTAAACTGTCTGAGTGGACATCTCTGGTGGGCTCTTTGTGACAGGCTTATATATTTGAATGTTTGGTTCCCAGTGTTTAGGATTAGAAAATGTGGCTTTGTTGGAAGAAGAGTGTTACTAGGTCCAGGTGGTGGTGGCACACACCTTTAATCCCAGCACTTGGGAGACAGAGCAGGGGATCTCTGTGAGTTCAAGGCTAGCCTGGTCTACAAAGCGAGTTCCAGGAAAGGCGCAAAGCTACACAGAGAAACCCTGGCTCAAAAAACAAACAAACAAACAAACAAACAAACAAAAAAAGAGTGTTACTAGGGATGGGCTTAGAAATTTCAAAAGCCTACACCAGGCAGGCCAGTCTCCCCCGCCCCCTTTCATCTCTCATTCCTCTCTCTGTCTCTATCTCTATCTTTGCCTGAAACTTTCAGATCAGACGTGAGCTCTCAGCTAATGCTCCAGTGCCTACCACCATGCTTTCTGCCATGATAACCATGGACTAACCCTCTGAAACTGTAAGCAAGCCTCCAGTTAAATGCTTTCTCTTATAAATTGCCTTGGTCCTGACGCCTTCTCACAGCAATAGAACAGTAACTAAGACAGACCTCTTGACCTCCAAGTGATGTCACAGTCTGGCCTCGAACTCTTATAGTAACAATTCTCTCCATCCCCTGAAATACCACTGGAACCTTTTATGCTTTATCGTCCTATAATGGTATGACAAATCAATAATGCTGCTACCCACCCTCAGGTCCCTCCACAGCTCTTATGAAACTCCAGAAGATGATGTTTGCTCCTTGTTGGTGATTTGTCCTTGATGATGTGTCAGAGAAGGTGAAGCAGGGAGTAGAGCCAAAAGAGCCAAAATCTCCACACTTTAACAGTCTGACCTGACCTCTTGGAGCCTTAATTCAGTCACTTCTGATGTCGCGTATAAACATACAGAGTCTAACTCCTAATGACCCTGGGCCTTACCCCAAAGAGCCAACCCCAGGAAAGACAATTGATGCTACAAAACCCACTGTTCAACAAGATTCTGAGATGCTCAGTTCTCTGTTCAGATATGGACCCCATACAGATGGTGCACAAGAACAAACTGATTTCACTTAACTGCATAAAACATCTCCCATTCCCAATGGGAGGAAATGAAATGTAAATGTCAGACAAGGAGAAAATGACATAAAATTTTACTAGTAAAAGCATTTCCATTAAGAGCTGGGATACAGCTCAGTGTTAAAGCTTGTGCTTGCATGGATGAGACCCTGAGTTCATTTCTAGTTCATTCCTTGGAAGGCTGAGAAAAAAAAAAAAAAAAGTCATGAGTTTGAGGCTAGCTTGGACTACAGAGTGAGATCCTGTCTCACTTTGCTTCCCTGCCCATCCCAAGGTCGTTTTCATATGTGTTCTCTGAGTTCTTATGTTAACATTATCTCCCTTAAGGTGTTACAAACCCAAAATCTCCACCTTAAAATGCAAAGCTGCTATACAAACAGCTGACCGAGTGGTCAGTTCCCTCTTTCCCTTCCTAATGTGATTTTTGTTTTGTTTTTCGAGAGAGAGTTTCTCTGTGTAGCAGCCCTGCTGTCCTGAACTCGTAGACCAGGTTGGCCTTGAACTCATAGAGATCTGCCTGCCTTTGACTCCTGAGTGCTGAGATCAAAGGCGTGTGCCACCATGCCCAACTCCTATTGTGATCTTGAAAATGCCCACAGACTAGCCCTTGCTACAAATGACATTTGTGACATTACCCACAGCCATGGTTCTAACGCTGGTACCCAGAGTTTACTTTGATCAAAGGAAGAGTGCCTGGGCACTGATTCGGTGATGTAAAGAGAATATTTGCGAAGCCACTCCTTATTTCTACAGAGATGGCAGGTGACCCAGACCCCTGTGTGTCTCATCCATAAAACCCCTCCCCAGTCCCCAGAGGTAAGCACTATCTTGACACTGCCTGGAAGCTCATTCTTTGTTCATGTATAGTTATAGTATCTACATACATGCTAACAATCATGGAAGAGTGGTATGGTTTTGAACTGGTGTAAGTAAACAAGTCTTCCAGATGATATGGATTCTTTGATTTTGTGTGTTCTTTATTGGATCAAGGCCCTGAGCATGTATGAGAGTGATAACCATTGAACCAGACTCCAGCACCATGTTCTTTTGTATTGGGTTTTACTTCTTGTGATTCACTTTAATACTCATTCACATTGTTGCATGTCATTATACCTCAATTTTCACCGTTCATGTGGCCTTATTTCATTGACTGGACCAGATTCTTTCCTTCTTCCTTTCTTTCCTTTCTGCTTTCTTTCTTTCTTTAATATATTTTTGTTTGATGATCAGTGATGTTTTGCCTGCATGTATATCTCTATGAGGGTATCAGAAGCTCTGAAACAGGAAGTTCAGACAGGTGTGAGCTGCCATATGGGCCCTGGGAACTGAACCCAGGTCCAGCAGCCAGTGCTCTTAACCACTGAGCCATCTCTCCAGCCCCCCAAACCAGATTCTTTGAATCTGATTTTGCTAGATAATGCCAAACTCTCAAAAAATATTTTTGAAACATTTTACACTAACACCATCAAAGAAAGTGAGTCACACTCCACTTCGTGCTAAGACTTGGCACTATTATATTTTTTAATCAGTTAATTTGGAGGATGCACAGTGTTTCACTGATTTGGTATGTGTAGCTCTTTCTTGTAGCACCTTCTCTGTAGTTTTGGTTATTTGGGAGTCTTGTCATGTTGACTCTTCTACCATGTTCATCTCTGGTGATAAGGGTTATTTTTTCCTTCCTGTTATAGAAAAGGGAAAGCCTTCGTGGGAACTGAAGCTCCATTTTCTTGGAGTGGGGGAGGGAGGAGAAGTTGTCTTCTGTTTGCTTTTCCTCAACTACCTTCAGCTCAAAATAGCCTTTATGCCAGATTGGCATATTCTAGGGTGTCATACTGATTTATTATTGGGCATTGGGCTACTGAACAGTTTTTTGTACTAGGAAGTTAAGAGTGCAACAGTCATTATTTCAGCCTTAGATTTCTTAATCTAGGCCTGTAGTTTCAAAATGTAGTCAGACTCTAGTCTGTTTTACTCTTCTCGGGTCTGTGCGTCAATAGTTGCGTCCATATTTCTTTCTTTCATCATTTAGCTCTTTCTCAACTTAATTCTGGGCATGTCAGGCTTATTAAGCTGCGTAGGAGAGCTATACCTTAAGCCATTTTATCTAAGTATCTACGTGAAAGGATCTGTTGAGCAACATATTAATCCACTTTGGGTTACAACAAGCAGCATGATGATCGCACTTTGATTTGATCTTACCACAAAGCCACGGTCTAATTAGACTTTATCCCTCAAGTCCTTCTCTTCGAACTTGCCTACAAGTCTCCAAATGTGTGGTCTTAATCCCTTCTTGTTCTGACTAAAACTCACTTGATAGACAGGCGTGGTGGTAAACAAATTGTAATTCTAGCACTAGGGAGATGGAGGCAGGGGAATCATGAATCTGAGGCCAGGAGATCTTATCTGGAAAAAAATCAAATCCAAACTAAACCAGACCCAAACAAAACAAAGTGAGCTAGTCTTTGCTAAGGTCATTTCCAAAACAAAATAAACTGAGCTGCTCTTTGCTAAGGTCATTTCTTTCTTGCAGTCCTTGTCAACTCCAGTCACGTGAGTCCAATTTCTTACCCTTCTCTGGAGCTATAACACCATAAAACACAATAGCTGCCTTGTAAGTTGTGAGACAAACATAATAAAATTCTTCCCCAGATTTTCAGCCTCCAGTACATTTCCTCATTGATTACTAACTGGCCCTTAGTTAACACTTATTTTTCACTTTTATTTCAGGTACTGGAGGCCTACAAACTTTGATAGAAGGTCTACAGTGAGCCATTTTAAAGAACGATTCACTGGCCTAGATGAGAGCAGCATTGTCCTTGTTAGAGTTTCTATTGCTGTGATTTACTTTTTTTTTTTTTTTTAAATTGACTTGGGAGGAAAAGATTTGTTTCAGCTTACAGTTCCATATCACACAGCCCATCACGGAAAAGAGTCAGAGCAGCAACTCAAGGCAGGCACCGAAGCAGAAGCCATGGAGGAGTGAAGCTTCTGGGCCTGCTCATCTTGGCTTGCTCAGTTTATTTTCTTATTGCCCCCCCACCCCCAACTACCTGTGTGTTAGGTCTCAGCCTGAGACCCTCACACTGCCTATGGGTAGCACCATCTGCAATGGTCTGGGCCCTCCCACTTCAATCATTAATCAAGAAAATTCTCCATGGGCTTGCCCAAGCTCTATCTTATAGAGGCATTTTTTTTTTTCAATTAAGGTTCTTTTCTCTCAGATGATTCTAGCTTGTGTCAAGTTAACAAACAAAATAAAACAGACAGATTAAGCCAGCACAAGTATCTTATTTCTAGTCCCAAGAAGTCAAGTTTGGTTGGTTTAAATAGGGTTTAGTGGTCAGGCAGGTAAGCTCAGAACTCATGAAGCTGAGATGAGAGGATTACTAGCTCAAGGCCATCCTGAGCTACACAACATTGAAGGTCAACCTAGATTCCATAGGGTGATCCTGTCTCAAAACACTAATACAACAAACAAGCAAAAATCAGAGTAAATAGAGCTGGAGAGATGGCTCAGAGGTTAAGAGCATTGACTGCTCTTCCAGAGGTCCTGAGTTCAATTCTCAGCACCCACATGGTGGCTCACAGCCATCTGTAATGAGATCTGGTGCCCTCTTCTGTATACATAATAAATAAACAAATCTTTTTAAAAAATCAAAGTAAATAATCTCAAATCTTAGTATGCTAGATTTATGTTGGCATGACAAAAACAGCTGAGAAAATCAGCTTTAAGAGAGGAAAGGTTCATTTGGATTCGTGGTTAGTTAGCTTTGGTGTTTTTGGGTCTGTGGCAAGGAGGAATATTACGTCAGGCAACCTGTTGTAAAGATGTTTACTTTGTTGTAACCTGGAAAACAGAGAAGAAAATCCAGATCCCGATATCTCCTTCAAGGACATGCACTCAATGGCCTAACCTCCTTCTAATAAGGCCCCATTCCTGAAGGTCTCACAACTTCCCAATAATGCCCAGACTGAAGACTGAACTTTCATTCAACACACAAGTCCAGAAGGACATTTAAAATCCAAGCCTTAACACTTAGTGCTTATAGTAAAAACATTTTGTTTCTCATTCTACATGTTTACTGAAGTTTGGATGGAGACTCTGATGTGCATTGTCTCTATCTGAGGATGGAAGGTGGACTGAACAGCCATTGTAGGGAATGTGACGTGTCAAGAGAAAGAGGACACCAGGTGACACGTGGATTGACTCCTGTTGCTTCTGCCAGAAGTGAGATGTCTCATGGTCACTCGTACATGGCTGGACCATCTGTAGGGAGTGGAGGAGTACAATCCCACCATGTGCCCGGAGGGACATCGGTGACACGCTTTAAAGCCCTCCTCAGTACAACAAAGGAACAAGAGATTTAGACTTGGTTTAGAAGGACTTTGTTCTTTGTTCTAATCGGACTCAGGGCCTTCATCTCTGAAAAGGAGAAAGCACTCCTTCACTCAGTGGAAGCTTGAGAAGCTGAAGCAGGAGCATGAGTGGAGTCACCAGCCCTGTGGTGCTTTCTTTTTAGCTTCCATTCTCCATCCAGGGACAATGTATCATGGTTTTACTATATTTACCACCAAAACGTGAATGTTGACTTGGCTGCTACAACTGATGATAATAACTTTCTCTTACCTTACCATAATATAAGCTTTCCAAGGGGAATGCTTCATACATCTCCCACATGCCTACTGCAGTAGTGAAAACTATGTGTGCTAAAAATGTATATTGATTATTTTCTCCTCAAAACTGTTTTACTCTTAACTGAAGATTTTGATAAATTTCAATCTTCTTTCCTAGAATCTATAATTTGTTTCCAAACAATTATTTTATATTCATGATGTCTAGGTTCTATGCAAAGCAGAGGTTACACTCATGTCAACAATTAATGGGTAGAAATCAGGGATGGCTTTATGAGTTTAATTAATAATTTACATGGCAGGCAATGGTCAATTTTTACTCAATCAACCTTAGGCACTCACAACCCAAGAAATCACTAGCAGGATCTGGGCTGAGAGGAGAGTCGGTGACTTTTGAGTGTCCTGTTGCCCTCTGGGTCTACCTTCTCTTAAGGCTTTCTAGGCAAGCATCTCAGAAGACAGGCTGAAAGTACAGACACATTAACAAACTCCGAAGTTGAAGCAGACACGGAAACAATGAGCTCTTAGGACAGATGAGAAAGTGAACGTATAAAAGTGAAAATCTTAGCATAGTTAATTAACATATGAGACTGCAAAAGTCATCGTTTGGCAAGTTTGATATTAAGAGATTAGATTCTGGGCTTGGAGATGTGACTTGGTGGAAGAGCCAACAGAGACAGAAATAATAGAAAGATAATAAGATTTTGAGTTTAATAATTACAGTCTGACCAAACCCCTTCCAGAAGCATCCGGCTTGTGACCCAAAGGCACATGCAGCCACAAAGAGTATGAATGCAGATGGCCTAAGTCCTAAATATAAAACATTGTTGTTTCTTTTTCATGATTTATTTATTTGTAACTGGACTGGGAACTTCTCAAGTGTGAAATCTGTAGATTACAACCATTTCAAAAGGTTGGCCACACCTGCTGGGAACATTCTTTGTCTCCCCACCAGCCTCTTTCAGGGTCAAGACCAGGACCTTGAACATGCTAGCCAAGCACTCTACAATGAGCTATGTCCCAGCCCTATTTTTCTTTTTTTTCTAGGCTGGGCAACTGTTTTGTTGGGCTGGTGGGTGGGGGCTGGGGATGGAATCCAGGCCCCACACGTTCTCTGAACCCTTGGCCATAAGCAATTCTCTCAGACATCAGATGTGGACACTGGAACCCTGGATAGGTAGCTCTTTCTCAGCAAACCTGCTT
Organism: Peromyscus leucopus; assembly: GCF_004664715.2. Classification (NCBI taxonomy): domain Eukaryota; kingdom Metazoa; phylum Chordata; class Mammalia; order Rodentia; family Cricetidae; genus Peromyscus; species Peromyscus leucopus. The sequence continues at coordinate 148,396,710 of NC_051065.1, forward strand.
CACAATTGGCTCTTAACACCATAGTTGTTTAATAAGAACAATTTATTGAATGCTTACAGAGGAAAATCAACAGACAAAGTAAATTGTAGACATTACTTATTTCTCACGTTGACCCTGCTAGATATTGCTTTCATTTTAATGAAACTCTCAGAGACTGTGACTTGTCCAACGTAGGGAAGCAGAGTCACTAAGCAGCAGAGTTGGATTCCACCCAAGATCTCACAGTTCATGCTCCAAGCCATAACAGCAGACTCAAGGGATGAAGATTTCCCTTGTCTTAGTATATCTATGAATGCCCAGAGCACATCTTAACGGAATTAATTCATGGGAAACATGTATGAACTATCAAGAAGGTATCGTGTTTGTATAAAGAGGTCTACATTCAGGTATATGAATTCAGCTTTATGGCTGATGAATATGAAGTTAAGGAATCAGGTGGGGATGGTGGTGTGTGTTTCTAGTTTTAGCACTTGGGAGTTTGGATGCAGGAGTACCACAAGATCACAAGGCCAACCTTAGCTACACAGTGAAGTGGTATATAAGAGACAGAGAGGAAGCAGGGAAGAAGGGAGGAAGGAGAGAGGGAGAGGAGGAAGGAGGAGGGAGGGGAGGAGGGACGAAGGAAGAAGGGGTGAGGAGATGACTCAGTGAGTAAAATACCTGTGGAAGCCCGGCAGTGGTGGTGCACGCTGTTAATCCCAGCACTTGGGAGGCAGAGCCAGGCGGATCTCTCTGAGTTCAAGGCCAGCCTGGTCTACAAAGTGAGTTCCAGGACAGCTAGGGCTGTTACACAGAGAAACCCTATCTGGAAAAAACAAACAAACAAAATCTTGTGGAAGCAGGAGGACCAGAGTTTGGATCCCCAGCACTCATGGAGAAATATGCATATGGCTGCTGGCTTCTGTCTCCAGTGTTGATGGATAGGGGTGAGAAGGTGGGAGATGGGAGGATTCCTGGGTCTTGCTGACTAGCTGGTCTAGTCAATTAGTGAGCCAGGTTTAGTGAGAAACCCTGCATCAGAAAGATAAGATGGACAGAGATAGAGGAAGAATACAGCACCAACCTCTGGTCTCCACATGCACACATGTGCATACACATACATGTACACATGAACACCACCATAAACACAGCTGGGGACGAGGGAGCTGGGCATGTTGGTGCATGCCTGTGAAATGGAGGTAGGAAGATCAGGAGTTAGCATTGGTTATAGAGAAAGTTCAAAGATAGCTCAGATCCTGTCTGAAACAACAAATAAACAGTCACACTACCTGTGTACACTAGTTTGTTCTGAGCAGGACCACCGGATTTATTAAAGTACAGACACTGTACTCGGCCTAGGATTCCACTGGGACACCTAAAGCTCCTGCTGCTCTTACCAGGGGTCAATGAGCAGAGGAATTGATTTTTTAAAATATGTATGGTTGTACTGCCTACATGTATGTCTGTGTGCCACATGTATGCTCGGTGCCGTTGAAGGCCAGAAGAGGACATTGGATTCCCTAGAACTGGAGTTACAGACGGCTGTGATCCACTATGGGGGTGCTAGCACGGAACCTGGGTCCTCTGGAATAACACCAGTGCTCTTAAACCTCTAAGTCATGTCTCTAGCTCCAGGAATCGAACCTTCAGGATGCTTTCTATTCAGAGAGCCAGCAGTCTGAGTAGATAACATATCAACACCCAAAGCTACTGTTTGCATCTCGGTTCCAGCCAGGAGGTTAAGAAACAAGTATGGAATAGGGACGGCCCACAGCAAGGACAATCACTCCAGAGCTCATTCTTGCCCCTCAGGCCAGGTAGCAACATCTCTGAGACACTTTGTTCTCTCATTGTCTCCCTTGGGTTCTTCCTTCATCCCATGAGGCTCAGGCACTTCTTGAAACACTGAGTCTAGTTAATGACTCTTGGCATCAACTTTATTTCCCTCCGGCTCCGACCTCATCTCCAGTGCTTCCCGTTGCACTTGGTTTGGTATGGTCCCCTTGTTTTTTTCCTTTTAGCCCACTGAATATATGACCCTTCTGCCTGGGACAGACACACAGCCCTCTCTCTCAGTCTTGTCATGTTTCTTCTTTAAAAGGTCCTTGTTAGATGCATTTATTAATTTTTGTTTGCTTGAGTGTTTTACCTGCACAGATGTCTGTGTGCCCTGTGTGTGCCTGGTGCCCTCGGAAGTCAGCACAGGGCCCTGGATCCCCTGGAACTGGGGTTCTAATGGTTGTGAACCACCTGGGTGCTGGGTATGAAACTGGGGTCCTCTGGAAGAGCAAGTGCTCTGAAGTGTTTGTCATGTCTTTCCTCAGATGCCACTTTCTCTGTGAGGTCTTCCCGGATCACCTCTTTCAAACACAAAGGCCCAGCCTTCACTTCTCCCAACAACATTCCTTCCTTCAAGGTTTTTTTTTTTTTTTCTGTTGCGTTGGTCATCCATCACCTAACAGCCTATAGATCTAGGTTCCATTTGTAATTTCTCTCACTCCTACCTCACTGCAGCAACACCAACTCCAGGAGGGGAGGAGCCTTTGTGTCTCCTCTATCTTGATGGACATCCACAACCAAGACGCGACTCTATTAGAAGAACTGCAACATGGTCTTGCTGACACTGAGTAAAAGGATGGATTCAGGGGGCTGGAGAGATAGCTCAGCGGTTAAGAGCACTGACTGCTCTTCCAGAGGACACGGGTTCAATTCCTAGCACCCACATGGCAGCTGACAACTGTCTGTGACTCCAAGATCTGACACCTTCACACAGACATGCATGCAGGTAAAAGCACCAATGCAAATAAAATAAAAATAAATAAATTATTTAAAAAAAAGGATGGATTCAATCTAGCGAGTGATGTATGGACTGAAGTCCCAGGGTTTCTGCCTAGGCAAGTGGGATTGTCATTTCCTAAGGGGCAGTGGTGGGCAGGAGAGTGCTGCTGCTGCTGCTGCACTTGTTTATTCTCTCTGATTCTGGAAACTTTAACAGTTACTTGGATTTCTACTTGCTAAAAATTGCCTGGAAGCTAAAACCAGAAGGGGGCAATTGCTCTCCGTTGGTTCTGGACTTCATCTTTGATTTCCTATAGACTCGGTTACTTCCCAACTTCGAAGCGGGAGAGATTATTTTATAGGTACTAGTGTTTGTCTTCCGATTCCCGTCTAGTGTGAAAAGATGATTTGGAAGGTTATGGTTCGTGTAGGTCGTTAACCAGTTGTGTCCAGACCAGCAATCTGCCTTTGTCGTCCTTACTAAATTGCTTGGAAACACAGCTTCTCAGATGTGCTCGAGCTAACTTTGTTTTTTTTTGTTTTGTTTTGTTTTTTTGTTTTTCGAGACAGGGTTTCTCTGTGTAGCTTTGCGCCTTTCCTGGGACTCACTTGGTAGCCCAGGCTGGCCTTGAACTCACAGAGATCCGCCTGGCTCTGCCTCCCGAGTGCTGGGATTAAAGGTGTGCGCCGCCCCCCGGCTCGAGCTGACTTTAATACTGCTTCTTGCATAACTAACAGGTGGTATAAAGTCTTTGCCCTTCTTTTTAATTTGCATGACTTAAGAGTCTCCCTTCTTGAAAATAATATTTTAGAATTATTTTCACAAAACTGAAAGCTGCCAGAGAAGATGATTCCTGAGTACTCATTGATCAGTACAATCTTATGATTCAAGGAGTGCCCTTGTGGCTGTAGAACAAATGAGATATACGGTTGCCTATTATTTATTTTATTTTTGGTGGCACAGGGGGTTATCAAACCCAGAGCCTTGTCAAGCAAACATTCTACCACTGAGTGGCACCTAGTCCTAGTTTTTAAAAATAAAGTATGGCATTCTTATACATAGGGGAGATGTTTCTGACATTTCATATGTGCCTGAAACCAACTGCAGATAATACAGAACCCTATACACATTTTTTTCCTGATACAGACCTAATATGATAAAGGTTCACTTCCTGACACAGTAAGAGATTAATCATAAAATAGCTCAATTATAACCACATAGTGCAAGAAAAGTTATGTAAATGTGGTCTGATATGTCTTATTTCACTGTGCTCACCTGTTTCGGATGATTATATGAGACAATACAATACGATGGGGTGAGGTAAGGCTTAGGCACTGTAACTGGTGTTAGGTCACTGTGTAAGGGTTACTTGAAGACACTTACCAAGGGTGAGAACAGGGTAGTGATACTGGTCAGGCGGGTTCCATTCTTATCCTGGTCCAGAAGCTCGGAATGCCATTGGTTCATCCTGGCTGGAGACCAGAACACTGGAAGGAACTCTGGCTTCTTGTCACTCTCTTCTTCTAAATGGACATCACAGCTGTCTAGAAGCTGTGATGAGGCGACCCAGCCAGTTCAGACACTCCTGTCTCTTTTAGTGAACAACTTTAAAATTGGAGCTCTGGGTTTTCATGGTGAAAATTGGTTATACCTACTCTCCACTTTCAGCCCATCTTTTAAATGACCTTAGGGTCTCAACCCTTGAAGAGGGAATGCTGGGTATTTAGATAGGGATTAATAACCTTGGAGGTCATTGAAGATAAACACTCCCTCATGATCTGCTTTGGATGCTGCCTCCCATTTCTTTAGCAATCCTAGAAAGGAAAACATCACAACTTACCCTCTTTGGGCCCCTTTCTTTTTTTTTTTTTTTTAAAAAAAGGAATATTTCTGGCCCCTCAAGAGTTAATCCAGCTGCTCTCCTCCCATCTCCCAGAATGGTTGTGTGTGCGTTTAATCCCAGCACTTGGGAGGCAGAAGCAGGCAGATCTCTGTGAGGTCTAGGCCATCCTGATCTACAGAGTAGGTTCTAAACCAGGGCTACATAATAAGACCCTATCTCAAAAACCAAAAACCAACAAAAAGGGTACTCCAGCAGGACCTGTCAATCATCTAGCTAGAAGTCTATCCCGCCCCCAGGAAAGCTGATTCACTTAAAGATGTGCTATGAAGATGGAATAATTATCCCCTTAAGAGATAATGTGTTTATTTATACTTGCCCAAAGCCCCTGTCCAGTGCAATAGCTTTTGGATGGATGGATCTTCATTGCTAATCACTGCCAGTTTTTTTTTTTTTTTTTTTTTTTGAGACAGGTGTTTTTCTCTGTGTAGTCCTGGCTCTCTTGGAACTCACTCTGTGGTCCTGGCTGACCTTGAACTCACAGATCTGCCTGCCTTTGTCTCTGCCTGCCAGCTTTTTGAATTGTAATTTTTTTTTTTCAGAGCTGAGGACTGAACCCAGGGCCTACCACTGAGCTAAATCCCCAACCCCTTGAGTTGTAAATTTAAAAGCACATTTTTTTTTCTTCTCTGGCTTTCTGCAAAAGCCAAAGTATGGTTTTCCTGTTCTGCCCACTTTTCCTGGCAGTCTAGGCTTCTCTCTGGTTCTCTGAAACTCCTCACTCCCCCTGCAGCTGCTTACTGACCTCCTTCTACTGCTGAAAATGCTGCCTTTCTAGACCCCTAACTCAAAAAGCGGGACTTGCTCGGCTCCATTTCCTCCTCCCACAGCCACAGAGATTTACAGCTTGCCTGCCTTGTTTTCCTTCCAAACGCTAATAAAATGGTCCTTGAGCTTCCTTTTGAGACTGTTTAAAATTCTTTTATTAAAGAGACTAATAACTCATGAAAGGGAACCCTGACTTCCTTGGTAAAACCATGACCCGGAGTCATGGTTAAGTTGCTAGGTAAGTTGAGCTAAGTGACTGACAGGTGTGTCGTACATTGTGGTACACGTGACAGATGGTTCACGTTCAGGATGGGATGAGGCAAGACTGCATCGTACTACTCAGAGAGTCACACAATGGAAAGCTTACAGATTATTATTTGTGGAGTACATTTTTCTATTACGTATTTTTGAACAGTGAGTTACTTTACGTAACTGAAAACTCGGAGGGCAAAATCTTGGATAAGGGAGGATTACTACATCAGGCAGAGAGCGTTCTTAAAATATTTTTATTTATTGTTGTGTTTGTGTGCACAGCACAATGCATGTGCAGAAGAGGATAACCTTGTGAAGTTGGTCTTGGTTCCCACCTTTACACGGGTGGGTTCTGCAGATCGAACTGAGGTTGCCAGGCTTCGTGGCAAGCACCTTTACCTTCTGAATCACCTCATCAGCCCGTTTCTTGAGACTTGATACTGTAATGGACGTGGATAAACTTACTAAGAGAAGCCCATTTCTACTAGCTTTTCTCAATACACTTTCTGGTCACTGTGCCAGCCAGGAGTTACTGCCTCAGAGCCAAAGCCCAATTGTCTTTCTTGTCCCTGTCACTTATCATCTCTTGTGTAAGGCAGAGGACGTTTTGGACCGAACCACCTCTTTGGGTCCTCATCTTCCTTCTCAGGATTCCTGTGACTATGTAGAACTATTACACATATTTATCCTGGTAGTCTGTTTCATGTTGCTTTAATTCTTAAGGGAGTCATAGAACCTAAGAGAATTGAAGGGAAGTTTCCTTCCCTACATTAGCTTGGATGCTAGTTTTGGTGGCGGCTGTAATATTGTTATAAATTTCCTGGCTTAAGTTGACACAAATTTCTGTAGGTTAGAAATTTGACATGCATTTCACTGGGTGAAAGTCAACACATTAGGAAGGCTGTGTTCTTTTTGGTCAGAGCTTGGGGAGGATTCGTTTAATTATTTTTTCTAGCTTCCAGAGCAATGGTTCTCAACCTTCCTGATGGTTGTAGTGACCCCTCCAACCATAAAGTTATTTTGTTGTTACTTCATAACTGTAATTTTGCTACTGTTATGAATTGTCCATGTGATATGCCACCCCTGCAGGGTTGCGACCCATAGACTGAGAACTGCTGTTCTAGAGGTTTCTCATATTGCTTGGCTTATCACTGCCTGGCGTCTTCAAAGCCGGCAATGACAGGTTGAGTATCTCTCAGTCATGCCAATCACTCTGTCTCCTGTTCCCTATTTCCACTTTCAAATATATCCTCAACGACACTGGAGTTGTTCTGATAATGCATGATCATCTCCTACTATTTGAAGGGCAGTTAATATGCAACTTTAATTCCCCTTTGCTATGTAACATTTCACAGACTGGAATGAATTTAGGCTCCATTATTCTAATTCTACTAGATAATGCAGGACATAAAATTTAGGGAAATCATGTGTACATTATTTCTCTTTCTCTCTCTCTCTTTTTTTTTTTTTGGTTTCTCTGCATAGCTTTGCGCCTTTCCTGGAGCTCACTTGGTAGCCCAGGCTGGCTAGACTCACAGAGATCGCCTGGCTCTGCTTCCCGAGTGCTGGGATTAAAGGCGTGCGCCACCACCGCCCGGCCTTCTCTTTCTCTCTTGCTAAGACATCTCCCTATTTCTTACCCATACAGTGTCTTTTGGACAGATACCTGGAGGTATTAGCTAAGCCGGAGTGGACCCTCCATTGCAGGTTTTTTTAAATGGCAAATGCCAGTCTTCTCTAAAACATTCCGAGCTAAGCACTTGAATAGGACTTTTACACTTTTCTTTCATGCTGCGCCCGGGAGGTAGTTCTGACCTGTGGTGTCACACAGGCTTGAATGGAAATTCTTACCCCAAAACTTAAGGCCCCATGAACAATTTAACTTTCCCAAGCTTTACCTTCTTCTTCTGAAGACACTATAAACGACCCAAACAATTGTCTGGAGGGTTGAAATCAAGGAGGGCTGGGAAGCTGCAGCAGAGACTTGAGGATTATTTTGAATCCTTCTCCCTTTACACTTCTTCCCGATGCCTAGCTTTCTTGGCCTGGAGACATATTCCACAGGGTAGAAATCTAGTGTTGGATCTCATCATGAATCTGTATCCTAACTTCTGAAACACTGACCAGAAAAGCCTATTTGAAGCCTTAAAAACCCAGTGCCTGGGATAAGTTCATTAATTAAACCCATTGATGTGTGAACTTGTTCACGAAATTATGATTAAGTAGTGATGGAAGCTAAATGAACCACAAAGAATGGTTGAGATACATTGGAGAAGACAAACGTTTATTGGGTTAGCTCCAGCCCTGAAATGCCTTTTTCTCTGCTGAAAACCAATGGACTCGGGTAACACTTTAACATCACAGTCTCAAAATGCTCTTAATGTTCCTTTCCTTTCTTCCAGCTGGACCTTAAGAACAGTCACAAGATGGGAGGGGTATGTACGGGGTGATGGGCCATTGACTTGTTTCTTTATACTCACCCCATATTTGCATGAAAATGTGGCCCCTCATTTTCACTTGGTTAGTTCTCAAGGAAGAACTATCTCCTCTAGGATCAGCTTAAAGACACCATGCCGTGCTCAGTGGATGAGCAGGAGTCCTTTATCTGACTTTCTATTTGTTTTCGTTGCTGCCACATCGCCTTGCAAATCGCTGCCCTTCTTGAGGTGGCTAAGTCTGCAGGAGGGCTCAGGTCTCTACAAAACAAGTGGAACGCATTTCCTTTTCACCTGTTTGGGCTAATGGCCTTGAGTGTCATGTAGAGCAAAGAAATTATCCAGCCTCCATTCAGCTGAACTGTTTGGTTTGAAAGAGAAAAGACTAACTCCAGAAGAATCATTAAATGAAAATGAGAAAGTTTAGCAAAATAAGAAGGAAAAAATGGGGGAAAAAAAGTCAGCTGAAGATCCTCTAGGGAACAAAATTGTTGATTTGTTTAGGTGGAGATGAACTGTTTTCAAGGTAATTCAGGGTATGAAATGATTTTCTTGTAAATGGAGGCTTTCTTGGAAATTCAGGTTGCTGTGGATACTTTTTTTCCCCACTAACTTAAATTTATTTTGGTGGAAATTACTTAGACCTATGACCCGGAAAAGTGACCTGTCTTGGGGACCTTTACATGAGAATTGAACTCCTGGCCCATAATCAATGCAGCATGTGCTGCAATGAATTATTCCTAGACTAAAGTCAAATCAGAAGCTCAACAAAATTGTCATTTTTAATCCCCTAATGTCACCCAGTAGATGAAGAAACCAATGATCCTGGGTTGCAAAATAAATACATAATAAAAAATCTTGAGGTGGAATATAGCTCTGTGCAGCAGCAGTAAATTCTTCACCATCAAGGGGCTGCAACAACAGGAAAGGCCATGAAAATCTATACACACCCTATAGGTTATTGGGAAAATAAGGATATAACCTCTGACATCTGGATTCTTCTGAGAACACAGTGCAGGCCATGTCCGGACTCGGTAGAGGTGAAAGTTTTTCACAGGAGTCGTGTTTCTTGTCCTGAAAGGGTATAATCTGAAAAATCACCTCTATATTTTTCTTCATTGGGGTTAAATACAATGTTGGCTCATAAGCCATTCCTAAGCCTCTGCAAGAAAGCTTTAACCTTCTTTGACGTACTGAAGACCTAGATTTGAACCAAGCGGGTAACGTTCCAACTGGTTTTTAACCACTGGCTCTTCCTGCCAGAATGTTTCCATTCATCCCCAGCCAACACCTATCTTCCATGGCCTGGCAGCAAAACCTTTTCACCTCTCCACACCCTTGTTTCTGCCTCCCCAGTCCTTTGGCTGCCCTTTGGGGTTTGTATACTTGTTTAACTGGTTCCTAGACGGCTAGTACAGATCTTACCTTACATAAATCTAGCTATAACAAATTAAGAGTGGGAGTCAATACAAACACAAATGGATCTAATTTATAATGAGAGTGCTTCGAGTTTTTTTTCTCTCTACAAATTACACATGGGCTTTCAAAGGAGAGAATTGAAGAGTGGGCTTGAGAAACAACTAATTATGGCTGAGGTTGGCAAAAGACTATGATAGCATCAGATAAAGCATAAATCCCAGCTATTATCACAAGGCAACACCCTTCGGTAAAGGCAATGGAGAGCAGTTATCTTTGTTATCGGTGCACCGATAAGATTCAAGCTTCCAAGAGAGGCCGGCACACAGTAGGTGTTCTAAGAAGGCAGAAAGACTGAGAATAACTAAATCCTGATAAATCAGCGTTACCAATAAAACAAGCCTCCCCCACCATATGCTCAGTCTTTCAAAAGGCAGCACCATTGTTCATCTCTTTACACCCCGCCTTTTCCATTGTTTTGGGCGTTCTAATTCTTTCACACGTGCATGCGACTTCAGAGATGCACAAGCACACAACCAACCCTGAAATCACCGGCTTAAATGTTATTCAAAGCAAGTTGCCTCGGGTTCCTGCTTTTTAAATGAATTGCAGCTTCTAATGGGTTCGGTTTCTGTGCAGCTTTCTTTCCCGCCTTCTTGGAGTTGAGGCGAGGGATTAAACAATCAGCATTCTCTCGCCGTTCCCTCAACCCCAAAGTTTCTCTTTCCTCCTCTCTCCTTCCCTCTGCTCTATTTCCTTTCACAGCCCGTCGTTTCTCAAGGGTCTTTGCTCCGCTTCCTCCCTCTCTGCCTGCTAGTCCCTTTGATCCTTTCTTTTGAGCCCCTATTCCCAGAAGCTGCAGAAAATACCTTCTTTTTCCCCCCCTTTCACGTCACTTCCCTCCCCTCTCCCATCTCCCTCTCTTCTCGGAGGTGAGTCCCTCTAGAGGCCGGCTGGCGCTCTCCGAGCTCCGTCCTTTCAGACGGCGAGAGGAATCCGGAGAGAAAGAAGGGGGGAAGAAAGGAGGAGAAAGAGAACCAGAGCCAGGGGGAAGGAAAAAAAAAAAACAAAACCCAAACCACTCGGGCCTCGAGCGCAGAGGCCCGGGAGCGGCGTCGCCATGGCAACGGGCGCCGGCAGGAAGCGAGGGACCCGCGCGAGGGCGGGCGCGGGGAGGGGCGGGCCGGGGGGAGGGGTCGGCTGCCCCGGAAGCACCTCCCCGCAGCCCCCTCCCCGCCTGCCCGCGGCCCCCCGGCCTAGGCCCCACCCTCGCGGCGGGGCAGGAAGTGACAGGCCCGTGCGAGCCCCCCGGCCTGGCGGAGCCGCGGCGCGGCCGGCACCGGGACGGCGGGAGGGGCGGGGAGCGGCGGCCGCGCCGGGCACCTCCCACCGCGCCTGGGCCCCCGCCCCTCCAGGAAGGGGAGGAGGCGGCGCGCCGCCGAGGCCGAGCGACCCCCTCCCTCCCCACCCCCCCGCCCCTGAGGTGGACGCCCCCCGCGAGGACTCGGGTGCGGAGCCCGGCGCGAAGGTAACCGGGCGGCCGCGGGCCGGGGAGGGGCCGCATCCCGGGGGCTCGGCGGCGCGGGGATGTTTCCTCAGCCACCTCGGCGTGTGCAACGCCCAGGTACCTCCCCCCAGCCGCGCTCCTGCCTCCCGCTCTGCTGCGCGCTGCGGTGCTGCTTCGGGGCTGCGCGTCCCGGTCTCCGTGCTTTGCGCTCGCCGTGCTCGGTGCTGTCTGTCCGTCACCTCGTTGCCTCTGGCCGCTCGCTCGTCTTCTCATTCATTTCTCCCTTCCCGACTTCGGTCCCTAACACCCGAGCATGCTGTCTGGTTATTCCCCCTGCTTCTCGCGCCCCGCCGGGCTCCCCGGGCTCCCCGGGCTCCCGGTCCTTGACTTGTGTGCCCCTCCTGCTTGGCTCCCTACTATTAGAATGTCCATTTCCCTGCTTACCGAGTCCGTTCGCTCCGGGCACAGCACGGTATCCACCCCCTTCTCCCGGTGTGTTTGGTTTCTCGTTGGAACTGCGTTTTCATCAGGGTTCTGTGTAGAACAGGAACCCCTGGGAGTCTTTCTCCGAGGCACCCCCAAGCCCTGCTTCTCGCTCCATTCTTACTGCAACAGAGTTTTATACTCGGGGACTGGACTTCTTCCAACACTTGACCCAATGGGCCCAGTGCCGTATCCACCTCAGTAGTACTTTCTAGTCCCCTCCCATCGGTGTGCATCCTTACACACCCACACTCAAATGGTGGTACCTTTGAGGATGGCCTTTTTGCTCTTCTCCCAGTTTTTAATTTTTAATTCAGGTTGCCGCCTAAACTGTTGTCTTCATTTTCTATGTTTAATCTGGAACTCACAATATGAATTAAAAGACGAGTAGATTTGTGTGCCTGCAAGGTTTTTGATGGCAATTTCCCCAGTGGAAAGACTTTAAATTGGCCCTTTTCTGTTTTACGATCTGGGGGAAATGAGGGGGTTGTTGAATTTATGAACATTTTTTAATGCAAGCCTCTATTGCAAGTAACAGGGTCTGATGTCTCTTGAGTTCAGTGAGATAAGTCCAGTAATCTATACATATAACTGTGCCATGCTGCCTCTAATCCTTACCCCCTCTTTTTCTTCACATGCTGATATTGAGGATTCATGGGTCTGTATCTGTTTAGTGCTTTGATATTTTTGGCAAAAGATGTGGGGAGAAAGGTAGACTGGAGGTGAAGCTGATAGAATGTCCTCTGTGTACCTCTTCCATTATATCCATGTGTGGAGTGACCTTTGCTTTTCCTAAAATGGGTAGAGTTCTCTGGGGACGGTGGTGTGATGAGATGCTGGGGAAAGAATTAGGAGAAATAGCAACTTGAATTGCCAAGGCCAAGAGTTTGACTTTTATTTACTTGTCTGCTGGTTTGGGATGCATTCCTGAGATTACTCAGTTCACCTAATGAAACTATAGATAGCCCTTAGCAGAAATTGTCGTCAGACATTGATATTGCTAAGCCACATAGTGTTTTGGTGACCTGATATTCTAGGAGTCTGGTGTTTCACAAGTGAAGAATATACAGTGAAAGTTTAACAAAAGAAAGAAAAAAATAAGGAGAAAAATAATGTCATTTTAGTGCTGCTTTAGAAGAATGTTTCTATTTGCTTCTCATGTCTCTTTTTCTTTTTTGACTCATATATATTTCTATTTACTTTTGCTAATTTTGATGTCCCCTCTAGAGGGTAAATTCTTACACTTTAATGAAGTTGAATCTTCTTTGTTTGAGTCGGAATGTTACTTAATGTCACATACTTGGGAGTGTGTAGCATGTTCACTTATTTGCTAATAGGGACACAGAAGTTATATAAGTGACAAGCCTGAGGCTTTAATTAGTAGCTTGGCCTGGAGCCAGTCAGCTACTTTGGATATGTGGGCAGTAGGCTAGCTCTTCTGTCCCCAGCGTTTATCCCCTTCTATGACCTGCCCACTGTCTGCCTCAATAGTATCCGGGCTCTCCTCCGTGAATGAGAATACTCACACTGAATGACACTGCTTTAATGACAGATTTTGTTTGTTTGTTTGTTTGCTTTTTTGTTTGGGGAAGAGACATGGTAGTATAAAGACTGGATACACAGAAAATCCTTGTTTCCACTATTATAAAATGGGGACACTAATACTTACTATACAACACTGTAAAAAAATGGTATAGGTGAAGGGTCTGGGCCAAGGAAAGGAGGCACCTAGAGGCTTCACAGGAAATGCTGTCCATTGTTATGATGATAATGGTATGACAGAGATAAAAATAACAGCAAGTTTTAAATGGGTCGATTTTAAACTGTTGAAAAGTGCTGGGGGATGTAAGGTGGCTTGTTATAGTCTGGTCATTTTATTTAATGCTATCCGGGAGGGGGTATGTAAGGTTCTTTCTTTTGAGACAGTGACTAGTTTGAAAAGATGATGGAGTGAAGAGATTGTGTTGCAGATTTGGGAGTTCTAAGACCTCAGAGAGGAAGAGTCTTAGATACTTTGTGGACTTACTGTGGTTTTGAATAATGATGATGATGATGATGACGATGATATGAAATGTCATTTTTAGCTTCGAGGTATAACTTTAATCCTTTACTGATTCCCATCTAGGGCTTGAGTCAGAGCACCATCCTTGGGGACCCTGGACCACGATCATGGAGACTGAGAGTGAGCAGAACTCTAGCTCTACCAACGGGAGTTCCAGCTCGGGGGGCAGCTCTCGGCCCCAGATAGCACAAATGTCCCTGTATGAGCGGCAGGCAGTGCAGGTGAGCTCAGCCAAGTGCTGGGGAGTTCTGGGAGTACTGGCTTGGGTTAGGCGAGGATGCGGAAGACCATCCCCCCAGGGTTTTCTGGAGTAGGTCAAGAATGAGCTTTCTTCCACTTGAGAGTCTTAGCAGTTTACAGAATCAGAGCAAGCAAACCCAGAAGGAAATTTGGTTATTTTGTTTTGGTTTTAGCTATGTACCAAGTTCAACACAGCTTGGGCAACTTGGTGAGAACTTGTCTTGAAATAAAAATACTAAAAGACAGAGCTGGAGAATGTGGTTCATTGATTGAAACAAAGTATTATAAAGTTCATACATGAATACATAAGGTTTAGTCTATTGAACTAGGTTTTAATTAGCCATTTCTTTTCATTGTTAAAAAATATTTATTATTTACTATTATGTGTGTGTTTATAGTGCTGGATTTGTGGAGGTCAGAGGACAACTTATGGGTTTTGTTTCGGCTCTGCAGTATATGCAGGTCCAGTTGGTCCATGCATGGAGCTTCTGGCCAGTTCTGTTTCCATCTACCATCATCTCATTTTAAGAGTGTTGGTAGCCGGACAGTGGTGGCACACGCCTTTAATCCCAGTACCCGGGAGGCAGAGGCAGGTGGATCTCTGAGTTCAAGGCCAGCCTGGTCTATAAAGTGAGTTTTAGGACAGCCAGGGCTACACAGAGAAACCCTGTCTCAAACCAAGGAAAAACCAAAACCAAACAGACAAAAAAAGTGCTGGGATTACAGATGTGCAGCACTGCATCTGACCTTTTGTTTTTCATTGTTCTGGGGTTTGAACTCAGGTCCTTGGGCTTGTGCTGCAAGTGCTCATTCCCAGCGAGCTCTCTTTCCTGCTCCAGTAGTCGAGTTTTCAACTTCGGGCCTTAGAAATTATTCTGACTAATAGAAATATCATGAACATTTTTAGACATTTACTTTTGGACTGTTTGGAAAATATCACGTTTGGAAATGAAGCATTTTTTTTTTGGTAGAACAGTTGTAATTATTAAAGAGTAAGAACATAGCAGAATTCAGTAGACACTAAAATGATCACTATCATTTTTATGAGTAGTCATGATATTGTACAGTAGTTATTTGAAAATGTCAATTAGTTGACAACTTTGCCTAGTAGAATTGTTCAGAAGTTACCACTGCTTTTCTGTCATCGATCTCCAAAACTCAGGGATCTGTATATCTTTGCTGGACACCTACAATATATTGCCTTTTCCTTTTTTTATTAATGTGTATTTATGTATTTGAGATATGGCTTACTCTGTAGCCCTGGTTGGCCTGGAACTCATCATCTTCCTGCCTCACTCTTTTGAGTGCATCTGCCACATGCCCAGCTTTTTTCCTTCTATTAGTCAGTATCCCATTTATTTGCAGTTTGTACAGATCTTTTTGCCGTATGTTTCCAGGACTCATTTTGGGAAGTAAAAGTTCATGTGCACTGGTTTGCTTTTCCTTATATGTGAGGACAGATCATATAATCAGTTGTTTATCCTGCTTTAGATGGCTGTATAGACTACTGAACTCAACATAGTAACAACAAATCAGATATGATGATGGTTCCGCCTCCATCTCCTTTAGTTTATCTCCTTCCTGACTCCCTTACAGTGATGCACATAGGATTAGAAGTGGTTGTTCTTAATTCTGTATCCTGTCTTTTAGGCTCTGCAAGCACTGCAGCGGCAACCCAATGCAGCTCAGTATTTCCACCAGTTCATGCTCCAGCAGCAGCTCAGTAATGCCCAGCTGCATAGCCTGGCAGCCGTTCAGCAGGTGAGAGGTCAGCAGCCAGTTGGAAGGGGAGGGAGGGGTTAGGTACTGCAGGTTTGGGGTAGAAGAGCAGTCTGGGGCAAACCTCATCCTACACCAAAGCCTTCTGTTGCCTCCTGTACTTAAAGGAAAGAGGGTGGTTCTTACATTCTGGACTTGCAGTGTGAACTGTGGAAGACTCTTTAGAGATGGAATGGCTGTGTTGTAGACCTGCTCTGTCTAATATGTTAGCTACCAGCCATATGTAGCTATTGAGTACTTGAAATGTGGCTAGTTCAAGTTGAGATGACATTATAAGATTATAGAAGACTTCAGTTGACAAAAAGGTAAGATATCTCTATCATTTCTATATTAGTTTAATGTTGAGGTGATAATATTTGGGGACAGATGGATCTTTGAGGTAAAAGCATGTGCCTTAAATGTGTGAAACCTGGGTTTAGTCCCATCCCCCCATTCCTCCCAAATGATAATATTTATTTTGTATGTATTGTATTAAATAAGTTACTGAAATTTATATCATCCCACTTAATGCTTTTTAAATATGCATAGTAGGAAGTTATATATGTGGCTTATTTGATGTTGTACTAGACAACTCTGCATTAGATGTATCAGTGACTCATGATGTGACTTGAAGGTGTAGTTCTTCAGCCCAGTAAAGAGTGTGAGAGGGAGAGGACAGGTTGGCTACTGCCCTGGTGTTACTGGGCAGGCTTATATGGTTGTTTGAGGTTATAGGGATAGTGATGTATTTTTTCCTTACTCCAATATAGAGTCTCTCTGTTCTTACCTGACATTTCTGTTTTATGTCATGAATTAATACTAGAAGACAGGGAAACACACAGCCTTTTCATTGTTTCTGTTATGCTTCCCCTTTAACAGGCCACAATTGCTGCCAGTCGGCAGGCTAGCTCCCCAAACAGCAGCACTGCACAGCAGCAGAGCGCTACCACCCAGGCCTCGGTGAGTGCTGTCTCTCCTTGAGGGCAGTGTCTGTCAACGTCTGCTCTTTGCAACTGATCTGAGAAGGTTTATCGTGTCACCAGTGGTTATTATTGCTCTTATTGGCAATAAAAGAACAGGGAACCTATTTGAGTCTGTCAGAGTCTTTGTTTTCAGACAGGCTTTCCCTGGCTAGTCTGTGCTGCCTTGTACTTACAGTCATCCACCCGCCTCTCCCTCCTGAGTGCTGGGATTATTAGGCATGCACTCCATGTATGGTTTGCTATATAGGAGTCTTGAAAAGGGCAGGAAGGAGAAAATTTGGGGGAAGAAGAGATAACAAACGAAAAGTTGCTTTTTCAGAGAGCAACTTTTTGCTTGCTTAAGTGTTGACATTGGTGGTTGTGGGCTTTCTTTTTGATTGTCTTTTGCTTTGGTAATACTCCAAAGGGTATAGGATGACAGTTTTAGACAGGAAGTTGTTATTATTTCTCCTTGATTTCATGAAAGTAGCATTCTATTCTTGATTGTGCCATGCTAAAGTTGTCAGTTGTGTGTATCCTCTTTGATTTCTTCTCAATCCTTAGTCCTGGTTCCTTCATGTACTGTACAGATCAACCTGGCGACCACATCAGCTGCCCAGCTCATCAGCCGATCCCAGAGTGTGAGCTCTCCCAGCGCTACCACCTTGACCCAGTCTGTGTTACTGGGGAACACCACTTCCCCACCCCTCAACCAGTCCCAGGCCCAGATGTATCTGCGGGTAAGTCATAGCCGTAGCCTCCGTTGTCCTAGGGCACAGTTCGTAATTGGTCTTCCTGGCGAAGAATGCAAGTATTTCATTTATTTACTTTTGTGGTGTCAGGGAGAGAACCCAGGGCCTCATGCATACTAGGCAAGTGCTCTGCCCTGAGCGATACCCTTAGCCCGAGAGCTGTTTTATTAAATTCAAGACAAGTTGTTCTATTCCCTGTGCCTTATGTAGGCTAGAAAAGATGCTTTTAGATAACATTGAGATCTTCTGCTGGAAGATGTGGCCTTGACATTTGATAAATCAGTGTTAGATAATAGTCTAACCTTTAAATGTGCAATTTGGGTACCCAGATTCTAAGTATCTCTCAGCTTATCTATTTCTGTGTAGAACTATGTGTCTAACATCCTTGTTGTCTAAATGTCTTTGATGTTTGACTCTTCATTATCATTCTGTAGTCTTCTGTACATTCTAGGTTTTCTTCTGGATGATTCCTCACATTTGGAGAATGAGAAGTTCTTGGGTTGGTGTGGAAAGGGGCAGGCTCAGTTGTTTAATATCTGCTGTTTATTTTGTCTTGTGGTCCTTTCCTTCCATTTCTTCTGTCTCTTCTTCTTCTTTTCCTCTTCTTCCTCTCCTCGCCAGCCACAGCTGGGAAACCTATTGCAGGTTAACCGGACCTTGGGCCGGAATGTGCCTCTAGCCTCCCAACTCATCCTGATGCCCAATGGGGCAGTGGCTGCAGTCCAGCAGGAGGTGCCACCCGCTCAGTCTCCGGGAGTTCATGCAGATGCAGATCAGGTCAGTGGCAACCACTCAATGTGGAGCAGCCCGGGAGCATGAAGGGGATGACTGTAGGCCAGGCCCCTTTCCTCAACTCCTTACATCCCTTAAAACTTGTCATTTGATTTGAGATAAAGAAGGAAGTAGAACTGCCTAAAAGGATCCCTGTGGACCTGGAAGTCTTACAATACAAGTTGATTTTTCTTGGCATCCTTTTGTCCACTGTAGCTTAGTTTTATTGAATCTTAAGTCCCTCATAGAAATGTCACCTGAAGTTAGGGATATTGGGGGGATTCTGTAGAGTTAGATGTGAACTAGCCCTGGCTGAGTTGCTGGTGGAATGTTTGGTTCCCTTTGTTCTTGACTTACTATAGTTCTCAACTTTCAGTCTCCTGTCCCTGTTCATGTTTTCAGTAAAGTCTTTCTTCCATTCGCTTTTTGTGACTTTTTCAAAATACAAATATTTTAATGTTAGCATACTGGTTGTCTCATTCTTTTAATCTGTCAAAAAGTAGATACATATATTCTGCTTGGGTATGTGTTTAGAGCTTTGGAGGATTAAAAGAGATGAGCCGGGGTTGGGGGTTTAGCTCAGTGGTAGACCATGCAAGTGCAAGGCCCTGGGTTCGGTCTTCAGCTCTGGAAAAAAACAAAATAGATGAGTCAACTCTTCAAAGAGCCTGGGGTATAGCAGTGTCACAGGAAATGTAACTAACCCTTGAGTGACACGTGAGTTTCAAGAGCTGGCTGTTACTTTGCAGCATACTCGAGTGGAGACTTGAAGGTAGGCAGCTCTGATCTGGGAGTGAGGAGAAAATTGAAAAAGAAGAGCAA